>NW_006793375.1:1195955-1229015 GCF_000442215.2 Lipotes vexillifer
AAGATAAGAAAAGAAAAAGCAAAAAGGGAGTGTGTGGGAGGTTGGTGGTCTGAAGAAAGATGAACTGTGGTTATAAAACACTGTGTTAGTGTTTATTATTCTTCATTTTTACAAAGAAACAACAATTTGATGGAATATATTTCTCTTTTCCATGTGTCACAGCACCTGAAGAGGTAAAGTAAGGCAGATTATATTGTCCTCATTTTTTTTCGTTTTTTTAAAATTTTTATTGGAGTATAGTTGATTTACAATGTTGTTGTATATTGTCCTCATTTTACCATATAATTCAGTGCTCCCAATTTATTGCGCACAGTTCTAAACAGATTAGATTATAACATCATGCAACTTGTTTAATCCTTACAACAACCCTAGAGGGTAGTTACTGTTTTCATCCCCGTTTTCCAGAGGAGGACACGGAGGCACAGAGAGGTTAATTGACTTTCCCAAGTTAACACAGCAAGTGGAGGAGCCTGACTGAGCAGAAGGGTTGGCTCCAAGTCTTGCCCGTAACCACTAAGCTACAGTGCTTTACGTCTTTGGGGCTCAGAGAGCCTAAGTGATTGGCTCAAAGTCACAAAACCAGTTATTTCAGGACTGAGACTAGAATTGGAGTCTCCTCGTTTCCAGTTCAGTGCTTCACCCCTGTTTCCAGGCACCACCATCCACACTCGTTGTTCCTTTTCCAAAGCACAGTGAAACTCTTGGAATGTCAGGAGCTCATCTGAACATGCTCTCAGGAACCATTTGAGCAACAAAATAAAGGAGTGTTGGATTATAACCCAAAGTATAAGGTAAATAGGCATGCATCCACACTAATATCTGTAAATGACGGACGAAATAAATAAATTGGGGAGAAAATAATTCTTTGACTTTCACTCTACCTGAATAACTCAAAAATAGATAAGAAGTCTCGATTACATATATCTGTGGTCCCAGGTTGAAAGTCGAATAGAGGGAAAAACTTTGTCACTGGTTTAGTTTCCCGACAGGATTCTGATGATTGTCTCAGAGCTGATGAAAATTCAAAATTTCTTAGGCTTTGCAGATATTGTCCTGACCGTTCTTGACTTTTATTTTGATCCTTGAGGTTTACCTTTGTTTACACTGACTTTATAATTAATATCTTTTGGCACCCTTGGGAGTGTTACCGTCGTATATGTTCTCTGTAGTTGGATAGTAGTGTTGATCACCAGTTGTTCTCTTCAAAATATTTCATTTAAAAATGGAAGAATGGGGGCTTCCCTGGTGGCGCAGTGGTTGAGAGTCCGCCTGCCGATTCAGGGGACACGGGTTCGTGCCCCGGTCCGGGAGGATCCCACGTGCCGCGGAGTGGCTGGGCCCGTGAGCCATGGCCGCTGAGCCTGCGCGTCCGGAGCTTGTGCTCCGCAGCGGGAGAGACCACAACAGTGAGAGGCCTGCGTATTGCAAAAAAAAAAAAAAAAAAAGAATGACTTTCAAGGTTTATAGGCTTTGGGAATGCTGTTAAGATTTTTTCCAAACCTTGAAACTATCTTTCCTGCTGTAGTATTCAGATTGACGCTGAAAGATTGTGGATTACTAATGGTGATCATATTTTCTTTAAAAATATGTCAGTATCTCAGGGTTTCGTGAATTTTCATGGAAAGTGGGTTGAAACTCTTAATTGAGAAGATTATCACTCGGATTCATGATTTAATTGTATTATGGTCTGAAAATAATCAAACTGAAGAAAAGCATTTCCAAATTTAGCAGCAATTGTAATAAACATAAAATTTGTAAAGGGCATTTCCATTTCCAAAATGTTCTTATTCGTGTTTTCTCCCTAGAGTCTCACAAAACCCAGTGAAGTTGGCATTATTGCCTTTCTTTTTATAAGTGAAGAAATGACCCAAGTTCACTCAGCTAGTTGTGGGCTAAGCTGAGATACCATCATTTCATGTTACCTTGAGTCCTTAAAAAGAGAGGATTATAGTAAGGCAGAATCTTGGCAACGTGTCAATAATCATTGCTTTGAAAAGTACTACATATTAATTCATTCTTCTTAGATATGCCACTTTCGTCAAAATGACAACCAACATTCACTAGTTTATTATGGTAATGGATGAAATAAAATCAAGATCAGTAGTGGCCATTTATTATGATTTTACCCACATTTCAGAAGTGGGAATTTAAGAAGTCATTGTGAAGCAAATGTCTACCATAACATAGTGAGATAACAGATCAAATCTCTCAAAGATAAATTTTGTGAAAGATCACAGTGCCTTAAAAATACCTAGCATAAACATTGATATTCAGTAATTACTTTTTAAAAATAGTAAGTGATACATGGTGAGGGTGGGATCTCCAGTCTTGGACTCCATCCTCTGGGACTTATTAGTTGGGATGTTTAATAGGGATGATAGAATCTTCCTTGCAAGGTTGTTGTATTAGAAATGAGAAATTTTAGTTCCCTTGCCTAAGACACTATCTGGCCCTCAATAATCATATTTTTGTTTATATTTTTATTAAATCATTGAATGTCCAGCTACCTGATTTAGGTAATCTATGAATAAAAGCTTTCTTTGCCCTGGAGTAGAAAATGTCAACCTTGAGATTTGGTCTTTCTCCACAGTTGCTACCATCTAATGCTTTCAAAATTAATGTGCCAGAGAATTACTTGTTTAATGCTCATAAAACCACTTCTTATTCTATTTACTTGGAAATGACTTCCATGGAGGGGAAAACATCAGGCAATAGGGCAGGAGGAGAATTTTCTCTAAATGTGATATCAAGGAAGTGTGACGAGTATTGAACCAGCAGTTACTTCCGACAAAGAAGTACACGCTTTTCAAATAATGACGAAAAAGCCACATGAAGCAGAACAATAGAGACAAGTCCAGTTTGTTAAACAATCATCTTAAGATGTAGAAGTAGAAGTTCAAACATATTCAGCCTCTGCCTTCACACCTGCAAGGAGTTGTCTTCCCGTAACCATGGTTACGTTATGTACTATTCAAATACTCATAAAGCGAGAGATGAGTGAAGAGTAAAGATAAGCCCTACTAAGGCAGGGCCTGGTAATACAATGGAATTTCCTTTTGCTTTGAAGATTGAAATTTGCATAGACACTGATCTATGCAAAAACAAATTTTCCCTTTTTCTTTTTTTTTAAAAATTATTTATTTATTTATTTACTTTTGGCTGCTTGGGTCTTCGTTGCTGCGCATGGCTTTCTCTAGTTGCGACGAGCGGAGGCTACTCTTCGTTGCGGTGCGCAGGCTTCTCATTGCGGTGGTTTCTCTTGTTGCGGAGCACAGGCTCTAGGCACGCAGGCTCAGTATTTGTGGTTCGTGGGCTTCAGTAGTTGTGGCTTGCGGGCTCTAGAGTGCAGGCTCAGTCGTTGTGGCCCCGCGGTCTTGGTTGCTCTGCGGCATGTGGGATCTTCCCGGACCAGGGCTCAAACCAGTGTCCCCTGCATTGGCAGGCGGATTCTTAACCACTGCGCCACCAGGGAAGTCCCTGTTCTAGTTATCTCTGTATGTGTATTTTACACATTTGATCAGGTAGATAATAATGTCTTATAATCTAAAAACGCAAAACTTCTTATAGAAAAATAGTATACTAACTGGTGGTAGGATAATGGAAATAATATGGCAGTAATCAATTAAGCATAGCATATCAGTTGTAAGAAACACTACGAATCACAGTGTTTATGAGAAGGACACACAATTACAGTCAAGGATAAAAAAAACACAGGAACTCTTCCCCAGTGTAAAGCAATAAGTGAGTCCAAAAAGCCGAATTGTGTTACTGCGTGATGAATGAATCATTCGCCGCAAGCCTGTGCAGCTAGCTGACCACAAACCCATTCTTTTTTTTTAAATCAATTTTTATTGGAGTAGAGTTGATTTACAGTGTTGCATTAGTTTCTGGGTGTACAGCAAAGTGAATCAGTTATACATATACATATATCCACTCTTTTTTAGATTCTTTTCCCATATAGGCCATTACAGAGTAGTGAGTAGAGTTCCTGTACTATTAGAGTTCCCTGTCCTTATTAGTTATAGCTATTTCACAAACCCATTCTTGTCCTCGCTCTGGTTTAACATCACCTGGTGACAGTTGTCTGCTCCAGCTTAAATATTGATGGGGGTGATTCTGGGTTCCATGGATGATTCTAAGAATCTTTCTGTTATATGGTACCCCTTTTGTTAACCCAGTGTATGCCGGTTGATCCAAGAGAACACTCAGGTCACAAGGGCATACCTTCCACCTCTGCTTCCCAAAGTAAGGTTCCCTCCCATTTATTTTTCTAACAGATAACAATTTTAGAAAGGCCCTTAATATTAGTTGAAAGTCCCACTAATATTTCCTAGTCAACTCTCCTACTCTCTACAATGTCTAGATTTCATTTTAAAAATGATTGAACTGAAGCATCTGCACGGTAAAAAGCAAGGAGGACTGGAGAGCTTATGAAGAAAAAGAATAATCTCTTACTTCACCCCATACTACCATCCAGTGATATTCCTTGATGGCACTCTTTAACCAGTTCTATTTTTAGTTCTTCTTGTGATGACTTCTATAATTCTAAATAATATTCTTGATTTATCAATTATGATAATTTTACTGATACCTGTAGGAAATGTGAGAATTAGCTCATTATATACTTTCCTCCACCTGTTTCCCATATCCTACATCCAGTGTTTATAGTTATGTTATTATTGTAAGTTTTTCTTTTGGTTACTTTTGTAATTTTAAATAATGTATTCATATCCCTGTTCTTCTTCCATCGATTCCAAACTTGGTGTAAGATAACACTATTATGTTCCTGAAAAAGGGGAAATTAGCAACAGAAAACAAATAAAACAAATATTAAAAAATAGAAAAATGATAGATTGAACCCCAAACATAAAAATAATCACAGTATGTGACTTCTCTGGTAGTCCAGTGGTTAAGACTCAGCACTCCCAATGCAGGGGGCCTGGGTTTGATCCCTGGTCAGGGAACTAGATCCTGCATGCATGCCGCAACTAAGAGCCCGCATGCCACAACTAAAGATCCCACATGCCGCAGCTAAGACCCGGTGCAGCCAAATAAATAAATAAATAAATAAATAATCACAGTAAATGTAAATGTTCTAAACACTCCAATTAAAAGACAGAAATCATGAGATTAAATAAACAATCAATACCCAACTGGGGGAAGGGATAGTTAGGGAGTCTGTGATTTCCATGTACACACTGCTATATCTGCTCAATATTATGTAACAACCTAAATGGGAAAAGAATTCGAAAAAGAATAGATACATGTATATGTATAACTGAATCACTTTCCTGTACACCTGAAACTGTCACAACATTGTTAATCAACTCTACTCCAATATAAAATAAAAAGTTAAAAAAAAGGCCCAACTATATATTGCCTACAAAAAAATCACTTTAAATATTAAAATACAAGTAGCTTAGAAGTAGAAGGATGGAAAAGATATTTCATGATAACCCTAATCAAAAGAAATCTGCAGTGGCTATATTAATGTCAAACAAAGTAGATTTCAGAACGAAGCATATTACCAGTGATAAAAAGGCAAGTTTCCAAATGATAAAGGCATTAATTAATCAAGAGGACATCATAGTTCTAAATGACCTTAGACCTAAAACAGCTTCAAAATGCATAAAGCAAAAATTGATAGAACTCCATGGAGAAATAAATTCCCACAATTATAGTCAGAGATTCTAACATATCTTTCTCAATAATTGATTAGAACAAGAAGAAAATCCACAAGGACATGGAAGGCATAGCATGATCAACCAACTTGACCTCTTGACAGTTATAGAACAAACTAGTGAAAAACAAAAAGTGCACATGAAACATTGACCAAGATGGATAATATTTTGGGCCAGAAAACAGTGTCGGTAGATTTTAAAGGATTTAAATTGTACGAAGTGTATCTTCTGGTCATGATGGAATTAAGTGAGAAATAACTAAATATATCTGGAAAAATCCCCCAAATATTTAGAAACTAAATGCATTGGTTTGCCAGGGCTGTTGTAACAACAATGACAGCAACAAAAACGAAAACTGTGTGGCTTAAACAAGAGAAATTTATTGTCTCACCATTTTGGAGTCTAGAAGTCCAAAATCAAGTTGTAGCAAGGTTGCTTCCTTCTCAGTGCTGTGAAAGAATCCAGGATCCCTTCTTTATTCTTTTGTAGTAGCCACTTTCTTTTCCTTCTCACCATCTATTTCTCACGTCCCACGTTTCAAGCAACCCTCTGTTTCCATTGGAGACCCATGGGTTTTAGGTGCACTTACTTTTCTCTCAGGCCCGTGAGTCAAGCATGAATTCAGACAAGCTAGTCAGAACATTTCATCTTTCTGGCCATCTACTCATGGGCGGGCGCATCTCCTATGCCTGTCCAATGGAGTGAATCTCAGGACTTTTGGGGGGAACTCTGAAACGCAAACCCTTTCTCCTTTGCATACCACAGTGGTGCAAATGTGAAGACTGGATCTTCTTCCACAGTTTACCCTTATGGTGAAAGCCTGTCTTGGAAGAGCGCTGACTCCCGAAAAAGGGAGGGACTGAGGGGATGACAAAGAAATGGAACCAGAGCCCTGCTCAAACCACACCAGAAGCATGACATTTAGTCAGGTTAGCTCTCTATCTCTACCACAAATTCAGCAGATAATTTTTCCTTTTATTTCAAGGAGGAAGAAGAAATTATTAAACAGCCCAGCACCAGATTTGCAAACCAAATTTACAGTGGTGGAATGTCTTTTCCTTTCTAAGCCTCAGGTGTCTCCCATGCTCTGGATCCCAGGTCTTTCTCTCTCGCCATTAACATTCAAAGTCACTTACCCTTCTCCCAGTTAAAAATCCCTCCCTCTATCCAATTTTCATCAAACAGATGCTCTATTTTTTCTCCCTCTTCTCACCCAAACGTCACAGAAGGATGCTCAGTACTTTCCATTTCTTCACTTTCCTCTCACACCTCACGTTCTGATTCCACAACTTCCATGTGATCAAAACTGCTTTTACCAAGACCATTGGTGACCTCCATGTTGCTAAATCCAATGGAAAATCTTCAGACTTCTGACTTAACATCTCACTACCTTTGACAATATTGTGCTCTCTGTCTCTTCCTTGAAACTCTGTCTCCCTGTGGTTTACATACACCATGCCTTTCTGGCTGCTCTAAGGCCCTCTTCTTTTAATCAACTCTTAAATGTTAGAGTTCCTGAGACACTGACCCTAAGCCTGCTTCTCTTCTTCATTCTTACTCTCTACCTGAATGATCTCACCACTTGCCATGGCCTCATTATCGTCTGTGTGTCAGTGGCTTCAGACTGGTTCTGTCTCATGAACTCTAGATACGTTTATTATCTCCGGGGCATATTAGGCTAATTGTATCTAAACTTGAGCTCATCATTTTTGCTTCCAAAACCTGCTTCACCTTCAGGGTTTGTTTCTTAGTAGATAGCCTTCCATAATGTTGTCCAATGCTAAAAGCAGAAACCCGAGAGTCAAAAGCTGATGACCACCTCATCCTCTATCAAGTCCTATCACAGGAGTAAGAGAATGAGGTAACCATACACCATACAAGGTTATGAACTGAGGGCAGTACTTCAGAGTCCAAGATTTCAGAGGTGGAAAATTTTCAGGCAATGGTATGTTCCAAAAGGTGCCTAGGAGTGTAGAAGCCTTAAGTGGATGCGGAAGAGAAGATCATAGATTGAGAAGGTTAAGGCAGCTATGACATTAACATGTTGGAAGTTTCTACATCATTCTAGAAAAAGCTTAAATATCTGCATACATTTAATTAAAAACAAGCATTAGTTTTTCTTAATTAACATTCCCTCGGTGCAAATTGTTTTGCCAGCAGTTAGTGGACACATGGTTCTAAATGATTTCCAGCAACATGCAAACGAATTCTGAGACAAATAGAGACATTCTATACAGTTAAAGATTAAACTGCATACTTCTTTTTTCCCAGTTAGGAGAAAATGATTTTTTTTTTTCTCCTAACCTTGCCCATTGAAGATAGAACTAATTTAAAAGCTCCGGTGTCTTAGCAGCCATAGCTGATTCACACACTTGGTGTGGATAGCACATGTGCTTTTCTGGAAAGATTTGAAGTTACTATCTAAACTTCCCAGAGAATGTTTTTTAAACGTATTTAAACAGGATAGAGCAAGGTATTTTAACAGAGATAAGAGTACTTTCATCTCAGTAGTCATACCTTATACATAATCTTCATGACAAATCTACTCCAAGTTTCTTGACTTCCCACTCTTACCTGGCTACAGTGGTAGAACACGTTGGCTTGCTCTAATTCAGGGATTTGCATTCAAATTTGGTCTTCTGTGCTGCTCACAATAAAATGTTAGTACATTGTTACTCGTTACAGCACTGTGTTTTTCTAGCCACCGTACTGGGTGATGCACAAGTACATTCTGACTAAAGACTCACTCCCTTGTTTGGGATTCAACTTCTACACTTCTTAACTCAAGAGCCACAAACTTTGTTGAAAAATCTCTTGTCACAGTCAAGGTTATTAATTATGGTAGTAGAGGAAGCTGTCAAAAAATGGCACAGTAAGCTGTTTGTGGGAAATTTAGTCATGGCCGCGTGTTTTGTTTTGTTCTTTTCCCAGGGCAGAAATACACGTTCATGTAATTGCTTTCAATGTACATCAGTAAGAGGAAGGTCAGAAGTTGTCAAGTTTGATTTTTGTATTTACCCCATAGGCTCCAACAGTTAGTCAGGAGCTTTCAAATTGATGGAATTTGATTTATTTTCCTCCAAATAATGAATGTCGTAGGCGCTTGGTCAGTAGTTTAAGGAAATTAAGAAAAAAAACATTCTTACAGGCAATGCAGAAAGAGCACAAAGAACCAGAGAGAGAAGTCAAGCAATTTTCAAACAAGCTTGAGGATAGAGCTCAACCCTGAGGAGGAAATTCATTAGAGAATAAAGTTCCTCCCAGATGTAAGAGGTTTCTGGGACCATTTACAGTCTTCCGGCTCTATTCAGTCACCAGTTTTTCTGTTCCTTTCATCCCTAACTGGAGCATCTTCCAATCGTCCTCTGTTGATAACTCTAACTAAATAAAATCAGTGAAATTCCCTTAGTCTCCCTTGGTTCTCTTCTGCCTCACCTGGTTTAAATCATGAGCTATCTCTAGCGCAAGCCCAAGTACCCTAGGCGTCCATTAAATATTTATGGCATAAATAAACTCATCTTTCTGAAATACCAGTGAAATAAGTTTCTTTAATGTGTTATCTTGTGATACAACATACAACATGTGCATAAGACATAAATATTTAGTTTAACAAATTATTGAAAAACACCCATGTGTCTTCCCTGCAGGTCAAAACATAGAATGGCATCTGCCCCCTAGAAGGCCTCCACCTGTTTCTTCCTGATCACAATCCCAAACTACCTCCTATTGGAGACCGTTTTCCTGACTTCCACTGTATTGTTTTGCTTCCTTTGGAGTTGTGCATAATTATTATATAGTTATATTATCATTATTGTATTGTATAATAATAATTTAATTTGGCCAATATTTGAAATATAAATATATTAATAGGATCATACAGTATGTAGTCTGGCTTCCTTAGCTCAGTCTTCTGTGCTTAAGATTTATCCGTGCTGTCGTATGGAGGTGTAGTTCATTCATTTTCTTGCTGTAGAGCATGGTATGGACCTACCTCCATTTGCTTACCAGTTCTACTGTTGAGTTGTTCTTACTTGGAGCATCTACTAACAGTGCTGTTGGGAACATGCTAGGGCATGTTTCCCGGTGCACATAAGCATGCATTTCTGTGGGATATAGAGAGCCAGAAATAGAATCGCTAGGTCATAGTCTGTACACGTTTTCAACTTTATTGTCAGACACTGCTTAAATGTGATTTTACACTGTTTAGTCCCATCAACAGTGCATGAGAGTTCTCATTGCTCCACATCCTTGTTAATATCTACCAAACCCACACATGTAAAAAAAATCTTGCCATTCTGATACCAATCTGGCGTATTATCAGATGCCACTCTGATGTGTATGTAGTGACATCTTGCTGTAGTTTGAACTTGCATTTGCCTAGTAGCCAATGAGGTTGAATACCTTTCCATGTGTTATTGGAATGTGCGTCTTGAGGTGGTTTTCCTATTTTCGCCTTGCATTGTCTGTCTTTTTCCTACTCATTTGTAAGAGGTCTTTATATATCAATAGGAAGGTTGATCTTAATATTCTAATTTGCCGTCACCAGGCACTGGACGTGCTAATGTTTACATTTTATCTGTATGTACTTTATGGTATTAATTTCCTTGATGGTTCATAGTGGGCTGTCTGTAAAGTTGAAAAAGATTAAGATAATTAAGCTAAAATCTATTTAATTTTCAACAGACCTTCCATTTTAATTCTTACCCAGTTCTATTTTCAATATTTTCCTTTTGTTTTCATTACTTATAATGAAATGGTTTACTTAGCAACCATTTTATCACTTGGAAGTGTCTATCAATCAGTCCATCTAATCTTTCCTAAGTACAGGACAAATTAAAGTATATTTTTCAATGGAACCATGTTTACTAATACGTGTAATAGTAAACTGAAAGTGATAGTATGCTAAAGTGATTAGCACATAGTATGAGCTCAATTGCACTAGTTATTAGATTCTATTTAAGAATAGCATTAATATTACCTTCCTAAATCCTGATTCCTTAAAAGTAGATAACCTATATCTCGTGAAAGTTTTAGGAAACAAAACTTTGATTGACCAGAATACTTTATTTCGTCTAAAATATTGCATAACTTCACTCTCATTCAAAATCTAGAAGAGAAAAATAGTTAAATAGTCTTTTATATCTGACTTACAATATTTCATTTTAATACACCTTCAACTATCCTGTATCTTTGCAAACATTCTTTCTATTTTTCCTCCTCCTGAGCTCTACCTCCAAAAGCTCTACCAAATATTGGTTCTCTAGAGGGCTTGGCTTAATATGGAACCCTGCCTCCTGTGGTTACATAACAAATTGCAAAAGGATATTTGCATAAATGAAAACATAACTCAAATTGCAATGCATTACAAATTTCTCATCATTTTGCAGCTCATTGGGCCTAAAAATTGTAAGACTAAATGAGAAATTTTAGTATTAGCTGTAGAAGGCAATTTCTGGCAACTCTCCCTGAAGAAAAAGAATTCTAACAGAGAAAAATATTTCTTCTGATACTTTCTGAAGAATTTCTGTTTGCTTTAGAACCCACTTGGGACAGAAAGACACCAAGGGCTCCAATGATCAATGTCTCCTTGGCATCATTGGAAACTGTGCTGGAGGAAACGTACGGACTCCAGAACCTCCCCCTTTAGCAGTTACAGCCTAAGCGGCCCTCTTAGGTATTTTACAAAGCGTAAATGCTCAATGCTTTGATAGACACCCTCAGTCTTAGAGCAGTGCAGCATCCTTTCATCATAAATGGTCTTTGAAAATCAAAGGTTCCCCATCCTCAGTGTGAAGACCCATGAGGCTACCATCTGAAGTGCTTTTGTAACTTCTTCTAACTTACTACTTTAGCTCTAGGGCACCAGAATTGTGATTTCTCTTCCTTTTCAGAGAACACATTTTACAATGGATTTGAATATTATGTTCTCATACAAATTCAGCATGACAGAAAATGTATAGAGACTCTTTGAAGGCTTCGAATCTGATGGGATCCTTTCATCAGCCTGATGGAACTGCATGTTAGCAGCATAATCTATATTTCTGCTTGGAGCTGGAGTCTGTATACTGTGATTATATTGGGCCAGACTCTAATAGGATACAGACCCTCTACTAAGAAATGACTGAACTGTGAGAAGCTATCTCTGCTGAATTTGCATTACCATCCTAGGTGTAGATATGATTTTTTAATAATGAAAAAAAATGTAATGACCTAAATACGTTCTGCCCATAGCATTCATGAATTACCAAGTGAACATGGAAATGGAAGACTGAGATTATTGATTTAAGCAGGGGTGCTTTGTAAAAAAAAAAAAAAAAATTAGATATTTCGTAGTAAATAAGTCACCTACACCACTGACCGCTAATGGTATATATCAAGGTCCATTTTACTAAAAAGCACAGAAAGGCTGCCTATAAAACATGCCTGGGGGCTTCCCTGGTGGCGCAGTGGTTGAGAGTCCGCCTGCTGATGCAGGGGACACGGGTTCGGGCCCCGGTCCGGGAAGATCCCACATGCCACAGAGCGGCTGGGCCCCGTGAGCCATGGCCGCTGAGCCTGCGCGTCCGGAGCCTGTGCTCTGAAAAGAATATACGTATATAACTGAGTCACTTTGCTGTACACCTGAAACTAATACAACATTGTTAACCAACTAAAATAAAAAAAAAAAAAAAAAGAGGAGGGACTTCCCTGGTGGTGCAGTGGTTAAGAACCTGCCTGCCAATGCAGGGAACACGGGTTCGATCCCTTGTCCGGGAAGATCCCACATGCCGCAGAACAACTAAGCCCCTGCACCACGACTACCGAGCTCTGTGCTCTAGAGCCCACGAGCCACAACTACTGAGCCTGCTTGCTGCAACTACTGAAGCTCACGTGCCTAGAGCCCGTGCTCCACAAGAAGAGATGCCACTGCAATGAGAAGCCCGTGCACCACAACGAAGAGTAGCCTGAGCTCACCACAACTAGAGGAAGCCCACGCGCAGTAACGAAGACCCAACACAACCAAAAATAAATAAATACATAAATTTATTTTTAAAAACCTCTAAACATTATTATTCATATTTCTACATATAGATAAGTTAGGAAGCTGCCATCTTTGCTTGTCAATAATGGTCAACTATCAGGGACTTCCCTGGTGGTCCAGTGGTTAGGACTCCGCACTTTCATTGCCGAGGACCTGGGTTCAATCCCTAGTCGGGGAACTAAAATCCCACAAGCCACGTGGTGCAGCCAAAAAAAAACAAAACAAAAACGGTCAACTCTCAGCACTTTCATACAGTTCAACCTAACACACACCACGAGAGCCCCTCTGATCTTGGGATCTGGCGGTTTACCCTTTAAGGCTTTGATTCAGTGAGCTAGAGGCCAGCACCTGCTTTCCTAACCCTTAGCTACATTTAGAATTCTTGGAGCCTAAAAGTATTTATCACCTTGTACTATTTCTTGTGAGTAAGGCTCTTCGTGTCAAATTCCCCTTGTGAGGACCTGGGCTTTTGCTGCCCTCATCAAGGGCTGGGCAAACTATAGCCATGGGCCAAATGGGCTACCACATGGTTTTGTAAATAAAGTTCTTTTGGAACACAGCTATGCTCATTCATTCATGTATTGTCTGTGGCTGCTTCTGCACAGTAACAGCAGAGTTGTGTAGTTGCAAACACTGTGTGGTTCACAAAGTAGAAAATATTTACTCTCTGCCCCTTTACAGAGGAAGTTTGCTGCCCCCTGGTCGAGACTAGAGATCTGTAAAAAAAAAAAATAGAGTCCACACCTTTTAGGGATGGACAAGATGTTCTAGTGTAGTACAGGGGAAAGAAGACTTTTCTTTACCGTTATTTTTCTCATTATTAATAAAAGGGAACAATTAGATCTTCTAGTATGTCCCCATATGGGCTTATGCCTCTGGAGAAAGTACTGGCATTTCATAGTAGGGAGGAGTGGCCAGTGGCCCTTTTGCCTTCATTTTCCGGCTGTCAGTGTATCGTGAAATAGTGGACTTTGCAAATGCCCATGCAGTGTGTCTCCAGATTGTATTATCGAGTGGTGACTAACGTGAACCCCCCAAATGGACAAATGACCTTAAAAGATACCAGTAAACAACAATAATATTAATAACACTAATAGTGCCAGCACCGGGGGTGGGGGGGAATGAGATGTGTATCAGTCATGTTAGGAATGAAAACCAATCAAATCTAATTTTAAAAGGTCCGCTAAGAGAAATTCAAAATGATCAAGAAGTTTACTTGAAATAAAGTTTCTCATGCAGTGCAATTAATAAAATTCACCTGAAACTAACACAACATTGTAAATCAACTCTACTCCAATAAACATTTTTAAAAACAGAAAAAAATTCACATTAAGTATCTGTTGTGTTTCAGACTTTTAAGATCTCTTTTATTTCATCTGTATCATATTAAGTTTGCAAATTTGCTTTCTTTTACAATCTAGGTACTGTATCAACTATAATATATGCATATAATTAAAAAATAAATATACAACTAAGCATGTAACAGTAGGTAGGTACTCAAATTTCCCTTTATTTCCCCTTAGAGCAGTGTACAATACATCAAAACTAGGCCCCAGGGGCTTCCCTGGTGGCGCAGTGGTTGAGAGATCGCCTGCCGATGCAGGGGACACGGGTTCGTGCCCCGGTCCGGGAAGGTCCCACATGCCGCGGAGCGGCTGGGCCCGTGAGCCATGGCCGCTGGGCCTGCGCGTCCGGAGCCTGTGCTCCGCAAAGGGAGAGGCCGCAGCAGTGAGAGGCCCGCGTACCGCAAAAAAAACAAAAAACAAAAAAAAAACCTAGGCACCGTAAGTCCAGGCTTCTGTGTGCTGGAGCTCCTTTGTAATGCCTGTATTCAGTGGCGTTTCTGTGGGTGCCCCCTCCTCCCTTCCCATGTTGACTTGTACCTATAGTCTCCTTGTTCATCTAAGCTAGTGAAATATCCAAGGCCTTGCTGGATGACTATTGGGCAGCCTTTTTACTTTGAATAAATTTCCTCCAGACTCTGTCTTAAATATCTCTGCGGGAGTGGGGGGAAGCTGTAGCGACCGGAGAGCAATGTGTTAGAGTAGAAAAGTCATGCAAGTCCTAGGGATATAGTGTCACTGTGAAGCAGACTTTCCCAACTAGCCCAGTGCCCACGTGTGCTAACGCATTTATTCCCCCAGCCTCCAAGGTGGAGGGCAGAGTCTAGGACAGCCAGAGAACACAGGTTGGTGGCCTCTGGCCAGAAGTAGCCTCTTCCCCTGGTTATTCCCGGTTTGCCTTATAGATATCATTTCTCTCCTTGTGTCACGATGCGGGAAAAGGTTAGGAAGCAATTAAAAACCATAGGCAAACCCCTAACCTCGTTGAGTTTTCATCCTATTACAAGACCATACATATATAAAACAATAGTTTGTGTAGTTATTATTTATGATTACTTCATTGCCTTTGTGATAAGTGCTAAGAAGTACCAGGTGCTAAGAAATCATGTAACGGAGGTCTCACCTATCTGGGAATCAGGAAGGAGGTCTTTCGGTAGAAAACATACTTAAACTGAGAGCTACATAATGAGCAGAAAGTTTTCTATGTTGGGGGTGGAGGGTTGGAGGAAGGAATGAGAACATGAAATACCCTGGTAAGAAGTTTGAATTTTATACTAAGGCGCAAGTGGAAGAAATTGAAATGCTTAAATATGAGCGGATTTGCGTTTTAAAAGGTTGTCATTAGTAAACTGATTGAAGGGGACAAATTGCTTTTAAGGAAGACAGCATTGTTGTAGCAAGCCAGGACTAGGCTGGGGCCATGGGGATGGAGCAAAGTACAGAGTGTCAGATGTTTAACTGTCTGGATTTGGGATGTAGACACGAAGAAGGAGGTATCAGGAGTGATTCCTGGGCCTCTGACTTTTCTAAACTGTGTGGGTAGGTGATGGGGCCATTCCAGAGAGGGGCATCCCTAGGGTGGGAGAAAGGGTGCGTGTCCAGTTTGCAGCATGTTAAGATGGAGACGCTTCTGCAACAACTGGATGAAGATGACAAGTTAAGAGTTAGGCATACAGGTCTTTAACCTGTGGCTGAGAGAGGTACAATGGGTAAATCAAGCCAGAGAGTGAATGACACGGGTAGAAAATAGGAAGAAGAAAGGGGAGAAACAAAGGGGAAGGACTAGGCTTCAAGGTCAAATAGAAGAGACAAGGGGATTCCGAGGGAGCATCCTGAGCCTTAGGAAGACAACCAGAAAAACTGGTGTCATGCCAGCACCATGAAGAGGATGCTTTTGGAAAGGGAGCAGTCACCTGTGTTTAATGATGCCAAGAACTCAGGAAGGATGGGAGCAGAAGAGTTTTTCTGGGATTTAGTGGCTTGGAAATCCTGATGACACGAGAGGGAGTTGTTTGGTGAAAAGCCTTGTTGGGAAGTGAATAAATGCTGAAAGTTCAGACACAAAGTGTAGTTTAAAGGGAGAGAGAAAGGGGAGCACTTTCTGGGGGTGGGAGGTGGGGTCGAAATGGACTCGAAGGAGGTTTTCTTTCTTTTCATCCAGATGAGAGACTTGATCATGATCAAATCCTAATAGAAAGGTTCTTTGCTCAAAAGTCAGCTGTCTTCTAATTTTAATACCGTCTTATTCACGTGGGGAACACTGGTTCCCCCTAAATGCTAGATTAATGTCACCTGATCCTTAATTACGAATGCAGAAAATGGGTTGAAATAGTTAAATAGGGCGCTTCCCTGGCGGTCCAGTGGTTAAGACTCTGCGCTTCCACTCCAGGGGGCGTGGGTTTGATCCCTGGTTGGGGAACTAAGATCCCGCATGCTGCGCGGTATGGCCAAAAAATGTTTTTAAAAGAATAGTTAAACAATAGCACATACTTTCTAGTAAAAAAAAAAAATATATATATATATATATTATTTCTAATTCCAATTCTCCATATCTTACTATTCAGCAAATATTTATTGAGCATGTACTATGTGCAAGACTCTGAGCAAAGCCTGGATACAGAGGTAACCAAGATCTTCTTGTGCAGAAGACAGAATGTAAGTAGGTTAAAATAAATAATTTATACATATATTATTATTATGAAAATATAATGATTTAGTCATTATACCATAATTTAATGATTTTATTATAATATTATGAGAATAAGTAAATAATGTATTTTAAGTGGAGTTCAGTGCTCTGAGGACAATAAAGCAAGGTAAACGTGTGGAGAGAGACAGATGGCAGGGGTGGAAGCAATTGACAAGGGGTGGTCTAGGAAGGCCTTTCTGTGAGTCACTGTTGGTCAGAGACCTGAATTATAAGGAGGAAGGAGGCAGCAATGGAAAGACCTGGAAGGAGAGCATTCCAGGGGGAAGGACCAGAAAACAGAAGTCTGAGAAAAGTGAGTGAAGGCAGAAGGATAAGACCTGGGTGATGCCTCAACCTGAGACGTAGCACGTAAGGCATGGTAAGGGCTTTATTTATACGTGCTCCCGGAAATCACTGGAGGCTCGTCTGCGGGAGAATGACATCACTCTAACCTTGCTCAGCTTTTGCCCGTAACATCTCTCCCAGTCCAACTTTAATAAAGAATCAGTTTTGTTTCACGGGTGCAGAAGTCTGTCCTAACAGATTTTCCATGAGATTAGAGTCTTGCTTTGGTTACTCTTGGTGTGTAAAGCAAGGTCATTCTCGAGTGCAGTATCAGAGAGAGGAATTATGGTGTGTGATTGTATAGTTATTTCTGCCTATTTCCAACATCTGTGGAGAGCAGCTGGTTGAAGGGTGACATGAGCCACAGGGAACTGCCCTAGTGGTGCTTTGCAGCTGATCAAGGCAGCAGAAGCATGCCTGGCAGCGTCAAGATGTCCATCACCTTGGCCATGTTCATTAATTAGATAGGGGGAATCCTTTCACAGTATATACGTGTATCAGATCATCATGATGTACACTTTAAATAGTTGACAATTTTATTTGTCAGCTGTACCTCAGTAAAGCTGTGGGAATAAAAGGATATCTGTCACCTGCTTGCTCGCTGGCATTCGAGGAAGAGAGGGAGGAAAGGAGTTAAACACGGCCCTGAATTCAACTTGAGAGTGTGTCTGAATTCCCGTGAGGTCTAATCAACTCCAAAAGAGACCTCTGAGAATCCGCGGCCAGGTAGCAGGTGTTGATTAAGCAGCTGACCTCTCACAGAAAGACACATAAACCAGTGGAGTAGAAATTAGACTTGTGGGCTTTTGGCATTTGGAACATGTCAGGATATTTGCGTGCCTTGCTGCTCCCCAACCTGGTTTCGTTTTATTCGTTTTCCATAAAAGTTTGCCTCTGGCTTTGCATTTAAATCTCTTGATAGGAAAGGATGCCCCAGAACTGGCTTCTGGCATGATTGTGCGGCTTTTACAAGGCAGGTCTCATAGTCATCGTAGTGAAATTTCTACAGGAGCATGACTGGACCCGGAAATTATGGAATGGCCCTAGAAATCTCAACAGAATGCAGAGGAGGGGGCATGTGACCTCTGGAAATTCGGGCTAAGAATGCAGATGATGCTTCTAACTCAGTGTTTCTGATTCTCTACATAAAGCAAAGGGGATTTGTCTGGAACCAGGCTCAGGGACGGATGTGTGCTTAATGGTGGAATTATGCAGTTAAGTAATGAACGGGAATGCAACGGGTGAGGGAAATGCTAGAGGATCAGTCTTCCATAGATGGCCCAAGATCTCGTTATGCGGCATGAACAATGATGGTTTGCCGTAAACATATCATTTCTTGAGGTGTTTCAGTGTTCAACTCCAAGACTTCTTATGGTTTACCAGACTGATCAGTTCATTTCCAAGAATTGCTTTTCTTCTTTCTTGGAAGAGAAGAACCACACTTCTTCAGTTCTAAGAGTCCTGATCATAGTTCTGGGAAAATGAGCTTTTCAAACGTGCTTCCTAGGCTGGCAAGAAAGAAGGAAATCTATAAAGGTCAAAGGGGAAGGGAAAGTGGGAATCCCAAGAATTGAGGCGGGCCCAACCTGGTTTTCATCCTGAGGGTGTCTGATGACCCCCAAGTTCTGTTTTAGAGGCTTCATGGGGCCCAGGGAGCAGAAAATAAAGCTTAGGAAATACTAAGGTAGAGACTTTAATAGGAGAACCCTCCGTAAGGCTAGGATCATGAAGAGTTTCACCCTTAGGGTTAGAGTGAACAAGAAATCCACCCATAATGCAGAGGAGAGAGCTCAGAAACTTCCCTGTCTCCACCTTTTCCCCAGATGGAAGGAGTGGGGAACCAGGCATATTGATGCTGTGGAATACTATACAGCAGAGAAAATGAATACACTATAGACAGCTCCATGCACCAGCCTGGGTAAATCTCAGACACGTAACACTGATCTAAAAAGCAGCAAGTGACAGAAGAACACACGTATGATTCCATGTATGTAGAGTTATATGACACCAGTCATACTGGATTAAAGACCCGCCCTGCTCCAGTATAATCTCATCTTAACTAATTACACCTACTACCACCCTATTTTCAAACAAGGTCGCATTTGAGGTACTGGGAGTTAGGACTTCAGTGTATCCTTGGGGAGGTGTAATTCAACTCATAACAGCATAGGCCAGCGCCCCACAACAGAAGATTATCCCATCAAAAATGCCAATAGCGCTGCTACTGAGGAACCCTGGAGTACGGCAAAATAGAAAGCAAGGGAATGATTGAAATAATTTTGAATACCTTTTGGGGGTGGGGGAGTAAAAATATGAGACTACGGAAGGTAGTTCAAAGATCCTGGAATGTCTTCTAGCTTCAGCTTGGTGGTGGGTACACAGATGTACATTTTATAATCCTCAAATATACTTATATTTTGCATACACTTTTGGCCTGTATAATTAAGTTTTTACAAGATAATAAAATTCAAGAATTACGAGGATGCAGGTAAGTTGTAAGTGTAAGGAAACAGGCATAGAAGAAAATGAGCCTCTTCGGATGCCTGTGTGCATTAATTCATTTAAGGTTCCCGTAAGGTTATGTTTGAAGGTGTTATTTTGGGTCTCAGCCAGGAGCAGTCGTGAAAAATAGACCACATAGCTGGCCAGGTGTGAGCTACCTGAGAGCTTCTTATGACTGTGCCACATGTGTTGAGGGTTCCCCAGTTGTTGGGGTTCCCTGATTCTGCCAGATCCCTGCTCTGTTCAGCTGCAGTTTCATTCCTGAGAGAGAAGAGAAACTACACACACACACACACACACACACACACACACACACACACTACACACACACACACACACTACACACACACACACACACACACACACACACACACACACACACACACACACACACACACACACACACACACTACCTCCCACTGGTGGTTGCGTCTCCTCTCCCAGACCCTGAAACTGCCTAGTTCAGTGGATACAAGCATGAGATCTGGAGGGAGACTGCCTTTGCTCTTGGCTCTGCCACTTGCAGAGTGGTCAAGTTCATTTCTCTGGGCCTCTGTTTTTGCCCTTGCAAAAGGAGAATATTAATAGTACTTAATAATCGGGTTGTTCTGGAGAGTAAATGAGGCAATCTGTGTAAAACTGTGTAACGGTTTACACAGCACGTGATAACCCCTTAATAGTGTTAGTTATCATCGTCATCATCATCATCACCATCACTGTTATTATCCCTGCCTTGTCTCCTCTGGTGAGGTTACTTGGACACTCTGTGAATCGTCTTTTCATCATTCTCATTCTTTTCTTTTAACTGAAGTATAGTTGATTTGTAATATATTAGTTGCAAGTGTACAGTGAAGTGATTCAGTTATATATATATTATATATATGGAAAAGAATCTGAAAAAGAATATATAAATATATATTAATTAACCATATGTAAATTATATAATTAATATTAACTATCTAGTAATGATTATTTATTAATTAGTCACCACTTATTAATTATATAATTAATATTAATTATTGTTTGCTGTATAATTAATTATAAATTATAATATAGTTATAATAATATTACTAACATATTCTTAATATATTAGTTAATAAATGATATATTAATAATCATTCTATCAATCAATTAAAATTAATATATTAATTATTAACTAATATTTATTAGTTATTTATATTGATATTCTTTTCCAGGTTCTTTCCCATTATCGGTTATTACAGGAGAGTGAGTATAGTTCCCTGTGCTGTACAGTAGGACCTTGTTGTTCATGTATTTTACATATAGTAGTTCGTATGTGCTAATCCCAAACTCCTAATTTATCCCCCCACCTTTCCCCTTTGTCAACCGTAAGCTTGTTTTCTATGTCTGTGAGTCTATTTCTATTTTGTAAATAAGCTCATTTGTATCATTTTTTTTAGAGTCCACCTATAAGAGATATCATATGGTATTTGTCTTTGTCTGACTGACTTCACTTAGTGTGGTGATTAATCTCTAGGTTCATCTATGTTGCTGCAAATGGCATTATTTCATTCTTTTTCATGGCTGAGTAGTATTCCATTGTATACGTCTGCCACATCTTCTTTATCCATTCATCTGATGGACATTTAGGTTGCTCCCATGTCTTGGCTATTGTAAATAGTGCTGCTGTGGACATTGTTGGTGCATGTATCATCATTCTCATTCTTAAAACCAACACAAGAAGTAGACCTAAGCAATCAGCTTCTCCTTGCTCCTTCTTTGGCTCCCCATACTCTCCTCTTAGTAGAGGGACTCTCCCAAGCCCTATTGCAATAGTCTAGCAGCAGAGAGGCATAGCAAGAGGGGTCCACAAGGAGGAAGAGACCCTCTTCCAGTCCTGCGACAAATACCTCGCTCTCTAGGATGGGATGGGGGCTATGCTGTGACCTGGGTGACCCATGGTTCTCTCTCCACATCCCCAAGTTCTGCTCCATGGAAGGCAGACCGTGTTGGTTGCAAGGTATACTAATTAAAATATGGCTAGCTGCTGTAAAGAATTACAAAAGGTGGAATGATTCAAACACAAAAGAACTGTATTTCTCCATAAAGTCAAAAAGAAGCGTTCCTAATCGGCAGGAAGCTCCCTTTCCATCTTGTGGCTCTGCCATCTGCAACACATGGCTTCCAAGTTGCTGAACTCATTTGCACAAAGTTGGCAGAGGGGAGAGCACTTAGAAGATCACATGGGGAGGGATTTTTATAGGCCTGGTCTGCGTGCCACGCACATTATTTCTACTTACATTCCATTGGCTACAATCCAGTCACATGACCATACCTAAGAGCAAAGGAGGCTGTGATTGGTAGACCAGTAGGGAAGAAGATGATGGGATTTGGTGAACAGCTAGTGTGGGAAGGAAGTGGGGGGGATGTCACTGAATAACACGTCCAAGGCAAATCACACATATCACAGAATTTTGGTGGTGGAGGGAAAGGGGAATGCCTGATGACTTAGAAATTCATTTGCAAGGCTTAGGCCGATGCACGTCACGTGGAAGAATATCATGTCCTCTGAAATCTGATTTCACTGAGCAGTGCTAAACATAGGATTGCTAAGGGCTCATTGAATCCATCAGTCTATCCAGAGGGGCACGATATTCTATGCCAGGAAATCGGAGCACTTCACGCAGTGAGGTTAGGTAAGAGAAATTAGTAATTCAGCTGTTTCTGGAGTTTCCTTGCCTCCTCGCCCAAGACAGGATATTAACACGCTCAACGGGGCTGAACAGCAGACATCCTCCTGACATTATCTGGGGTTTGCTCTGACTCCAGGCAAGCAGGAGGGTCTCAGAAACAGGAGATCTTTGCATTCAATGGAGCACAACGTTGCCAGTCATTTTGCCTCTTTTCTTGCACTTGAGGTACATTGCGGCATCAGCTCCATCTAGGAGCTTGTTAGAAATGCAGAATCTCAGGCCCCACCCCAGACCTGCTAAGTTGGAATCTGCATTTTAGCAAGATCCCCAGGGGAATCCTATGCAATTTAAAGTGTTAGAAGTGTCCTTCAGGACACTGACTCTTGAGCTTGGTTGTACATTGGCATCACCTGGGCAGCTTCAAAAATGCTAATGCTTGGGCTTCCCTGGTGGCGCAGTGGTTGAGAGTCCGCCTGCCGATGCAGGGGACACGGGTTCGTGCCCCGGTCCGGGAAGATCCCACGTGCAGCGGAGCGGCTGGGCCCGTGAGCCATGGCCGCTGAGCCTGCGCGTCCGGAGCCTGTGCTCCGCAGCGGGAGAGGCCACAACAGTGAGAGGCCCGAGTACCGCAAAAAAGAAAAAAAAATGTTAATGCTTGAATCCACCTGCAGAGATTGTATTGTAATAGGTCTGGGCTAGGGCCCGGGCTTTGGATTTGTAAAAGCTCCCCAAGTGATGCCATTTTGCAGTGCAGTTCGAGAACCACCACTTTAAACGGCCCACTCTTCCTCTCCAAAGATTCCTCCTTGGTCAGTGTGGGCGCTTGTTTAAAGGACTGTTCCAGTGCGTGTTTGATAGCTAATCCAACAGCCCAGATCCATTCACCTGAAACTGAAAAAGACTAGGGGTATTGTGTGGACCGTGGTCAGCAGAGCAGCAGCTGACCACGATGCCGCAGCTGGGGGTTATGTTCCAAAAGGCTTGGGCTGATAAACAATGACTACTTTTTCCCCTAAAGGCCACTGCAGGTACCCACGACCGCCACCAGCATCTTCTTCCTTTTTGGCACAGGCTTGGATAGAAGAAAAAGAGTTTCAATTTTTTTTCTGTTCCTCTGTATCATTTTCTCAGAACACATAATTGATATAATGTTCTGATTTGAAGGCAGTCCTGTATTTCAGGTTTGAAATCTACACAGAAATAGGTTACTGGCATTTTTCCGATTTCTTGAAAGATCCTAATAACACTAGAAGACATCCCTGCCTTTAATTTCACGCTCCGCCCCAATCCCATCATATGCTTAAAAAACAATGAAAGAGTAAACCTGGGTCGTTCCTGTCTGCTTGGGAAAAATGTAAAATGTACAAGAAGATCGCTCGCGGTGTATAAAACTTGGCCTGCATTTCTTCTTAGATTGTGTTGCCTTGTGTTTATTTTTATTCAGGGTTGGCGGGCAAAGCCTAGAGCAGTGGTTCACCTGTGGACTCTAAGCCTGCATCGTCATTATCCCTTGAGAACTTGCTAGAAATGCAAATTCCACAACCCACCCCAGGTGTTTTAACAAGCCCTCCAGCTGACCCTGATGAACACTCAAGTTTGACAACTGCTGGGTTAGAGGTTGAGTTCAACTCGAGAAGCAAACAGACCATGCTCTGCCATCTTCTGTCTCCGTAAGTTTTTCAAACTTTGTGAACCAGTTTTCTCAACTGTAAAGTAGCGATAATAATATTGGTACCTAATCTGTGGAGTTGATGTGAGTTTTAAATGTGTTAGTGCAAGGAAAGTTATTTGCATGCAGATAGCCAATGTCCTGTGAATGTTAATCATCACTGTTCGCTATTATTCACTTACGTGCTTTTGTATTAAGTATCATTTATATATTTGTAAACAGTTTTAAGTACATTCCACGTGCCAGTGCAATTGTCTTAGGTAATGTAGATGCCAGTTGGGACGAGGTCCCACACTCACCCCCAAGGGGTTTGTTAACGTGCGTCCGAGAGACACAGTGACGCCAAACAAACTGAGACGTAGGAGTTTGGAGCAGAGAGAGGTTTATTGCGAGGCCATGCAAGGAGACAGGTGACTTATGCCCTAAAAAGCCCTGAGCTCCCCGAAGGGTTTCGGCAAAGCACTTTTAAAAGCCAGGTAAGGGTTGGTGTCGCAGGGTCTGTGATCAGCTTGTGCACAGTTCTCTGATTGGCTGATGGTGCAGTAGCAGGGTGGTGTCACAGGGGTTAACATTATCAGTCCTTAGGCTCCAGGAGGCCTGGGGCTCTGTGCTCGTGGTCGTCAAGTAGTTCTTCCATTTGTTGGAGAGGGGGAGGGTTCTTTTACATCTGCAAAACAACTCAGGGAATGTGCATCAAATGCTATTATCTAGGTACTTCAGAGAGGACCTAAAGCAGGGGACCTTCGGGAAGGCCCCCACGGGGTCCTGCTCGGTTACAGGTTCTTGATCTAAAGGAAGAGTCAGACGGGACGAGCAGAGAGTTCCTCGCTGGAGTAAATCAGGCCTTGGGTGGTGTTCTCTTCAGGGAGTCTGGGGAAGGGTAGAGAGGGGAACACTTTGTTCATGGGGAACATGGAGAGCAGAATATGCCACCCCAAAATATGCCTCTTTGGCATAAGGATTACTTTGAGCTGATTACTAAGAAACAGCAGACACAGGAGAAGCTCTGAAAACAGAGTAGAAGTTACCCTTTTATTAGAGACATTAACATTTATAAGGGAAATCTCCATTTGTTAAGGTGTCTCCCTCTCTGTACCAGGAAGACAAGGGTGACTCTCAATCTCTAGAAACTCTATCAGTGGCGAAGACATCATTTTAAATCTGCATCACAGTTTTACCCTTGTTTACTGTGCTTTGCCTGAAAACCTCCCCTTAACCCACTCCCCTCAACCCCGACATCTTCTGTTTTTAGCTGAAGATGGTATTTAAAGTGGTCGCTTGGGCCCTTTTGGGGAGATACTCAGTTTTGCTGGGTCTCTCCCATGTATACAGGAGGTGTATACATGCTGTTAAACTGCTGTTTGTTTTTATCCTGTTCATGTCTTTTATTATGGGGCTCTCAGCCAAGAATCAATACCTAGAAGGGCAGAGGGAAAATTATTTTTCCCTTCTACAAACACAACTTAGAGTCTGAGTGTGGAAGCAGAAATTCCAATCCCACTGTAACAGGGAAGAGCCAAATCTGACTACATGTTGGATCTGTTTCTTTTACTTTAACCTGTGCTTCCCATTGCTTTGGTTCACTAAAAGGATACTGTCTGTACATAGTGGCCTGCCTCGGAGAACGCTGCCCCTCTGCCTGAATGTTAAACCAGAGTGCCTTTGTTCAGGGAAACATCCGGACCCTGTCCACCTGTGGATGGCTACAGGCAAGAAGAAATGAACACACCCCCTCCCCGATGCTGGCTATTCCAGGGGACATTTGCAAATCTTAGAGGCTTTTTACTTTACTTCCTCACCTCCTCCCCCTCCCTGCTATAAAAGAAACTGGCATCCAAACGCCGAGCCGATACCGTAGTCTGCCATCTTCTCAGTCTGCCGGCTTTCCGGATAAAGTCGTCTTCCTTGTCTCAACACCTCGTCTCTGACTTATTGGCCTGTCATGTGGCAGGCAGAGCGAGCTTGGTCTCGGTAGCACCAGGTCAGCTCCACCTGGCTGTGAGGCCCCCAGGGCATGTCACTTATCTCTTGGCATTGGGTTCTTAACCACAAAATGATGGGGTGATCCAAGATCAGTTCCAAGTGTCCTCCCGCTACAGATACCTAAGTTTTAAAACTAAAAACAAAGGAACCCCGTGATGTTGTAACCACTTAAACCATCCATCTGAAAAACAGACACGTTTATGGATCAAGAATATTAAAATGAATATGCAAATAGGGACTGACTCCCCATAGTTCCTGGGAGGGAAATTTTAATCCTTGGAATTTCCTGAGTGATAGAAGCATCTGTTATTCGTGGTGGGTCCTTGGACGACAACTGGGTTTATGCATAAGGAGACGACTCATGTGATTAGACCAACCGTTACAGAATCCAGGCTCGCTCTGCTCGCTGCATGACAGGCCAATAAATGGAGAGACGAGGTGCTGAGGCAAGGAATAGCGACTTTATTCGGAAAGCCGGCAGATCGAGAAGATGGCGGACTAGGGTCCCCCAAAACTCATCTTATTGGGGTCTGGATGCCAGTTCCTTTTATAGAACAGAGAGGGGGAGGAGGTGAGGAAGTAAAGTAAAAAGGCCATTTATCTTGCAAAATAGGAGGGGACGTGTTAATTTTTTTCTTTTCTGCAGCCATTCACGGGTGGGCAGGGTCAAAATGTCTCTGTGTGAGTTGAACAAAGGCCTTTTGGTTTAACAGGCAGGCAGCGGGGCAGGGTTCCCTGTGATGGGCTATTATGTATGCTTGCAGCTATAGACAGTGATTATAACAACAAAAGCAACGAGAAGCAAAGGTTCAAGTCGAAGAAACAGATCCAATATGCAGTCAGAATTGGCTCTTCCCTGTTACATACACAACCTGGTGATTAGAGGGTTGGGGCTTTGAGCCAGGTGATGTCAGCTGGACCTTCAGGGAGAGGAGGGGGACTGGATATTGAGTCCAGTCATGTAGCCAGTTATCCAATTAATCATGCCCATGTAATGAGACCGCAGTAAAAACTCAGGACACCAGGCTCCAGTGAGCTTCCTGGTGAGTGAACACACGTGCGCTGAGTATGACATGCCCTGATTCCACGGGAAGAGGACACAGCAGCTCTGTGTTTGAGACCCTCTCGGACCTCACCCTATGTGTCTCTTCTTTTGACTGGTCCTCATTTGTATCCTTTATCATAAAACTGTAATCTTAGGTACAGAGGTTTCCTGAGTTCCGTGAGTCATTCTCATGAATTCTCAAACTTGAAGGAGTAGTGGGCCTCCCTGAATTTGTAGCCAGTTAGTCAGAAGCGCTGGTAGCTTGAGGACCCCCAGACTGGCAGCTGACATCTGAAATGAGCGCAGTCTTGTTGGGGACCATGCCCTTAGCCTGCTGAGTCCACCCTAACTCCAGGTGGCTGGCATCAGGATGGTGTTGCTGAATGGTAGGGATCAAACCAGCTTCTTCCTTCTCCCCGTGGGGGAGGGAAGTTGATGGACCCTCCATGTGCATTTCTGTAGGCAACAGTTGTTTTGCTGTCAGTTATCGCCAGCTTACAGAGTTGTTAAATAGCTTTCTCAGAATGAGATCATGGGGAAAGGTGAGCTATAAACATAGCGTAGCTTCCCCTTGAAGCACTGACTTTCCATTACATGCTTTCTTTACCTAAAGAAGAAATAGCACTTGAGACATCATTAAATGCATTCTCCTGCATCTAGGACAGTCTGACTAAAACCAGCTCAGGCTGACCAATAAACAGTGGTCAAGTCCCAAATTTAAATCTTCAGGGAAGATGAACTCCACTTCCACTGGCGCCATATCCCAACATCACAAACCTCCCAACTATGATATTCTTTCAGATGTGTAACTCAGCACAACCCTGTGCACCCTGTGGGCATCAATAATCATGAAATTAGTAAATAAATAACCAAAACCCTCCTGCTGCATCCCTCAAGGCTGGTCTGTCTTCCGTATAAAAGGTGAGCATCTCATCCACAGAATAACATCCCTTCATCTTCTGAGTCCTTCCCCAGTCCCACACACACTCTGCATTCTGCATGTGGGCTTTGGTATTTCCCGTTATGCTCCCACCAGTTTTTTAATGTTATTTTTCTTGTTTTGCGGTCAGCTGCTGTTTTGTATATGAAACCAGAAGTTGCTGTCGCACCAGTCACATCATGGGCATCCACAGTCAGCGTCTTCCACGTGACTCCAAATCCTGTGCTCACTTGACCTACTGGGGTCCCATATATCTACAAAGAAAGAGGTACTTGGGTGTAAGCGCTCAGAGTCATGTGTAAGTCATCCTTTGTGCTTAAAAAATACCCAGAGTTGTCCTCAGAGCAGTGGCTCGCAGAGGATGATCCGTGGCCCATCAGCATCTTCTGGGGGCTCGTTGGAGATGCAAATTCTCAGGCCCTAGCACAGACCTGCAGAACCAGAAACACTGAAACACTGGGGGTGCATCTTAACAGGCTCTCCAGGGGATTCTGATGCATGCTGAAGTGTGAGAACCACTTGTATAGATTTTTAATTGTACTGGAATTTGAAACTGAGTACGGAAAAGCCAGTGGGCTTCATGAAATGCAATTGCTTCTCGTCTCTCTATTTCTGGCTGTAACCTGGAGACACAGGTTTGCCAGCAGAATCTCCTGAGCTTCCCGGCTGAACCTAACAGAGTCATTCTATTCCCTGGTTGAGTCGTCTGTTTACCCCAGGACAGACTACCCTTTGTGTGGGAAGAGGACCATGTCAAACCAGTGGGAAGTTTAGGAGTAACATTTTCCTTCTAACCCGCATTTTTCTCGAGTCCACATCTCCATCTGCATGTGGTGAGAGCTTCCAGGGGGCTCAGCTGGGCGAAACCACCACAGTGTCTCCCAGATGTTCTGTGTGTTTGCTTCCAGATCGCCCAGCCCAAGAAAATCTGAGGCAGCAAGATTTCATCCCGCTTGTCTGCCTTTAGCCATGGTTCAGAAGGCGCCTGTTACATGCTGTTCCTTGCTATTCACGTTCACATCCCCCTCGGTGTGACTCATCTTCTGGCATTCATCCCTTGCAGGCAGAGGATGGACTTTTAACCGCAGTGCAAAACACCCGATTCTCTCTTAGGACACGTATTTAAACTTCTGTTCCAAATCTCCCTAAAGATTGCTGCCAGGGGTGGCACCTCCTCTCGGATGCTCATCTGGAAACTGAAAGTGTCCTCTGAAAAGGGGCAGAGAGGATATTTTAACTGGAGAAACTGTCTTCCACTACTGTGGAACCTGGGAATGAATGCGGGCGGATAGCTTCAAAATGAAGCCGTGTAATTAGGCGCCTCTGATGAAAATGACAGTCCGCAGGTGGCACACGGCTTTGGAGGTGTGACCACAAACACCAGCCCCCCCCTCGGGAGATGAGGTGGAGGCAGTTAGGACTTAAATTAGTTTATCTTTAATTTGCATTTGATGTTGGTATAACATTGGCCCACCAGGAGGTAGAGAGTTGATGAGTTGAGAGTCACTGTTTTGCAGAACTGCTTTACCTTCACATCTGTAGAACTGGGCATGCACGTGAACTCGGCATAGATCATGCCAGAGACTCTGATACGCTGTAGGGCTCTTAGCTGTGGGAGGGGGCGATTTAGATTTGGAATACAGTGTTCCCAGGAATGATTCACCTACAAGCATTCTCTGTTGTGTTTATGAACGCTTCACCACATTGTTTAGGGGTCCTTAGCTTGAACATACGACACATTCTGCATGCCTGCTTACCTTGTTGACTATTTTTCTTAGGATCTTTTGGTGCAAAGTCAGTTTCCCAACACTAAATCAAATCTCAGTTGGATCATTTGTTTTCAAACTTAGCTGAACCTTAGGATCCGTGGAGACTCTTAAAAACCCCAAGGCCCTGGGGATTCCCTGGCGGTCCAATGGTTAGGACTCCACGTTCCCACTGTCGAGGGCCTGGGTTCAGTCCCTGGTTGGGGAACGAAGATCCCACAAGCCTTGCGGCACGGCAAAAAAAACAAAAACCAAAACCCAAGGCCCAGGTTGCACCCCAGACCAGTTACATCAGACCATCTGTGGGTGGGGGCCAGGCATTGGTATTTTTTAAAAGTCTCCAGGAGATTGTAAAATGCAGCAAATTGAGAACCACTGACTTAGCCAATTTACATGGCCACTGGATGGGTGGTTGGGAAGGGTCTTGTGAGCTCAGGATAGGTGAATCCATTTCACAAGGGAAAGGGGACATTGTGCTACGCCCTGGTAATGAGGCTAAGTGGCAAAAGTTGCCCAGCCTTAAAAACAGGTAATCAGTGGTTTTGGAGAAACAGACAGGGTTCTCTCCCGCCCCTGAGCCTGCAAAGTTTTCTCCTACCTATGAAAGCATTCACCCTTGAATCCTGTGTGCCAAAACACAGCTGATGTTGAAGCCGAATCCGGCCTCTGTACCCCCGACACTGAATTAAGTCTCAGAGACAGAGTTCTGGGTAAAGTAGAAAAGAATAGCTTTATTGCTTTGCCGGGCAGAGCCGTGGACTAATGCCCTCGAAACTGTGTCCCGACCGGGAGGGACTAGTGAGGAGTTTTATCGTAATGGTTCAAAGAGGGCGTGATCAGCTCCTGGACGTTCTTCTGATTGGCTGGTGGGGAGGTAAGTGGGCGTCAGCATCATCAACCTTCTGGTTCCAGCTGGTCTGGGGTCTATGTGCTTGTGGGCAGCATGCAGTTAACTTCTCCCACCTGGCAGGGGTTTCAGCATCTGCTAAACAGCTCAAAGATATTGTTATGTGTGTGTGTCCCTTGAGGGGAACCAGGACCCTGCCCCAAGGCGGCACTGTTGTTTCTCTTGACTGTTGCTCCCTTGTCTCCGCATCCCCTCCCTTCCCTAATTAGCATCGGTTTGACCCTGCTCCTTGGAACTCAGGGAAGGTCAGGGGGGCTGAATGAAGCCTATTGCCTGTAATCAAGAAATGGGGGACACGGAAGGGCTTTCGTGCCCAGGAGCCCCACAGGGTGCTGCTCCATAACTATATCGCTGTTGAAGATAAGCGAAGATGAATACCTAAACTAGTGGTTTTCGATCTTGACTCCATGTTAGAAGCCCTTGGGGAGCTTTAAAACTCCAGCTGACCTGACCGCACCCCAGAGCAATTAAATCAGGGTCTTTGGCTATCAGGCGTCAGGATACTGAAAAGCTTCCGTGAGTAATTCCAACTTGCAGGCAAGGTTGAGAGCCAGTGGCCTGAAACCGTGATCCTCAAATTTCCTTGCCGTAGGGCAGGAAAAATAATTTCCGTCAACCCTTCTGAGTTCTCTGAGCTGAGACCCTGTGATAAAAGATTAACAAGAGAAATACAAAGAGAGCTTTATTGACATGTATACCTCATGTATACATGGGAAATACCCAAGGAAAATGAGTAAACTCCTTGAGGTGGCCTCGAGATGGCCCAAGTCACCACCTTAAAATACCACCTTCCGCTAAAGACAAAAGACAAGTGGTGGGAGAGGGAGGCCAGTTATGGGAGGTGACCAGGAAAAGCACGGTAAACAAGGGTAAGTTTTGTTACTAAGACTAAGGCAGTGCCTTCTCCATTGACGAGTTCCTGGTGCTTTAGCCATTTCTCTTCCTGGTAGACAGAGAGGGAGACCCCCTTACAAGTAGAGACTTCCCTTGTAAATGTAAATGCCCCTTACAAGAAGGTAACTGCTACTCTGTCTTCAGAACTTCTCCTGTGCCTGCTGTCTCTCAAAATAATCTTTGTGCCAAAGAGTACAGCCTCTCTGTGCCCCGGTGCCACATCGAATCTTGGAGACAGAGGTTTGGGTGAAATAGTAAAGGATGGCTTTGTTGCTTTGCCAGGCAGAGGGGCCCACAGCAGGCTCCTGCCTCGAAAAACTGTGTGTCCCAACCCGGGAGGATTTGAGGAGGAGTTTTATAGCAATGCTTCCCAAGGGTGGGGTTGCTGACGAGATTAGGGTGTGTGCAGGGTCTCAGGTAGTGGGTCTTCTAACCTTGATGAGCTTCTCTAGTCCCTTCAAATCTTGCCTCGGGTGGTTTCCTGGCTGTTCCTCCCTTGATTAGGAGCTGTTCCAATGTGTCCTTTGGAACTCAGGGAAGGTCATGGAGGCTGGTGTCCTGCCTACAAGAAAGGGGGACCAAAAAGGGGCCTCCATGCCTGGGAGCCTCACAGGGCCCTGCTCGGTTTCAGAAGGTGAGAGAATATAAGAAGGCATCACAATTTAATCCCACCTGGTCAGTTTGCCCAAATCCTGTTCTTTCCAGTGGATAGAAATAGCTGTGTCTCTGGCTAGACATTATGCTGGAACATAAAACATCCTAAGAACAAGCCGCGTTCTCTTATTTGGGGATGCTCAGCGTGAAGATAACCGTCAATCAGAAAGCTCCAAGTCAGTACCTTCCCTCACCTGCCTTCAGAAGGCTCTATTTTATCAATTCCTATTAAGCTACATTCTTCATCCCCGAAGAATCGGCCTTAACCTTAGCCACACGTTAAAATCACGAGGGGAGACTTTAAACTCTCGATGCCCAGGCCATACTCTAGACCACTTAAATCAGAGTCTAGAGGAGTGGGAGGATGGGAAGGGGGTGGTAGTACTTTTTAAAATTGAAATTGGTATTGAGATCATTGTAGATTCCAGTGTACTGGTTTTAATTTGCATTTCGCTAATGGCTGATGATGTTGAATGTCTTTTCGTGGGCTGATTTGCCATCTCTGTATCCTCCTTCAGTGAAAGATCTGTTCGTGTCTTTTGCCCATACTCTCATTAGATGATTTGTATTTTTACTGTTGAGTTTGAGCCTTCTCTGGGTAGTCTAGATATGCGGTTTGCCAATATTTTCTCCCAGTCTGTAGTTTGTATTCTTCAGTGGGCTTTCACAGAACAAAAGCTTTTAATTTCCATGAGTCCAGTTTATCCATTTTTCCCTTTATGGATGGTGCTTACGGTATAAAGTCTAAGAACTTGCTGCCTAGCCCTAGATCCTGAAGCTCTTCCCCTATGTTTTCTTCTATAAGTTTATAGTTTGACATTTTACATTGAAATCTGTTGATCCATTTTGAGTCAATTTTTGTATAAGATGTGGGATTTAGGTCTAGAGTTTTGTTGCTTTGTTTTTGCCGATGGATGTCCAAGCATCAGTAGTTTTTTTTTTTTTTTTTTTTTTTTTTTTTGGGGCT
>NW_006793375.1:1229164-1238102 GCF_000442215.2 Lipotes vexillifer
CTCCGCGGCATGTGGGATCCTCCCGGACCGGGGCACGAACCCGTATCCCCTGCACTGGCAGGCGGGCTCCCAACCACTGCGCCACCAGGGAAGCCCCCCATCAGTAGTTTTTAACAGGTCTCCAGCGTGATTTCCATGTGCACCCAGGGTTGAGAACCAGTGGCCTGGTGATTGAAGGACACACCTGTTAGAAATCTGAACTCTCAGATTTTTCAGGAGCAGCATCACAATAGGATTTAAGAACAACGGCAGGAAAAAATGTGTGCTTTTAGAACAGTGCTGTCCGATAGAAATACATACTTTATTAGTATATTTTATATATATATATATATACAAAATTAAAAATTTTCTAGTAGCCCCATTAAAAATTAGGCCAAATTAATTTTAATAATATATTTTATTGAACCGAGTATATTGAAAAATTACTTCAACTTGTAATCAAACTAAATATTGTTGAGATATTTTGCATTCTTTTTTCTGGACTAAGTCTTTGAAAGCCAGTATGTATTTTATATTTATAGCACATCTAAGCTGGACTCACCACATTCTAAGTACTCAACAGCCACATGTGGTTAGCGACTACTAAACTGAAAACTAGAGTTTTAGACAGAGACACTCTTGTTCTCCACCCCCTGTGTTTTGCACGTTTGCTGACTGAATATGAAATTCTTGCACTCTTTCTACCTGGCACAAGTGTAAGGCTACTCATTTCAAATAATACAGGCTGTATTTAGAAAACTTTGCTTCTTCTTACAGCCACGTGAAACAATTCTCTTCTAGACACATGCACTCGCGGTGGGATGTACTTTCATAAATTTTTATGTTGCGCCAACAGTGATGGGCCCCCAGCCTTGGAGTCACGATGCTCTCCCCCCACCCTTGGATTCTTATCTTATTTTCCCTCAACTCAAATTATTAAGTTCACATGAGTGTGCAGTGTCCTAAGTTCATGAGGACCCTGTTTATAGATGGAACTGTGCAGCCGTGAGGGCGGAACTGTGCAGCCGTGAGGGCGGAACAAGGTAAATTTTACATGTCATCATTTAAACAGTCTAAGGAACAAAGAGCAGAGCAGGACTGATTTCCATTCGACCAAGCACGGCAGTTTAAATAAATGTCCCCTTAGCCATACGGTGTGGGCTAGAACCGAGTTTCTCATCCTTGGCACTGTTGACCTTTTGGATTGGAGCGCTCTTTGTATGGGGGCACCGGAGGATGTTTAGCAGCGTCTCTAGGATCTACACATTCCACAGGTGTGAATACACACAGTGTCTCCAGACATTACCAGATGTTGCCTAGGGATCACAGTCGCCCCCAGCTGAGAATCACTGGGCTGGAATGAAATGAATTTCTGAGTCATATATGGCCTCTTTGGTGGATTTGGTTTTATTTGGGGTGTTTCTGGCCTAATTTGAAATTTTACATGACTGTGTTCGAATAAACTGAGGCTTATTAAAGAATTTGAGTTTATTTAAGCAACAGTGATGCAAACTGAGCGTCCAGTTTAGCAGATAGAAAACTCTGAGGAGCTGTACAAAATGGAAAAATGACTCTTACAGAAAGAAGGGAGTGGAAACAAGGAAGTTACGCAGGGGAAAAAAGCAGGCTGGTTACTGCAAGGTGACTTTCCTTTCGGGCAGATGACCTAACTAGTGCTGATCAGGTGATTCCTGATTGAATGGTTTAAGATTCCATTTTGGGGAGAGCTAAAACTGTAATTAACTCTTGGGCTGGTGATGTGGAGCTTAGCATAAGCCACTTCATTTGGGGCCTGTTGTCTGGTTTTGTGACACTTCAAATTATGGAGTATTTCATTCTCCAATTTGTTTTCTTCTTTGGGAGAAATTATGTTTCTAAATGTACCTATGAGAGACTTTAATCGTTGGGAAAATGGCACCGTTAGTTTCAGGCCACGGTACTATGGACTCTTTGAGACACAAAAACGGATTCTCATCTACTCTACGATGTAAGATTTATCTTCGAAAAAGACCTCTATTGGCTGCTTGAAGAACTCTCGCTCATCCTGTAAGACCAGCCTAAATGCCGCCTCATTTGTAAAGTCTTTGCTAATTTCCAAAGAAAAATGACGCCTTTGTCAGAGGTCTGAAGCTCCGCTAAAAGCATCTATTTGTTATTACAGTTATCCCTGCATGGTGAGTGAATGAAGGAATGATTCCAAGTGACATTATGGGCAGAAGCTGGAGGATGAGGCCCAGCCATCTCTTATTAAACCAAGAAGCGTGTTTCATGCACCCACAGTCAATGGACAGAGCAAAAGCACTCAGAAGCAGATGCGTGCTTGGAACATGGCCGAGAAGCTCTCCAAAAATATTAAAAAATTAATTAAGGGGGTGATAGCATCCATAAAGAGAACACCCAAGACCAGAATTGTTAAGAAAAAAGGTCATCAGTGCTGTTCATACCCTTAAGTAAACTGGAATCAATGTTGCAAACTCCTCTCGCCCTGTAATTTGTGACTCTCAAGATGTCTGAATCGACGTTCACAGTAAATGTCCTTTAACAGTCAAGAATCTCTATAAAAAGTTACTGTGCAGATGCTGAAATACTCATTTACACAAAACGTGACACTACTGTCACTAGATGGAAATTTTATTTTTTTAATAAATTATTTACTTTTGGCTGCGTTGGGTCTTCGTTGCTGTGCGCGGGCTTTCTCTAGTTGCGGTGAGCGGGGGCTGCTCTTGGTTGCGGTGTGCAGGCTTCTCATTGCGGTGGCTTCTCTTGTTGCGGAGCACAGGCTCTAGGCGTGCGGGCTTCAGTAGCTGGCACGCAGGCTCAGTAGTAGTGGCTCGGGGGCTCAGTAGTTGTGGCTTGCAGGCTCTGGAACGCAGGCTCAGTAGTTGTGGCGTATGGGCTTAGTTGTTCCACAGCATGTGGGATGTTCCTGGTCCAGGGCTCAAACCCGTGTCCCCTGCATTGGCAGGCGGATTCTTAACCACTGCACCACCAGGGAAGCCCAGATGGAAATTTTAGAGTTTTACTTTATCTCAGTGCACATCAGGGAGATGGCTAAACTCTCCAAGTAGTTCTGTCTGGCTAAGCTGGAATGTTTGGAAGAAACATAAATCAATTCACTTCCACCTGTGATCAAGAACAAGGATTCCAAACACGCCTGAATTTTGCTTTCCTAAGCACCGACGTCAAATTCAATTTGCCTTTTAGAAGAAATACTCAATTCAGTCGTTCTCCGCCTTGAAGGTACTTGAGAATGTCAGACGCTCAAGCTGCCTGATTTCCTGGAGGATTCTGATTCAGGAGGCCTGCTGGGGCTTAATAATCTGCTTTTTAAATAAGCCCTGCAGATAATTGTGTTGTGCATTGGCCTATAATCATTCTTGCAGAGAGCATGATGACCTCTAACCCAGTGATTCCCAACTGGGGGTGATTTTGCCCCCACCCCCATTCCTCCACCAGGGGCGTTTGCTAATGTCTGGATATACTTTTGGCTGTAACAGCTGAGAGAGGGGTGCTGTTGGACAGAGCCCTGGGATGCTCCTAAACATCCTACAACGAACAGAAGAGCCCCAACAATAAAGAATGATCTGCCTCAAAATGTCAGTGTTGTCACAGTTGAGGAACCCTGTGCAAACCCACTGGTTCTGAACCTCGGCTCCATACTGGAATTACTTGGAGAGCTTTAAGAAATTCTTATGCCTGTGTCTCAGCCCCAGAAAGTCTAATTAGTCTGTCATGTAGCCTGGAATTTGGGACTTTTAAAACTCCCAAGGTGATTTTTAATAGGCAATCAGGGTTGAGAATCATGAATCTATGCCAGGAGAACATTAAAAACAGAGATTGCAGGCCTCCACCCTTAGTGGGTTTGATTCAGTAGGTCTTGGGTGGGATATGAGAATCTGCATTTCTGCAAGTTCCCAGGCTGTCCTGGGAGGCATTGAAAAGTAATTCTCACTCTTTGGTCTCATTCTGATCTGCGATTTTAATTTTGAGACTGCTAAGCTACAGATAGTCCTGACGACATGATGAAGAGAGGAAGAAACTTTAATTGATATGTACACACTGCTGTATTTTAAATGGGTAACCAACAAGGAACTGCTGTACAGCACAGGGAACTCCGCTCAATACTCTGTAATGACCTAAATGGGAAAAGAATCTGAAAAAGAAGAGATACATGTGTATGTATAACTGAATCAATTTGCTGTACACCTGAAACTAACGCAGCATTGTTAATCAAACTGTAGTCCAATATAAAATTTAAAAAATTTTTTAAATAAGTAAAATAAAGACCAAAAAAACAAAAACAAAAAACTTTAGATACCTTGACGTGAAGGAACGAAAAGCTCACCAGGACAGAGGGGAGGCAATCCTAACCATTGTTCAGCATCCCTCCCCTCTTCTGCGGAAAGGGGCCTGAGACTTGCCATCCCACGGCTGAACAGCAAAGGTGCTCAAGATTTTGTCTTTTAATCTACCTTGAACATCAGCTTCCACGATCCCTGCTGAGGATGAACAGGCAGCTAGAGATAGTGACAGAGCGTAGCACAGATGTGTGACTGTGGCTCATGGGTTGTCCTCAGGATGCGCCCGGGGAGAGAATGACCCGTTTCGTAGCTACTGGTTCCAGACCAGACTTGCAAATTACAGAGGGGTGAAGATGGAGTGAGTGGAGAGCAAGGGTGTGAGTGACCAGCTTCTCGCGTGGGGCAACGCTCCCAGTACTGACTGCCCGCTCATTCTGTGAGAGGCACTCTTATGGTACCCAGCAAGCCTGTGGGAGAAACAAGGATGGGTAAGATGCATTTCCTAAAGATACGGAACTTAGTTACATTAGTTTCTTCATGGTGCTTCTCATGACCAGCCTGAGAGCACACAAGTAACTTCCAATTTCTTATTCTACTGGCACTTCTTGTTTAAGTGACTCTCAGCTTGCAAGACAGGGGAGATAGATAGAATCGCAGTTTTGGATCCATTGCGCTTGGGTTGGAATCTTAGCCCGGTCGCTCACTACTTTTATAAGCTTGGCCAACTGTTGTGACCTCTGTGTGCCTCGCTTTCTTCAACGGTAAGGAGGGAACAATGATAGTACATATTGTGTAGGTTGGTCACAACGATGAAGTGAGGTAATATATTTAAAGTGCTTAGCACTGTAACCCACACATAGTGAGCTCTCCAAAAGTATTAGTTCGTATTATTATAGCATCCCAATCAGAACTCTTACTATGGAATATAAGCTTTATAAGCATCATTTTAATAAATCAACAAAGTAAAATCAACCATGTTCTTTATTTAAAAAAAAAAAAAAAAGACCAGGCAATAGCAGAGGGCAGATTATTTTTGAGAAGAGCTTCAGTAAAGATTGCAAAGACCTCATTTCCAAGAACTTCAGGAAATCTGTTAGGTTCAGGTGTTCACATGCATTGGCCCAGTTGCCAATGAGCATGTTTATCTCCAGCGTCATTGACACTGCCAAAGTGAAAAAAGGATCAGGTCATTGAATGAAAACTCTCTGAAATGAAATGATTTCTCGGAGCAGTGCCAATAAGCATGAACAACTTTAGGTCCATCGCTTCCTATTTTTCTTCAGCAAAACCGGCGAGAGTCTGTTGACCTGTGTTTGGAAAGTTATATTCAAAGAAGCTTAAACAGCAACTGCAAGTCCAACGAGAAAAGAGTTTCCATTTAGTCCTGTTCGAGGTGGTTGCCACAAGGGTCAGCAGAGAACTTTGTGTAACGTGAACATCTAAGCATTGCTTTCACATTAGCACTCGCACACATTCCAAATGCAAGATTGAGAAACCGAAGAGCCAGCTGCCAAAAAGCAAAACACAAAACACAGCCACTGACGAGAGTCACGAGGCCCCGTCGCAGCAAAATCATCAGACTGTGCTTCTCCTTTTGCTCCGCCTCGAAGGAATCAAGGGTATCAGGAAGAGGGAAGCATCTTTGACACAAAGAAGGGCCGAAGATTATTATCAAATCTAACCCTGTGAGCGTGGTGAGCGTGTGACTTTTCCGTTGGTGGTTCTGCTGGGAAAAAGCAACTTACCAGCTGAGAAGAGGCACAAGAAAAAAAACGTCTTGAGCCCTAAACTGGCTTCGGATTGCGCGTTTAGATCTTTAGATCAGGGTTTCTCAACCTCACACTACTGACATTTGGGGCTGGGTCATTCTTGGGGGGCGGGGGGGCCCTCTGTCCTGTGCATTGTGGGATGCTGTTGAACAGCATCCCTGGTCTCTCCCCACTACATGCTAGTAGAACCTGCCCCTCCTCTGCAGTTGTGAGGATCAACAATGTCTACAGACATTGGCGTTCCCTGGGAGGCAGGGTGACCCCCAAGTTGAGAACCACTGCCTTAGATCTGACCCAGATGAGAAAACTTCGAAGCGGCCCCCAAATGATCTGCAGAGAAAACCGGTTTTGAAAACATTTCCAATCCATTGTGAACCAAGACATTCTGAAACACGATAAAAATGAATTACTTAAAGAAAGTAAAGTAACAAAAGGACGTAAAATACAAACCAATTTTTTGCTGGTTAGATTCAAATGAAACAAAATTACTCTGTGAAGTTGGCAAAAAGGTTTCCAAATGCTTACTCTCCATTTCTGTACTTATCTCATATGGATGAGTAATGACCAGTAGACTGGCTTCAGTCCTCAGTAGTACTCATTTGGAGCAAATTCGACTAAGAAAAAATGCATTGAATCAAATGATTGCAGCATAGTAAGAAATTGTTCTAAAGTCTTTATAACATGTTCAACATTTCGTCACCTTTAAATTAGATGATTTAGGGCTTCCCTGGTGGCGCAGTGGTTAAGAATCCGCCTGCCAGTTTAGGGGACATGGGCTCGAGCCCCGGTCCGGGAAGATCCCACAGGCCCCGGAGCAACTAAGCCCGTGCGCCACAACTACTGAGCCTGTGCTCTAGAGCCCTCGAGCCACAAGTGCTGAACCTGCACGCCACAACCACTGAAGCCTGTGCCCTAGAGCCCGTGCTCTGCAACAGGAGAAGCCACCGCAGTGAGAAGCCCGCGCACTGCAACGAAGAGTAGCCCCCGCTCACTGCAGCCAGAGAAAAGTCTGCATGCAGCAACGAAGACCCAATGCGGGCAAAAAATAATAATAATAATAAAACAAAATAATAAAATAAATTTATAAAAATAAATAAATAAATAAATAAATAAGATGATTTAGGTTAGCTTTAGTGGTTTTGTTGGTGACTTCTATTTAATTTTTAAAAGGAATACATGCCTTTGGAAAAGCATGATAATGTTGTTTGTTTTGTTTTTTTGGCATGATATTTTAGAGCTGTTATCCACCAGAAAGCTGGCTATGAAGACTCCCGCTGAAATACAGCATTTGTCTTGTAGATAGTACATCATTTCTTTGATTCATTCATTGATTCATTAATTCAACATGTATTTGTTCAACAGTCCACAGTGTACCAGGCATTGGGTTGGGCACTGGGGATCCAAAGATAAGTGAGGAAGAAATTCCACCTCTGAGGGGAGGGTAGTGGCATTCAGAGAACCTTCCTGGAGGAAGTGATGTCCAGCAGGACCCGATGCATGACTAACAATTCACAGGACGAAGCAGAGGAGGCAGAGAGCGAGTTTCAGGCAGAGGGTACTGCATGCGAGGCAGTCAGCAGTTAGTCACCACTCTTCCAGGGAACTGAAAGTAAAACATGGCTGGAGTTGAGAGTAGAAGGGGAAGAGGCAAAAAAGATGATGCTGTAGAAATAATGCGGGGATCAGATCATGAAGTCCTTGTCAGCCCTTGCTATGCCAGGTATGGTGCCAGGGACCAGTAGCACTGGCGTCCCCTGGGAACTTTTTGGAAATGCAGACTTTCAGGCCCTACCCCCGGATCGGCTGATTCAGAATCTGTGTTTTGATAAGAACCCCAGGGGATTCTCAGTAGAGCCTGAGAAGCACTTCTAAGACTTAGGAAGGCCGAATTTTTTATTGAGCCTTTATCCTGAGGGATACAGGTAACGATTACAAGGTTTTTAGGCACTGGAGGTTGGCTAAACTAGTGTCCCCAGGCACTCTTGCCTGCCTTTGCCATAGGTGCCAGGCAGATGTGCACGTAGCTCAGTATTGACTTTCCCAGACTCCCTTGCTGCTGGAGGAAGGGCAGAGCACCGCAGTGGAGATCTTTAGGAAAGCTACTGCTTTCCTGATTAAAATAACGTGGTGCCGGCAGGTCCCTTGGCTGTTTCTTTCTACCTTTAATGAGGTTGTATTCCTGGAGCTGTGGCAGCCATCTTGACTATGGGAGAAAGGCCAGTGTTAGGCGAGCCTTGATCTGTTGGACTGTGGAACCGAAGTCAGGAGACGCTTCCTCCAGATACTGTATTTTTTTGTTTTGTTTTGTTACTTGCGGCTGAAAGCCCTCCTGTGACTAGCCTAGAATGACACATCATTAATATATCAGTTGGTGTTGTGTTCGTACATACACAAAATCCAAAACAACATTTGCGTAAGCGAGCTATATCTTTACCGCTCTCACATAGAGAAAATACAGCAATATGCAGTCTAGACTAGAATGGCAGTTCCTTACCACAAGACACCAGGAACTCTGTTTGTCTTTGTCACTGCTTGACTTCTGTCCTCATGGTAGTTGCTGACATTCCACCCATCACATCTCCCCTCCAGGTCAGTGAACCACTTCCTAATTTTTCAGGAGTCTTCCTTGAAATCCCACACCATACTTTTACATACAGTTCATTGGCCAGGACTTGCTACGTATGTACACTTTACTGTGAAGGAGGCTAGGTGATGTATTTGTTTTTATGGGTTGCCATGTACTAAACTAAAGACTAGAACTGTATGACATAGTAAGTGGAAGGAAGAAGATGTTTGATATCCCTACCTCTCTGGAAAATTCCATCACAGTCAGGTGGACATTTCAGGAAGATCATTCTGCCAGCAGTGAGGAGAACAGGTTGTAGGGAA
>NW_006793375.1:1238112-1257137 GCF_000442215.2 Lipotes vexillifer
AGGGAAAGAACGTTGGAGGTGGGCAGAACGATGGATTAGGCAGTGGAATACTCGAAGGCAGGGGGTGACAAACTACTGGCCATAAGCTAAATTTGGCTTCCTGGGACTTCCCTGGCGGTCCAGTGATTAAGACTCCGCACTTCCACTTCAGGGGGCATGGGTTCAATCCCTGGTCGGGGAACTAAGATCCTGCATGCTGCGCGCGCGGCCAGAAACAAAAAACAAAAAACCCCCCAAAGAAACCCCAAACAAATAAATAAATGTGGCCTCCTGCTTGTTTTTGTAAAGAAAGTTTTATTGCATCATAGGTCACACACTTAGATATAGTTGTGTAGAGGGAAACGATCGTTTTTTCCCTGTATCCTTCTGAGTTCTCAGCTGGGAACCTTGTAATCAAAGACAGTTTAGTAATAATGTATACCTCCTGTATGTATGGGAGAGACCCAGAAAAATTGAGTAAGAGTCCCTGAAACGGCCCCAAGCCACCACTTTAAATGTCTTCTATTTAGTTAAAGACAGAAGACAGATGTTGGAGAGGGGAGGGAGCCAGTTATGGAAGGTTAGCAGGAAATGAAGCATGGTCAACAAGGGTCAGGTTATGCAGATTTAAGTGGGTGCCTTCTCCATGGAGATTTAGTGTCATCCTTCTCTTCCTGGTACAGAGAGGGAGATGTTAACAAATAGAGGTTTCCCTTAAAAATGTAAATGGCCTTTACAAAAGAGTAGCTTCTGCCATGTTCCTGGAGAGTCTCCTGTGTCTGCTGAATATTTTGTTTCTTAAAAATAATCAACTAGGGCTTCCCTGGTGGCGCAGTGGTTGAGAGTCCACCTGCCGATGCAGGGGACATGGGTTCGTGCCCCGGTCCGGGAAGATCCCACGTGCCGCGGAGCGGCTGGGCCCGTGAGCCGTGGCCGCTGAGACTGCGCGTCCGGAGCCTGTGCTCCGCAACGGGAGAGGCCACGGCAGTGAGAGGCCCGCGTACCGCAAAAAAAAAAAAAAAAAAAAAAAAAAAAAATTCAGCTCAAAATAATCCTCAGGCCAAAGGGGCACATTTTGGGGTGGCATATTCTGCTCCCCTTCAGGTGCTTTCTCTCTATGACAGCGGAGTTGAGTAGTTTCTACAGAGACTTGAGATGTATCATTATTTATGGTCCATTAACTAAAGGACCAGGAAGGTAATTCAAGTTTTGAGATCTTGGCTATAATGAATAAAAAATGAAAGGGCCCTAGTGCTAGAACGGCCATGGAAACAGAGTGTCTACAGCATGTCATAGACTGTGCTAGAATTGTGTTTATGCTGCTTGTTAATACCCAGTGACAGTTCTTTTTTTAAAAATTTATTTTATTTATTTTTGGCTGCATTGGGTCTTCGTTGCTGCGTGGGCTTTCTCTAGTTGCAGCGGGCAGGAGCTACTCTTCGTTGCTGTGCACAGGCTTCTCACTGCGGTGGCTTCTCTTGTTGCAAAGCACGGGCTCTAGGCGTGCGGGCTTTGGTAGTTGTGGCACATGGGCTCAGTAGTTGTGGCTTGCGGGCTCTAGAGCACAGGCTCAGTAGTTGTGGCACACGGGCTTAGTTTTTCCACGGCATGTGGGATCTTCCTGGACCAGGGCTCGAACGCGTGTCCTCTGCGTTGGCAGGCGGATTCTTAACCACTGCGCCACCAGGGAAGCCCCAGTGACAGTTCTTTTTATTTTGTTTTTTGATGATTGATAGTTAACATTTTTAAAGTGTCAGAAAATCATATAACTAACATAAGTCACAATTTGTTTTTATTTTGTCCTGTATCTTTATTCTTTGTCATTGTATGATCTTTGCCTTGTTTTGAGTTCTGTTAAAAAACAAAATTCAAGTGAGTAAATTTGAAAGATCTTACTGGCTTCATTCAACGATTCATGAAGGGCAGCATCCAGTCTAGCAGATAGAAAGGCGCTCTGAGGAGCCGTACTAAGTGAAAGACTTTTTATAGGCAGAAGGAAGCAGGAACAAGGAAGTCATTCTGGACAAAAAAGCAGCTTGGTTATTGCAAGGTTCATTTCCTTCAGGGGATGGCAGGGGTCTGTCAGGTGGATTACCTAACTAGTGCTGATCAAGTGATTTCCTTATCGACTGGCTTCAGTTTCCGTTTCTGGGAGAGCCGAAAATGTAATTAAGTCTTGGTTTGGTGACATGAGGCTTAGCATAAGCATTTCCATTTGGGGCCTGCTGTCTTGTTTTGAACAGTTCAAAACCATTCTGAGGATTTATGGGAGGTGCCTGGATTTGCAGAGACCTATGTGAATTTCAAAGGTCCTATATTTCCTAACCTGGAGAGACACGTCCCCCACATAATATCCTGAACATCCCACCATCTACTCAAAGGGCTTTTTGAGCCAAGAGCCCTTTCCAGTACAACCAAGCGCTTTCCTCACTTGGGAAGAGGGAGTCTAATCGTTGTGTTGGCAGCGAAGCTTGGGAGTTGCTGCTTTTGTTCAGCGGCTATTTGTAGAACCTATCTGTAGATGCAAACTTGCCCTTTTTCTCTCCCCTTATGAGTGACAGGCAGGGTTGCTATAGTATGCAAAACGACTCTTCTTTCCCCATCTGCCTTTCAGCGACATTTCTTGGCTCTTAATCATAATCTAAAAGCCCTGTCCTTCTTTCCAGTCCTGGCAATACTTGGTAGCTAGCCCTAGATTCAGGAATCCCCCCCTTTTAAAAAACATTTTATTATTTGTTTATTTATTTACTTTTTGGATCTTAATTGCAGCTCAGGTCTTAGTTGCGGCCCGCGGCTTTCTCTCTAGTTGTGGCGTGCGGGTTTTCTCTTCACTAGTTGTGGCGCGAGAGCTCCAGGGCGCGTGGACTCTATAGCCGTGGCACGCGAGCTTAGTTGCCCCGAAGCATGTGGGATCTTAGTTTCCCGACGAGGTTTCGAGCCTGCATCCCCTTCATTGGAAGGCGAATTCTTTACCACTGGACCACCAGGGAAGTCCATGGGAATCCCTTTTTGATATAAAGAAAATAAAGGAGACAAAGTAGTGGGGTTACGGGCTATCTAAAGGAGCTGAATAAGAATTGGAGTAATTTCACAGATCCAGCAAAGCAAAAATCCATTTAATTAGTACCCAAAGTAAACATACTTAATAGGAGCGATTGCTAGGAGGGGATTCATTTAGTATTTTCTGTTTCCCAGGACCATCTTAGAGGGTAGAAAGTTGTTAATGGCACCTGTTAAGGTGTGTCTTTTATAGGTGCTTTGGAGAGCCTCAGAATGTTGAATAATTGGTCCCCAGAATAAACTGTTTAGCTAATGGGTTTCGAACATTAAACGAATCCACTAATTCTCAGTGGAGCGTTAAACTTCTGAATTCGTTTTGCAAAGCTGAATATCAAAGTAATTTTTGAAATGAGAATAAACCTAGAGCCATTTATTACTAGTGATTGCACCAGCAGTTCTAACAACTAGACCCAACCAAATAGAGGTCAGGCCATACCCTGCCTTTTTTTTTTTTTTTTTTTTTTTTTTTTACTGTGCAAGATGAGCCCTGCGCAAGGGGTATGCTTCCACCAGTGTGGAAGAGGGTAATCATTGATTGCCTCAAGACCAGTGCAGGGATGTGTTATGGTTAGTGTTCTAAGCTGTTTCCCCTAAGGCAGATTTACATTTTCATTCATTCAGCAAATATTTATTGAATGCCTCCCCTGCTTCAGATGCTACATTTCCAGGATGAGTTTTGTTAGAATAAGGTCAACTATTTTCCACATAAGTCTTTTAGAAATTTGCCTCTCCTGTCCTTCTGCTTCTGAAAAGCCCACACTCTCTAAACAGTGTGCTTCATTAGCCAGCTGCCAGCATGACACAGCTGTATAAGTGGGAAGAAAAGAGTTAACAGCTGATCTGCAATCCAGCTTTTCCCACCTTGAGGTCACACCCCGGGAAAATGACCTGAGCAAATCTTGTAGATTTGCTAGCTGGACTTCATGATGGTATTTGCTAATGGGGAGTCCTTACCTATGGAATGTTTTTGTCAGGATATATCAGGTTTGTATAGGATTACTTATGGTAAATGTACCTGGAATCTATGGATTTCAAGGCCAGCTGGAAAATGTCAGTGTCATCCTTTTAATTATCAGAGTATACAATGAATAAGTTTCATGACAAAAATAGCTCCTTTTGTGTAAGTGATACCCCATGTGTTAAACCTGGGCCAGGGCCACCCCATCCGAAGGCTGTGATTCCCTGAGGATATAGAGCCCACATCTTATTCCTCTTTGTAACACTGTGCCCAGCCCAGTACCCAGTACCTAGAGAACAGTCAATAAATGTTTAACTTATTTTAAAGAATATACATACATAGCCCACTTATAAATGGCCACAAACTATTTAGCTAGCAAAATCCATAAAAAGAGCCTAACACCTTCTAACCAAAACTGTTGCAGCCAAGGGAACGATGGAAAGTGAAATAAAATGGGAAGGCCCTTAGGAAAAAGGACTTTGGAGCAAAAGGAAGGAGTTGTTTAGATCAGTGTTTTTTAAACTTTAATGTGCATATGAGCCACCTGGGATGGTGTCTATATGCAATTTCTTTTTTTTTTTTTTTAACATCTTTATTGGAGTATAATTGCTTTACAATGGTGTGTTAGTTTCTGCTTTATAACAAAGTGAATCGGCTATACACATACATATGTCCCCATACCTCCTCCCTCTTGCGTCTCCCTCCCTCCCACCCTTCCTATCCCACCCCTCCAGGTGGTCACAAAGCACCGAGCTGATCTCCCTGTGCTATGCGGCTGCTTCCCACTAGCTATCTACCTTACGTTTGGTAGTGTATATATGTCCATGCCACTCTCTCACTTTGTCACAGCTCACCCTTCCCCCTCCCCGTATCCTCAAGTCCATTCTCTAGTAGGTCTGTGTCTTCATAGGTTCTTGATTCCTTCGAACTCACTCTTTGAAAAGGGCCAAGGACTCTATTGTGCTTGCTGTCTCTGCCTCTCTCTCTGTCTCTCTCTCTCAGGTTACCAGGTCCTTCTTGAGAAGTGATATTTTCTTCGGTGCCTCTGTAGCTCCTTCATAATTGATTGGCTTTTCCAAGCTTATGTTTGAGGGGCAACCAAGCAGATTTCTATCTCTTGTAACTTCCTGAAACCATAAAACTTTGAACTTGCCGTCCACTTGATTCAAGCCGTGTCTGTTTAGGGGCTGCCTGGCAAACAGTCTAATACTATTATGCATGCTCTTTACTGGAGGACAGGCAAATCCAATATTGAATAATGAGTCCTGTGGGCAAGGGAAGGCACTGTGGAAATTTCACCTGTAATTGAGTCAAAGAACATTAGATTCAATAGCTAGAGAAAAATGTACCTGGAGTAAGTAAAATGCATTTGTATTTAGGTACGTCGCAGGAGTCAGTCACCTTTTTATTCTCCCCTGAACCTTGAACAAAAAATGTATACTGTTTTTTGTTTTTTTACATATTTATTTATTTTGGCTGAGTTAGGTCTTCGTTGCTGCACACGGGCTTTCTCTAGCTGCGGCGAGCGGGGGCTACTCTTCGTTGCAGTGCGCAGGCTTATTGCAGTGGCTTCTCTTGTTGTGGAGCGTGGGCTCTAGGTGCGTGGGCTTTAGTAGCTGTGGCTCGCGGGCTCTAGAGCGCAGGCTCAGTAGTTGTGGCACGTGAGCCTAGTTGCTCCGCGGCATGTGGGATCCTCCCGGACCCGGGCTCGAGCCCATGTCCCCCGCATTGGCAGGCAGACTCCCAACCACTGCGCCACCAGGGAAGCCCCTGTATACTGATTTTTAAGCCATGAAATGGAAGGGTTAATAGGTACACGTAGCCAAAGATCCGTGCCAGAATCTTTGAAATTCAAAGATGTTAAGTGAAGAAGAAACTACTACGGGCATGAAGTGAAGTACTCAGCGGGATTTCTGTCCTCAGAGAAACATCAAGATGGAAAAGAAGACTTAAAAAGGAAATGCCATTAACACAGGGAGAGAGGCAGGCTGAGATGATAGGATTATATGCAGTTATATCCAGGTCTGCCGATACTTAGAAAATGCCACTAACTCGAAACATACTTACATTGAATGGCTGTAATGAAATCCCCTAAATTAGGATTCTCATAATGGCCTTGAGGTCTATTTGGATTTGCCCTTAGTGAAGGAAAGCCAACAAAAGCGGGTGTGTTTCCCGGAGGTAATAGCTGCCTTTGGGCTATGAGCTGCCGCCCAAAGTCCTGCATGGGTTGGCTGAGATCCTGTCGGAGCAGAGAGCAGCAGTGGCTGCCATTCGTGATAAGCTTCCATCTAAGGGAGTCCCAAACATGTTTCACATGTTTGATCCACAGAAAGGTTGCAGACAAATATTGGTCCAGATAGGGTTAGGAAGGAAGGGAGAGTCAGACATAGGCAGTCTGGTCATGACTAAAATATAAACTAGCTCTAGGGGGGGAAAGTGGACATCGAAATGCAAATCCACAGGAAGGTCTTGGAGCGTGCAGGTAGCCTTGAGTTAAAATAGACTTTCTGCCGTATTCAGTTACTTTTACAAATGGAATTTAGAAAATGAGAGTCTAAAGAGCTATACCAGGCTGAACAGTATAGATTTTTATATTTACACGTGTCATGGCATTTTAACTTGGAAGCATCACCTTTGGCACTGACAAATTTCTGGTGCAGGCTGGGCTTACAGGCATACAGGATCCCTTCAACATGTGTTAATATTCCTAACACGATGTTTTCCCAAGCGTATTCTTAGGATACTGAGTCCCAAAATATATTGCTTGAAAAGAGGCTTCCATGCTTATAAGAACTGGGGAAATACATAATATTCTCAGAGATTTGTCAGGCACATTAGTGCGCTAAAGAGACTGAGAAAGTTTATGGGGGAAAACTTCAGTTTTGTTTAGTACAGCGTTTCTCAAAGTTGCAAGACGATGGAAGCCTTTTGGCCTCTCAGAGTAAACTGTAGATTTAGTATTCTAAGGGATCTCCTTGGGGGGAAATGCAGGCCTATGGAGAGAGAAAGCAGCACTTAAGAAACTGCTCGGGCATGATATTAATGAAGCTATAGTCATTTTTGCTGAGATGCGAGTAGGGTAAGAAAAGCTGGGGGAAGCTCCCTGCTCACTCAAAGTCTGGGTGAGCCCGAACAGGACGAATGACGGAAGGAATTCCGTCATTGTGAGGCTTGGAAAGACAATCGCCTTGCTGACCTATAATCCCCCTCAGGGCTGCAAACCAGCTATTCTAGGTTCTTTGAGAACAGCCACTGTCTCTTTTACTTGATATTTTTCCTATGCCACCAAGTTACGTGCTTTGCCTAAAGCTGTGCTTGGTAAATGTTAATTAATTGACATTAACAATTAATTAATCCTTAATTAACAAAAGCTAGAAACGAGGAAGGGGAAGGCTAACCTTGAACTTCAGAAGAGTCCATTTTTTAAAACTAAGGAATTAATTCCTTCATCAAGTAGGCTCCACCTGTATGGCAGGTATGTGCTAGGTGCTAGGGACTCTATGGTGAATGTCATCCCTTCCCCTTGTGGAGTTTATAGTCTAATGGGGAGAAAGGCATTAATAAATGTCACACAAGCAGCAACATGGATGGACCTAGGGATTATCATATTAAGTGAAGTAAATGAGAGAAAGACAAATATCATATGATATCACTTATATGTGGAATCTAAAAAAGTGATACAAATGAACTTATTTATGAAACAGAAATGGATTCACAGACATAGAAGACAAATTTATGGTTACCAAAGTGGTAGGGGGGAGATAAATTAGGAGTTTGGGATTAACATAGGCACAGTACTATAGGGTTTCCCTGGTGGTGCAGTGGTTAAGAATCTGCCTGCCAATGCAGGGGACATGGGTTCGAGCCCTGATCCGCGAAGATCCCACATGCCATGGAGCACCTAAGCCCATGCACCACAACTACTGAGCCTACGCTCTAGGGCCCGCGAGCCACAACTACTGAAGCCCACGCGCCTAGAGCCCGTGCTCCGCAACAAGAGAAGCCACTGCAATGAGGAGCCTGCGCACCGCAACGAAGAGCAGCCCCCTCTTGCGGCAAATAGAAGAAAGCCCGTGCGCAGCAACGAAGGCCCAAAACAGCCAAAAATTTAAAAAACAACAAAAAAATATACACACTAATATATATAAAATAGATACACAACAAGGACCTACTGTATAGCACAGGGAACTATACTCAGTATCTTGTAATAACCTATAGAAACATGGTGGTATCATGGGAACATCTGATAGCGGAAACTGATCAACCACGTCCTTGGAGAGAGAGGCCTTTTCTTTTTGAGCTATCATTGATATAGAACATTGTATTAGTTTTAGGTGTAAAACATAAGGATTCAATATTGATATAAATTGCAAAATGATCACAACAAATCTAGTTAACATCTATCACCACATGTAGTTACAGAATTTTTTTTCTTGTGTTGAGAACTTTTAAGATCTACTCTCTTAGCAACTTTCAAATATCCAATACAGTATTATTGACTGTAGTCACCATGTTGTACATTACATCCCCAGAACTTATGTATTTTATAGCTAGAACTTTGTACCTTTTGACCCCTGCACCCATTTCGCCCACCCCCCCACCCTCCACCTCCATGCTCTGTAGCTGTGAGCTCATTTTTTGGTGATTCTTTTTAAGAGTCCAGAAATAAGTGAGATCATATGGTATTTGTCTTTCTCTATCTGATTTAGTTCACTTAGCATAATGTCCTCAAGGTCCATCCATGTTGTCATTAATAGCAAGATTTCTTAATTTTTTATGGTTAAATAATATTCTGTTGTGTATATATTGTGTATTTATCCATTCATCCATCAGTGGACACAGGTTGTTTCCATGTCTTGGCTATTGTAAATAATGCTGCAGTGAACATGGGGGTGCGTATATCTTTTTGAATTAGTATTTTCATTCTCTTCGGATAAATACCCAGGAGAGGAATTGCTGGATCATATGGTGGTTCTGTTTTTAGTCTTTTTGAGGAACCTCCGCACTGTTTTCCATAGTGGTTGCACTAATTTACATTCCCACCAACGGTGCACAAGTGTTCTCTTTTCTCTACATCCTCGCTAACACTTGTTATTACTTGTCTTTTTGGTGATAGCCATTCTGACAGGTGTGAGGTGATATCTCGTTGTGGTTTTGATTTGCATGTCCCTGATGATTAGTGATGTTGATCATCTTTTCATGTGCCTTATACAGTTGACCTGAGGTACCTTGCTTACTGGCCATCTGTATGTCATCCTTGAAAAAATGTCTCTTTAGATCTTCTGCCTATTTTTTAACTGTATTGTTTTGTTTGTTTGTTTGTTTGCTGTTGAGTTGTATGAGTTCTTTATGTATTTTGGATATTAGCCCCTTATCACATATATGATTTGCAAATATTTTCTCCCATTCTGCTGGTTGCCTTTTTGTTGTTGTTGTCTGTGCAGAAGCTTTTTAGCTTGATGTTGTCCCACTTGCTTATTTTTACTTTTACTGCCTTTGATTTTTGGTGTTAAATGAAAAAAAATCATAGCCAAGACCACTGTCAAGGAGCTTACCCTCATGTATTCTAAGAGTTTTATGATTTCAGGTCTTACATTCAAGTCTTTCAGGTCTTACATTCAATTTGGAGTTAACTTTTGTGTATGGTGTAAGATAGTGGTCCAGTTTCAGTCTTTCGCATGTGCCCATCTAATTTTTCCAGCACAATCTACTGAAGAGACTATCCTTTTCCCCTTACATATTCTTGGCGTCTTTGTCATAAATTAATTGACCATATATGCATGGGTTCTTTTTCTGGGCTCTCTCTTCTTTTCCATTGATCTACATGTCTGTTTTTATGTCAGTACTCTACTGTTTTGATTACTATAGCTTTATAGTAGAGTTTGAAATCGGGAAGCATGATGCCTCCGCTTTGTTCTTTGTTCTCAGGATTGCTTTGGCTACTCAGGGTCTTTGTGGTTCCATAATTTTAGGATTGCTTGTTCAATTTCTGTGAAAAAATGGACTGGAATTTTGGTAGGGATTACATTGAATCTGTAGGTTGCTTTGGGCAGTATGGACCATTTTAACAGTGTTAATTCTTCTAATCCATGAGCACAGAATATCTTTTCATTTATTTGTGTCTTCTTCAGTTTCTTTCACTAATATTGCTTCACTGTACATGTCTTTCACCTCCTTGGTTAAACTTATTCCTTGGTATTTTATTCTTTTTGATGCACCTTGTGTATGAGATTATTTTCTTAATTTCTCTGATAGTTCATTATTAGTGTATAGAAATGCAACATATTTTTGTATATTGATTTTGTATCCTGCCAGTTTATTGAATTCGTAGGTTAGTTCTAACAGTTTTTGGTGGGGTCTTTAGGGTTTTCTGTATATAATATCATGTCATCTGACAGTTTTATTCTTCATTTACAACTTGGATGCCTTTTATTTTATTTATTTTTTTGCCTAATTGCTCTGGCTAGGACTTCCAATACCATGTTGAAGAAAAGTGGTGAGGGTGTGCAGAGAGGTACCTTTTATGAACAAATGAGGAGCTGAGGGCCACCTTGAAGAGGTGAAGGTGGGAGGTTGGGATGGGGGGAAGTTCCAGGCATAGAGATGGGACCAGACTATTTAGGCGGGGAGAGAGGGGGAAAATGAGGCTGGGAAGGTCGTCCTTCAGCAGCTTGTAGGCCAAGTTAGGAAATTTAATCATGGGCTGAGAGCCATGGAAGACACTTAAGGTTTTAACCTGGGGAGTGATATGATAGGACCTGGGGAGTGATATGATAGGATGTGCATTTTCAAAGAGTCCTCAATGTCCCTGGCTACAGTATGAAAGAATGACTGCAGAGAGTCAGGGGGGAGGCCCAGACACTGCCTGAGATTGTTGCAGAAGTCCAGGTGAGAGATGCTGTGGATTGAAGAAGGGGGATGGCAGTGGAAAGGGGAGGGGCCCTGTACGGTCAAGGATGAAGGTCAGGTTTCTAGCTGGTGTAAATGTGTTACTGAACCAAACTGGGTTCTGCTCGCTCACGTGCAGTAAAGCCGATCTCTTGACACTGGGTGTGGTGAAGGAAAGTGCAGCACTTATTGCAAGGCCAAGCAGGGAGTATGGGTGGCTAAGGCTCAAAAGACCTGTTGGCTTTCAGGGAAAGGTTTTTAAAGATGAGGCGAGGGAGAAGGTTCTAGGGTGTGTGATCAGCTCGTGGACATTCTTCTGATTGGTTGGTGGTGAGGTAATTGGGACTCAGCATCATCAGCCTTCTGGTTCCAACTGGTCTGGGGTCTATGTGCTTGTGGCTAACATGCAGTTAACTTCTTCCACCTGGTGGGAGTTTCAGTATTTGCAAAACAGCTCAAGGATATGGCTCAGAATATTATCTGTAGTCCTTGAGGAGGAACTAAATTTGTTCCGTAGCTAAACTATTGTTATTTTGTCTTGCTTGTTTTCCTTTGTTTCTGCTTTTTCTCACTCCTCTGATTAAATTTGCTCTATGTAACTTGGGGAAGGCCTAAAAGGCTAAAGTTCTCCTATGAACAGGAGGCAGGCAGAGGACCTGGCAGGGGAAAGGTCTGTCCCAGGAAGGCCCCATAGGGTCCTGCTTGATGACAGTCCTCCCTTTTCCTTGATATTCCTAAATCTTGAGGGGGAATAGGTGTGGAACAAGAAAGGGAATACAGTTTTGGATAGGAGGTTAATCATAAACTCAGCAGAGGAACTCAGTTTTAGGGGTACTTGGTTTTACATGGATGGAGGGTGGTACCATCCATTGAGATAGGAACTGGAAAACTAGGTCTGGGGGAGGATCATGAGTTGTTTTTGACATTTTGTGATGGATACCTGGAACTGCTGAGTTGATGGTGGATACGTATATCTAGACCTAGAACAGGAGGTATGGTTAGAATATCGAAGGGTTAATGGCTTGCTGGTGCTAATTGCAGCCCTGGGTGTAGAGGAGATCACCTATGGAGAGAAAGGAAAGAGTCCAGTTCTAACTTTAGCATCTTGAAGACCTGGTGGAGGAAGGTGAGCCAGTAAAGGACACTAAAGTGGGAGAAAAGAAAAGCAGGAGTTTGTTGTCTCAGAAAGCTAGTGGTTGATACAGCCAAATGCTGCTGCAGGAACTCCAGATTCAGGCTGAAGCAAGTCCAATGGAAGAAGTGATAAGGAGGTCGTTGCTGGATCTTAGCAAGTACTGTTTTGCTAGAATGATGGGAATAGACACTAGAATGGAGTGAGACAGCAGGGAGCAAGGTGGAAGTGGAGATGTGGTGAGGACCCTTCTTAAAGAGGTTTGTCTAAGAGGAAGCCCATATTTTACCTCTGATTTTGGCCTTAACTATGTGAGCAACCTCACTTATATCTGGCTCTCAACGCTCAGAATCAAGATGGTCTATTCCACTGTGTATAGAATGGTAAATATGAATGTTTTCCTTTCATTCATTCCCAGTTCTCTTGTGTCTCTTAAGAGAATCTTGCTGATGGTGATTCTAGTTTTAAAGACAATACATGTATTTATTATACTACATGACCCCCCCCTTCCCCCCCACCGCCGACACACACACACACACACACTGTGAAGCAAACCAAATGCTTTATCTGGTGTTAGAAAGGTTTGGACTCACCAAGATATGGTTACTATATCCATCTCTATTTTGGCACCTTCCCAATGAATTTAGGAAAGAAAATTCTGACTATACTCAATTCTACCCTAAGCACTGAGCTGAGGATATAATTCCTCTGTAAGATACACCTCCACCTTTAATGACTAAGATCTTAAGTGGTTTCAAAGATCTCAGAGCAGTAAATACTGGGTTTACAAGGAAGCTTTGCTTTTTACATCAGTTTCCTTTTAAGCAACTTATTAGTTCAGCCACGTGAAAAAAATTTAAATTTTGGTAGACTGCATCATAATATTGTTATTCCCCCTAATTATAAGCTTCTCCCTCTCCACCCCTGCAAAAGGAAGTAGCTGGAGTCACAGAGTATTGGAAAAGTACCTAAAACACATTTTTGACATTTAGTTTATGACTGAGAACAGTGATTTGGTATTTGACTCGAGCACATTTGCCTGTTAGTGGGTGAAAGCAGTTCAGGGCAAATTTAACTGCAAATAGTAAGTTGTACTGAATGAATCTGTATGACAATATTAGGGTGAGGGTTTGCTGCAGAAAAGAGAGAGGAATATTGGAATGGGAAAGACAAATGATTCACATCTTAGTTTGTTAGAGTCCCAGATCCTGCAAAAGGGGACAGTCGTAATAGTAGTAGTTTTAAAGTTTCTTGCAGTCAGAAACAAACATACATAGAAGGTAAAATCAAGTTTGAATTCATGGGGCAATAGCAAATCCATGCAGAAGGAGTTTTGGGTGACTTAAAAAAGCTAGTGACATTTTCAACACACATATACACGCACTGCTCTATAACGAACTGAAAATTTGCAGGGGACTTTTTGGAATAATTAGAATTCAAGGCACTGGACTTTGATACAAAGTAAATTAGACAGTAAATATGCTGGGAATCATGAAGCAAGTCTCCATAAGAAAATGATTTTTTTCCTTTCTTAGTTTTAATCTTTTCTCATAGCTACCTTAACAGAGCATATGTATGTCCGAGAACACTAATTTAAATAAACTAACTGAAATGGATTATTCGGGAAAAAAAAAAAAAAAGGAAAGTTAAAAAAATCTAGTTGTTTTTCACTACAGCTTCATTTATAAAAGCACACAATTACTGGAAGTCCTCTTTGCCCTAGCACATTAACTCATCGTGAGAATGTTTCTTGTGTGTTTATGATTGAATCAGTGTTTAAAATAGTGGAGACATACTTTCCCTTAACAAATGATTTATAAAAGTTTGAATATTTGTGTGCACTGAAGTTATGAGACTGGAGAAAGACAACCGGGATAGAGATATACCGTCCTCCATGACTATCATCTGATGCCTAACACAGAAAGTACTAGCCTCTTTCTTTTCATGGGAGGACATCTGTGAATTCAAAGCAGTCAGTCAGACTGGGTAAGATTGGGTTCAGCTTTCTGACCCTCTGTCTCCTGGTCTGCAAAGTGAGGGGACCAGATTGGATGAGCTTGCAGGTTCTACCCAATACACACTCTATATAACCCTTTCCCTTGAGTCGGGGCCGGGGCTAGTGAATGTGATGGGATAACACTTCCATGATTTAGGTACGCTTACACAGCGGGAGGGATTTGTCAGATGTAAAGTTTCTAATCAGTTATCTTTGAGTTCGTCAGAAGGGAGATTTGTCCTGGGTGGATCTGATCTAATCAGGTGAGCCCTTGGAAGTGGATCTTTATCCAGTTGAGACTCCACGGAGGATGCCATTGGCTGACAGTCTTGTGAGACCTTGACCAGAGAACCCAGCCGTGCTGTACCAGACTCAGCCCACACAAACTATGAAATAATTTGGGTGGTTTTAAGACGCTAACTTTGTGGTAATTTGTTACGTGGCAATAGAAAACTTCTATGATCTGATTGTATTAAACACGTGAGTCCTTGAGGTGACTAGACTACGGCTGAGACAACTAGTAGCTGCGCACCCTACTAGGTGCCCTTCTACAGAGTGATGGATAAACCTCGCAGAAGGTTGATGCTGCACAACACAGCCCTCCATCAAAGTAAACAGTACATTAACCTGTACGTTTCAACCCTTTTACAAAGTGAGTTCTGTCTGTAGCTTAGAATTCCAAGTAAGTTTCCAACCAAGGGTCTTGAGTGGTTATTTGTGTTTTGTCACCTCTGCTTCTCAAGTATTCTGTCTTCTCTTTTCCCTCTCCTGCTGTTTAGGGTAGGTCAAGTTCTCAGAGCTGTCCCTTCAACATTGTAACCTATTGCTCAGATGTGGCAGTTCTGAGTGGTTGTAACACGCAGTGGACTTGGGAGTCTAGTTCAACTCTTGGCTCTGAAACCAACCAGCCTGTGACCTTGGGAGAAAGAATCATTTCTCAGGCTCGTGGTTTCCTTATCTGTAAGACACACGGTCTGATCATGTACTCTCTCATTGTGCAGACAGAGGAACACGAACAACTGGTTAATTTCAAGGATTCTGTATTCTTGCCAGTTGAACCAGTTGTCTCAAGTATTTTACCACGCGCAAGAGATTGGCTTTACTTTGCTTGGCAGGGGGCATGAGTAGGGTAGGGAGGAGAATCTTTGGGCATTAGAGGCAAGTAATTATATTCAGGGTTAAGGATGAAACTGTCACGAAGATGTGAAAGATCCTATGTGATATTTTTATGGAATTGTTACAAATGTAACGGGAAACTGTTACGGGTGGAATATTGCAAGATGAATTCCAGGTGCGGGTGCAGTGGTGGAAGGAAGCATCAAACCAAGTCCTCCTCAGACTGGTAAGGGATACTCCTCTACAGGATTCAAGGCAGTTGATCATCACTGGCCATCTACATGCGTCCCTTGACATGGGCACCAGAAGTACCAAGAAGGCAAGGATGGGAGTACAGAGCAGGGAAAAGTTTGGAGAACTGACATTTGGCTTTGAGTGAGCTGGGATAGTCAGGACATCAACCCGAGTGTGAAAAGTTCTAGGGAGCTGGAATGGAAGGTGGTGGAGGCGTCAGCAAAGCCAGGCTAGCCTCTCTGTGGCTGCTTTTAAATGCAAGACTTCCTGTCACTCTCACACTCATCCTGGGAAGTTGTACTTTGATATCAGAGGCACTTAGGGATGAGGAAACTGAGGCTGAAAGAGGTTCATTCACATTCCCGGGTCACACAGGTAGCACATGTCAGAGAGGGGACTTGCACCCGGGCAGTCTTCGTTCAGAGCCCTCACTCCTGACCACTACTCCCTCAGCTGGGACAAATGGGAGGACTTCCATTCCGTGCCCTTGGGCCAGCGAGAAAAGGGGAGTCCTGTGCTTCTGGGGACCCATGTTGTTCTGACATCAAGAAACCTTAAGTTGCTGGTAAAATTTAGAGAAGAGCTGGGTTGCTGTAAAGTAACTGATCCTTTTCTAGCTGGAGCTTTCCTCACACAGGAGCTCTTCCCTAGAAAATTGCATCTTTTGGGAAAGGAGGCCCCACCCTCAGGGTCCTGGGTAGGTGTGGGGCTCCTTGGTAGGTTACCGGTCTGTCTTTCTGGCTCTGTTTTGAATTTCTCCCATGGTTTTGTATCTCGACCTCTTTTGCAGTTTAAGAAGATGGACCTGTCCTGTTCGTTCTATCTTATGGAGCTGCACTTGGGAGTTGTGTCTTCCAGTGGCGAGGGGAAGCACACAAACAATCCCCAGGGCCTTTGCCATCACTATCCGGGGCCGCCCCTCCTGAACCGCACCCACGCGCCGTGCTCCGGTGCCTTCTCGCCGGGACCGCCTGCCATGCGCCTGGCAGCCAGGTAGGATTTCTTGTCAGCCTGCTTCCTGCAGGTTCCTGTCAGCAGGCAGGTGTATAGGTACTAGGATTGAGGGATGTAGGGCAATTCTGACATGTGTGGCCGCTCTAGTGATAGGTTCTGTGATGGAGCCCCGAGCTGTGACAGTGAGGCCAATGCTAAGTCGGGAAAATGGAGAGCTCCCCTGAAGAGCAGCCAGACCCTCCCTGACCCAGGGGCGAGGAGGAACGGGACACACTAGGGACGGGCTCACCTGATGACACAGTTGTGTCTTTGGAAGTTTGTGGTGCCATCCTTCTAAAAAGGTAAGCAGGTGCAGAAGAAATGAATGTGATCTTTGAAAGGTCACAGTGAACCTGAGCTTTGACTTTTTTAAGATGCTTTATCAATTAGAGACCAGAGGTTTTTCCTGATGATATTTATTGCATAAATGTAATTATTTTTCTAAAACATATTAAAATAGAAAACATGTTCTTTTGATCAATTTATACAAAGAAAATACCAATATAGTAATAAAAATACTGAAAATATATGAAAAGCACCAGAACATTAGAGAAATTACACCGGCAACAATTCTAGGAATATATTTTTGTTTTTTGCAATTGTACAATAAAGTGCTATTAAATCCAGTCAAAATTAGTGGCAAGATATAAAAACAGTTATGGTATATATTATGAAATTTGAGGCTAGGTTTACCAGCAATTGTATTTTTAGGCTACCTGCCTATAATGATATCTCATTAATGTTTTCATGGAAACTATGAATTTCCATTCCAAGTGAAGATAATTTAAATCTGAACGTTGGTCCGTGGTAATTTGGTCGTGAACAGGTAATGACATATTTATTAAAAAATTATTAATTATAGCGTACTCATTCATACAGACGTGATTAAATAAAATCAAACGAAGACACAAAATCAGATGTAAATATATGTGATCAATTAAGACAAGTACAGAAGTTTAGATGCCTTTGATTTTTATGGTGAATTTTCAGTAAATTTTGCTTAGTCACATTTAATAGACACACAGATGTTAACAAGAAATGTTATTAAATTCAACTGGCCAGACATCAGGGAAAAACCTTTTAGTGAGTCAATGTAATTTTCACGTGAAACATTAAAGGGACACCGTCAGGACAACACATTTCCAATTTTGACTATTTCCTCTCGCTTATGTGCTGAAGAACAAAACACATACACAGATACTTCGGGATTAGATTATAACAAAGCCAGGAACCTAACATTATTATAAGGGGAAATCGCTGTGCACACACACAGGGATATACTATGGACAGTACTTAGGGTGGGCTGCAGTCACTTTGACGCCTGGAGGTGGCAAACTGAAACAGAAAAACCCAAATTAAGACGAAGTATCAGACCAGTGTCCATTTAAGGTTTTATTTCCTAGGCCAATTTTGAAGGAACTCTATTTTCTCATTCTTCATAATGCCATTTGGGAATCATCACATTTCTCAAGATGAAAGCCGCCAACACTACAACCTCAGAAGAAAGCATTCTGCAAACATGGCTCAGTCAATCAAAACTCAGAATTTATTTTACAGGCAGACTATTTTTTTCTTTCATATAAAGTAGATTTATATGTGAACCAACATGGACCAAAACTGTTTATATTAAATGAGAAAACAAACTACTTTCATTAGGCTCTGCTCCTGCGAGGTGTGTCATGTTACGAATTGAGGAACCGTCCTCAGTATTGCTGTGACAAAGGCAGAATATATCAAGTGAGTCAGTTAACCCTGGTCTGAAGTTTTTAGAGTATTTTTCGCTCTTAAATGGAGAAGTGACACTTCCGATTTATTTTTTCACCCTTACCGAAAGTTCCCTTCTCCTGGCTGATTTTAGCAAGGAATTGAAATGTAAATGAATTACACTGCTATGCATCTCAAAAACTAACTAACTAACTTTTCAAAAAAATTTTATCTAACTCCTTTCGTTTAGAAAGGAGGGTGAAGATGGTCCAATGGAGGATCAGGCCTTTATAATAAGTGAAGCAAAAGGGTCCGTGTCCAGCCAGAGAGAGCAACGTGAAACTGCGTAAAAAAAGACTGGAGAGGTTCTTCTTCTGGACGTTACTGACTGACAGAATTTAGAGAAAAATCCAACCAGACTTAGTTCCCCAAATCCTAGCTCAAAATGAGAGTGTGAGTGTTCATTAAAAAGTCTGAGATTGATAAAAGGCAGGCAGGCCGTTAAGGAAGACGGATAAGAAACAAAGGCTAAAGGTGGTTTGGCATTAAGTAGTTGTACATTCCAAAAGAACATCGACTAGCATCTGTTAGTAGTTCTCAAAATTACAAAGTCATGGTTACAGAAATGACTCTGTATGTCTTTTCAATATACATGTTCTTGTATATACACAGTATAGAAAAGCTAATAAGTTGGCTCAGCTATAATAATTCTGTCAAAAAAAAAAAAAGCAGATGACAGTTTTTGGCTGCAACAAAGCATGTTACTTTTCCGTTCAGCTAACATATATATACATGATAAAACAAGCTTTAAAAGTATTAAAAGGGAAAAATAAATTATCTCTATTAAGTCACACAACAGATATACCTTTACTTACTAGACTACCTACCTATAGTCTCTTATAATCAATATCTTCAGCGTTTCCTTATTGTAACAGTTTAGTTTCAGTCCCCCCCCACCCCCC
>NW_006793375.1:1257205-1264652 GCF_000442215.2 Lipotes vexillifer
CCCCCGCCCCCCGCCAAATGCCGTACATTTCCTTGGAGGAAGGAAGCACAGATGTGTGACACTTTCAGCACGGTGGAGAAGTTCTGGGTGGTACTTTTTCCAACTAATGAACGGAAAAGCCATGTTTCCTACCGAGCACCACTTCTTTAACTGTACAACAAATAGAAGAGAGAGATGACAAAAGCAAGCAAGACCACCGTTAAGGAAAGCAGCCATTGCTGGAACCAGATACAACGCTGAACTTGGTCTTCAAGCTTCCTATTGCTTTCTAGTAAACGACTGAGCTAAAGAGGGCAGAAAAGGACGAAAGGTTTGTATCAGTGAAACAGTACAGTAATCATGTGCATGACAAACAGGAATGTTTGTTTGTTAGAAATCCCACAAACATTTATGGGATAGAGTCCATCTACTCTGAAAGGCTGGGAGCTGGGAATGCACTTTGGTTGCTGAACGGATGTGTATCTGTTCTCATTCTGAAAAGGTCTAATTCTCCAGTTGAGAAAGGAACAAAGCAATCATTTCCTGGAGGTACTGAAACCAGCTATTCAGAAAGAGAGCCCCTCCACCTTTTTCAAATTTAAATGCACCACATGGTACCTTTTCCATGAGACCAAGTTCTTCGATACCCCCCCCCCCAAAATACCATGCGCTTTGCTATAAGGTCCCTAGTCCAAATGGAAATAGCCAGAGCTTTCAGAAAGTTAGTTAGAAGATCTCCAAAAGTAACTCACCACTTACCATTTCTGATCTGGCTTCCCTTCACAAAGAAGAGAGCATTTCTGTCGTGGCTATGCCAAAGGTTTGCTTTATGTCAGTGGGGAAAAAATGGATTTCTAATATTGATTAACATTAAAGACTTATAGTTAGGAAGAAAGAACACTTACCTGTAGATAGAGATCTTCACTGGTTTTATCTGACGTGTTAAAGGCATGGTGTTTTAATGTAAGAGTGGTTGGCTTAATGCTGTCAACAATATGGCATCTTAACCTATGAAGGTACAAAGGAAACAGAACTTCTTAAAGTTTTTCATGAATTTTTGAAAAGTAAAGTGTAAAATGAAAACAGTTAAACACAGAAGTGTATGTGACAGAGGTGAAAAGTACTCATTCCTTTCCCCAGATATGCCTAAGGGAGCAGCTAGCTCAACGTGTGTTTATCTTTGAAGGGGAGCAGAATTTGCCACCCCAAAACATGCCTCTGGGGCACAAGGTTGATCTTGAGCTGGTTACTTTTTAAGGAAAAGCAGACAAAAGTGGAAAGCTTTTTCACTTATCAGTAAAAGCTCTGAAAAGTGAATAGAAGTTACATTTTTGGGAGACACGCACAGTTACAAGGGAAATCTCCATTTGTAAGGGTGTCTCCCTCTCTGCCAGGTACAGGAGGATGACTTTGTATCTCTCGAGACTCTTACCAGTGGAGAAGGCAGAGACTCAAACCCGCAGGACAACCTTAGCCGTGTATGTTGTGCTTTTCCCACCATCCTCCCAGAACTGGCTCCCTCACCCCCAACATCATCTTTTCTCTTTGGCTGGAGGTGGTATTTAAGGTGGTGTCATGGGCCATTGCGGGAAGTTTTACTGTTTTCCTGGGTCTCTCAAGTATACGGGAGGTATACATGCTAGTAAACTTCTGTTTTCTTCCTGTTTTCTTCTGTTCACCTGTCTATGATTACGGGGGTATGGCGGGGGTGGGATGGGGATCTTAGCCAAGAACGTAGAAAAATAAAGGAAAAATTATTTTTCCTCTCCTACAGTTTGGCAACCTACCCTGGGAGCTGCTGAGATACCATACTCACTTGGGAGCCTGCAGATGGGATTCTGGAAAACGGGCAGAAGCCCGAGAAGGGTAAGAATTCTTACCAAAGTCAGCTCTCCTGGATCTCAGTCTGGTGCAGTTGAGAGAGGAAGGTAAAAATTTCACCTTGTCCCTTCTTTTCCAAATTGAGATTAGCAGGAGAAAGTATTTGCGTCAGCCAGTTCCTTAGGTATTGTGACTTGGGTATAGATTTTTGTTATGAGTATTTTTGTCTTCTACTGGTCCTCCTTCCTCCCACAGATGGTCATTGTTTTCTTTTATCTCTGTCTCTTGTGTTGTCATAAGGAGAACCATAGGACGGATGAGATTTTCCTTTTGTTTTATTCTGTCTTGAGAGCTTGGCTTTATGACCAGTGAGAATAGTCTCTCTGGTCTCTGCCAGCTGGACGATGCATGTGTCTGCATGCATCTGGCGACCACCTGAATAGGCTGGGGATCCGAGACACTAAGTGATAAGCAGCATTCTCTGATGCTACCGGCTCTCGTGGGCGTCTGTCATAAGGGCCCCGTGTTGTCTCCACCTTCTTGTCTTATTTAGGGCTGGAAAAGTCCTGTTCCAGTAGTGCTTACCCGGTGTCGCAGGTTTGTAACTGAAGGCATATCATTCCTGTGCGAAACTCGAGACACTTTTCACGACCCCATTCTAACCACGTGTGACAATGAAGGTCTTTGCTTTCTTATGCTAACTCTGGCAGTGAGCTTTCTGAATCGTGTGAGGGCTGCATCTTTTGCACCCCCTTTCGGGATGCCTCTTGCATCCATGGTTAAGCCATAAAAAGGCTTATAAGTTTGAGTTGCTATTGAGGTTAATATAAGATCCTACTACTCATCAATGGCCAAACGATGGATCTTTTGAATTGGAAAAACTTCTGTGTTTTAAACATTTTTTAGAGAGCTCTCAGCCTAAACAATTGTCTTTCTTGGTATCTAAGCAAAGACCAACTTGAAAGGAGGACGTGAAGGAGTATGGGGGCCAGCCTTAGGGACGTCCTTAGTAAGATGACATTACAAAGCTCTTTTTACCTCCACTTTCAGAAGATACCTACCAAATTGAGAGAAGAGTTAAAAAGACTAGTGGCCATTCAGTTCCCCACTCACAGGGACCTTGACTGGCTCCTAAGGGGTGTTCTTCACACCCATGATTATACTGTAGTTATCAGACAAGCCCGATGGCCCCCCTAGGGAAAACAGGCACACTCACACGGGCAGCATATGACCAGAATTCCTCCCAAATTATCAGGAAATGGATCAGCGGAAGGCCAATATTCAGGGGCTGACAGAAGTAGGGGCTTTTTCCCCTAAGGTGAATTGGTCCAAGGTTGAACTGTGCACTCAGAAAAAGGAGAGCATTCAAAGGCCTTTGTTGAACGCTTTATACAGACTTTGTACAGGCCTGCTGCATTAAGCCCTGAAACTCCAGAACATGGAAATCATTTGCTTTCCGTCTTAACTGGAAATCTCCCTGATATAAAGCAAACTGAAGAAAACGTAGTTGGATGGCGGGTCAGTCGCTTGATGCCATTCAGGCTGCAATCCAAGCTTTTGAGGATTTAAAAGCAACTGTCTTTGTCTTGCAAATCTTCACAAAACCAGAAATTCGGCTCTAGAAGCAATTCAAAGTTCACCTATTCTAACCATTCCAAAACCTGCCCTATTTATCTCAGAATACTTGTAGGTATTATAAAAGACCAGGTCACTGGAAACAGAACTGTTCTGTACTTAGAAAAACTTTTAGAAAAGTGAGAAAACATTTAAATGGTGATTACTCTAAACCTCTGATAATAGGTGAAGTACCCCCAAAACTCCAGGAAAAAAACCTTACTTTCTCTGTCCCTTTGAGGTGTAAATTTTCTACCCCACGTTTCTATAGGACCTGATAGCCAGCTCATAGAAATGCGAACTTTAGGAAAACGAAGCTCATCAGAAGTTAAAGAAAAGGAGCTATTTTTGAAATTGGGCAAATGAAAAAAGCAAAACAAAAAACCCCCACAAATATTAGTTTTTAAAAAAAAAAAAAAAAAAAAAAAAAAAGCTTTAGCACTCTGTGCAGGTAAACTTATTCCAACTGCCAGAACCACGGTTCGGATCCAACTGTTCTTTTATAAGCTAGTGAGTTTTGTGTCACTGTACCTAATTCATGGCTAAAATTTTGGAACCAAAGCTATAAGGTCTCTGGTTGGCATCTGTATGTTTACATATGTGTATATATGTATGTTATAAACGTGTGATATTTTTCTACCTCTGAATGGTACTGCCAAGATTAATTCATAAAAACTATTCAACTGGCTTAAGGAAAAATAGGTGCTTTTCAAATTGAATACTCCTAAAACTCTCAGCAATAGAGAAACTAACCCCCAATTTTTTTCAAGTTCACATGATCTGGGATAATCTTTGGTAAATAAAAGCTGGGTTAAATCCAGACAGACAGTATGGTACTGGCACAAAAAGAGAAATATGGATCAACGGAACAGGAGAGAACGCCCAGAGATGCATCCACGCACCTATGGTCAACTTATTTTTGATAAAGGAGGCAAGGATATACAATGGAGACAAGACAGCCTCTTCAATAAGCGGTGCTGGGAAAACTGGACAGCTCCATGTAAAAGAATGAAATTAGAACACTCCCTAACACCATACACAAAAGTAAACTCCAAGTGGATCAGAGACCTAAATGTAAGGCCAGACACTATCAAACTCTTAGAGGAAGACATAGGCAGAACACTCTATGACATAAATCACAACAAGGTCCTTTGTGACCCACCTCCTAGAGAAATGCAAATAAAAACAACAATAAACAAATGGGACCTAATGAAACTTCAAAGCTTTTGCACAGCAAAGGAAACCATAAACAAGGCCAAAAGACAACCCTCAGAATGGGAGAAAATATTTGCAAACGAAGCAACTGACAAAGGATTAACCTCCAAAATTTACAAGCAGCTCATGCAGCTCCATATCAAAAAAACAAACAACCCGATCCAAAAATGGGCAGAAGACCTAAATAGACATTTCCCCAAAGAAGATATACAGACTGCCAACTAACACATGAAAGGATGCGCAACATCACTAACCATCAGAGAAACGCAACTCAAAACTACAATGAGGTGTCACCTCACACCGGTCAGAACGGCCGTCATCACAAAATCTCCCCCATCTAAAAACATGTCACAACTGTCACAATGAGCCTTATCTAGATCCGTGTTCCTTCCTACCTCGGCTTTAGCTTCTGTTCCTTCTAACTTTCTCAGGAATTTCACCGTCAATGGTTTATTTTGTAAGGTCAGCCTCTCCCTCGGAAATGGTCCTTACTATGGTTTTAAACAACGCTCAAATATCTCCCATTACAAAAATCCCGAACAGCCCCTTCTCAACAACACAGTCCTCCTTCCAACTATGACCCTGGTCCCTCCCCAACAAGCCCAACCTCCAGAAGTCTTACTACCTCTGTTTCTTTGGCATCCGGCTCCTACCAACTCACAGTGTTCCCCGTGAGGTCATCAGTTACCTCCATCACGTCACCAGCAACGGCCACCTCTCACACCTCATCCTTGACTTGACAATGGCAGCACGTTTTGTTCCTCCTTTGTGAAACACACTCTAACCTGGGCCCTACTGACACTGCTCACCTACTGCTTTCCCTCCTGACCCCCTGTGTTGTTCTCCTTCATTTGGCTACTAAATATTCCTCTGAGCTGTGTCTAACTTTCACCCTCTCTCGCTGGGTACAAGTAAGACCTAGCCTAGAGGAAATAAAGCTCGTCTTCCCAGGCCCATTCTTATTCTTGTTCTCCTACCCTCTCTGAATTGCCCGCAAAGGGTAATCTTGTCCAAGCCATTTCAGAGCAGGTCGACGTTCTCCCAGTGGTTTTACAATGGTGCCCAAGCTGCTCCTCTGGGCCCTGTCTGCCTCCAACATGCTTTCTTACTGTGGATCCTCTCACACTCTGTTCCAGCCACATCTGTATTCTTTCAACTCCTTACTTGAAGATTCAACTCAACCACAACCCTTACTAGGTTTCTCAGCTTCTCGTCTATAAAAAGGGAAAAATAACTACCTATGACCTAGGGTTGTTTGTTTTAGTGACTAAATCAATAAAGGAGACTAACACACTTAAATACAACTTGCTATCTGCCAGCGCTAGTCCAAGTGTTGTTAACTCAGTATCACTCTTTCACCTATGTCTGCCCACAGTCTATTTTTCTACAAAGCCTCCCAGAGTAATCCTTTTTTAAAAAAAAACAAGCCGATCACCTCATGGCGCTGCTCAGCACCAACTAATGGTTTCTCCTCTCAAAATCACAAGTTCTCACTATGGCAATGATCTGGCATCCCTTACTGGATTCAGGTTACACTGACCTCCTTGCTGTTCCTCACCCAGGCCAAGCACACATCTTTTTCATTTATGGTTCCCTCTACCTGCAAAGCTCTTTCCCCCGTTATCTATGTGGCCTCTACTCTCAGATGTCATCAGTGTGGCCATCCTTAACTACCCTCAACTGAGCTTTCTCAATCTTGGCACCACTGACATTTTGGGCTGGATCATTCTTCGTCATGGGGTGCTGTCTTGTGCACGGTGGGATATTGAGTAGCATCCCTGGTCTCTACCTACTAGATGCCCACAGCACCCCACTGTCCGGTTATGACAACCAACAATGTCTCCAGGTGTTGACAAGCATCCCTGGGGGAGCAAAACTGGGCACACTCTGAACCCCCACAAGCAACCTTCTTCTCTACTGTCCTCCTCTTTTCTATACATCTTTTTTGCACACATGCACAGACACACATGTATATGCCTGTATAGTCACAGGGTTTTCTCTTAAATAGGATAACTGTCATACATATTTCTCTGTGAGTAGCTTTTTTTCTTTTCCTAATAGTGCGTCACAGATGTCTTTTTCCTGTATCAGAACAGACAGACGTACTACCCTCTTGAATGGCTTCAGAGTACTTCTCAAATGCATTTCACCATTACTTTACTGATGAACATTTAGGTTCTTTTCCATTTTCCACTACTACAGACAATTTTTGTGAAACAGTGTTTCACTGCAGCAAACATTCTAGTACATAAGGTGAGCATTCCTACAAAGGTAACTGCTGTTAAGAGAAAATCCGTTTGTAATTTTGACACATCCAGATTCTTGCATTGGCCAGCAAGCAGTTCTCTGCCATTAGCAATCTCCTAGAGAAACTCCAGGTCTTATATCCGAGCCTTGTAGGGGTTGGGGCCCACAGTGTAAGCCTAGATGTCTGCCACATGCCAGGGGGAAGGGATGCCTGCTTAGCCCATGTAGGTGCATTCCTCTTTGGGATTTTTCCCATTGCAATTTGAGAGCCTGTAAGGGAAAAGCATACCTATGCTCCATTACTTTGCTTCTGGGAACCTCTTTCCAGAACTGAGTCAATTCTGCTGGGCCTGTGCCAGATGACTGTTCCATTTCTGCAGCCATTATCAGAAAACGGTCTTGGGCAGAGACTGTTAAACCTGCATTCCAAAAGGGTAACTTATTATATAATAAACAGGAACCTTTACAAAGGGACAGAGGGTTGGCTATGTGGCTTAAGCATTATTCTAGAAAACACTAAGGAAAACGAATAATATGGAACTATCTTTTTTTTTTTTTTTTTTTTTTTTTT
>NW_006793375.1:1264748-1302565 GCF_000442215.2 Lipotes vexillifer
GGCATGTGGGATCCTCCCGGACCGGGGCACGAACCCGTGGTCCCCTGCATCAGCAGGCGGACTCTCAACCACTGCGCCACCAGGGAAGCCCGGAACTATCTTAAAAAAGGAAAAAGTTCTCCTAAAGATGAAGAATTTTTCTGTTTGAAATTCAATTTTAACTGGCATCAGTTTAAACAATTTTACTTCTTAAAAATAATTTTGTTTTAATGAGAGCCATTCACCCGTCTCATTTTACAGGTGAGAAAACAGATGCCCAGAGTGTGGCGAGGTGACTTGCTGATACCCTGCTAAGTTCTAGATTCCAGTCCAGCTTTGCTGAGTCATCACCCAGCCCCAGGCCCCCCATAACACCCCACTGTGGCCAGCCAGGTGACAACTCACCCCCGTGGGGAGACACAACTATATCAACTGATGCACCCGGGTCACAACTGCTGTTGCTTGGCTTGACTCTGTACTTTTCTGGAGCAGTTGTTCTCACCTGTTCACAAAAAAACAGTAGTCACATAACCTTTATGCTCTTTGGGGGGAAGTGGCTTTAAAATGACTTAAAAATCATTAATAAAAAGTCTATAAAACAATCTTGGTGGTTATGTATATAGAATATATCTTTTCCCATCTGCAGGAAAAAAGCATCTCAATCTACTAGAACAAAACACTCATCAGTCTGTTACTTAGCCTTCCTCTTAAACTAAAAAAAGAAATCCAACTGTTAAATATTTATCCTGTTAATCACCTGAATTTAATAATTCATGTTCAAAAACAACACACGTTAGAACACATGTTACAGTAGTGTCCAGAAATTTAAAAGCAGTAATCAAAGGACATCTAGGAAGTAGATGATTTAAGGAAGTAATACCCTACAATATGGGGCAGCGGTGGAGTCAGTCCTGTTATACTTAATGCTCAGTGTTAGGTTAGTATCCAGTATAAACTATACTCCAGAATATACCACACTTGGGGGAGACTGCACTTTAGATTTTATAGTTTTATTTTTTCACTCTCTCTATGAATTATTCATACAATGAAAAGTGTCTTTTTTTTTTTTTTTTAAAAACAAACAAACCCTGGGACTAATTTGGACAGTACCCTATTACTGCACATTAAAGACTAAGATACAGACCTCAGGGAAAATTTTAGATAAGCTGTGACACACAGAGACAGAAGGCAGTATAACAAGCCTAAAAACAGAAATAAAACCACTGTGCAAGTTCAAAATTATCAATCTTTCAATTTTCACACAATTTATATCTTTCAGATATTTACCTTAAATGCCACTATGTTTTTTGTTACATTTGTCAATGTTATTAAAGCTTTCTTCTCTTCACATTCTGTACTTCCAAAATACAGTTCTTCCGCGGGGCTAGGTGACAACAAAAGCATAAGCCAATGGTATGGCTCAGAATAAATGACAATCTAATCATCAGCTTGAAGAAAAACATTTGGTTAATATTTTACACTCATTTGTATAAAGAGATTTCATCAAAGAAGATTACAAAACAATACCTAATATATTTTGTATTTTAATCTTACTGATTCAGTGCACACTAAAAAGTCCTATGGTTTCCCCCTAGATCTAAAAGCAAAATAGGGAAGAACAGGAGCGAATTAGGAAGATTCTGAATTAGTCCTATAATCAGCACCATCTTAAGGTTTCTTTATTAAAACTCTTTGGTAGGTGAAAGATAAAAATCAGAGAAGAAATTGCTGCTTCAACTTAATTACAAACATTAGAATGGGGCACATTTTTATACATCAAGAGAGAAGAGTATAACTTAAAATGATCATCAGGGATATATTTAAGTAACAGAATAAGTCCTGACTATAGAAAGGATTTTTCTAAATAATATGGAAGGAGAAAAACACAAAATATGCGGCGGGAATTACAGGAAAAAATTGTCAAAAAATCAGTGAGGCTCAAAATGCAAATTTTACTATTACTGGCCACTGCATTTTAAAAATAAAAAGACTCAAGCAAAGTTTGTGTAGTTTAATTACATGAGCCAAATTGGGTGCCTCCAAATGATGCAAAGGACTGATTTTTATTTATTTACTTACTTTTAAAAAATTTTATTTTTATTTTTGGCTGCACTGGGTCTTTGTTGCTGCACGTGGGCTTTTCTCTAGTTGCAGCGAGCTGGGGCTACTCTTTGTTGCGGTGCATGGGCTTCTCATTGGGTGGCTTCTCTTGTTGCAGAGCAGGGGCTCTAGGCGCACGCGCTTCAGTAGTTGTGGCTCTCGGGCTCTAGAGTGCAGGCCCAGTAGTTGTGGCACACGGGCTTAGTTGCTCCGCAGCACGTGGGATCTTACCGGAGCAGGGCTCGAACCCGTGTCCCCTGCGTTGGCAGGTGGATTCTTAACCACTGCGCCACCAGGGAAGCCCAGACTGTGATTTTTAGATAAAAAGGTGAATTCTTCAGATAGCCCTTGACTATAAGCTCCACCTTTAAATAGATCCATTTTTTATCAGGAATATGTGCATATCAGAGATATTTATTCATGTAAAGAACACACATTTTAAAAAAGTGCTCTCCCAGGAGAGCTGTGCCCAGCTTTGGACAAGACATAAATTAGTATGGTTGCTGGCATCTTTTTAAAACCCAATCTGGAATATACCACAGAAAAGCCAGGAAGGTTAATGGATCTCAGATCTGCTCTCAGTATCCAGCACAAAAACCATGAAAAGCTCTAGGGAGACAGAGGTTGGTTAGGGGTGTGTGGTGTGTGTGTGTGTATGTATGTATGTATGTATGTGTGTGAGAGAGCGAGAGGAGATGATTTTCTGGAGGGATGGGTGGGCATTGCAGAGTTGGCTTTCTCCCTAGCCGGATCTTCTAGCCGTACCTTGATAGTTACAAGCCAGGACGTATGGTTTTGACAGGCCTCCAGAGAAAAAACAGTAACTTCCAAACTAGTAGAGGGAAAAATGGGAAACAAACAAATTCCAAAGTGGGGGGAACTACAAAGAAAAACCACGGAAAAGAACATGCACCATGCACGTGTGTTTCCCTCCTTCCCTCTCACACACAGACTCGTGCAGATGGTGAAGATAAATCCAAATAGAACAGTATTCAAAATATATGTAAACAAACCAATCTTGTCAGAGAAATTCAGATTTGATGTTTAAAATGTCTGGCTCTATTGTTCATGAGTCTTTAACAGTTACATAGAAAGGTTTCAAGTAAAGGGATAGAAAATGATACAGTAGGCCATTACTAAATAAAGTTGGTAAGGCAGTATTAACATAAGGCTGTACAGATTTACCAACCAAAAGCATCATTAGTGAGAAAGGTCTTTACATCATGATAAGGAAACAATACTGAATTTTTTGGATTGAACAACCTAGACAGAAAAATAGAGATGTGCTGAAATTCGGCTTTGGTAAAAACCCTATTTTTCTGGTTCAGCTTTAGCTTTTGGAAGGTCAAATTGATAAATGGCTACTTCAGTGTCATTTCTGGCAACCTCAAACTTGTGCAAGTCAAACACTATCAGTAAAATGAAAAAAATATGTCATTCAGACTTGTTGTTAATATACGCATATTCACTCTTATTACCTGATGTGGGATAAAGGCCCTTTAAACACACTGAACAGAATAAGTAACAAAAAGGTAGCTACAAATGTCCACTATATCTGGAAACCAAGGTGAGTCTTCAGATAACCCTTAATTTTGTATTTCCACAGTTTCAAAAACAGGCCAGAAGTTTTCTTAATTTTGCAGTTCCCTCAAAATGATCAAGATGTATTATGAAAGCATAGCTAATAAAATCCTCAACTAGTACCTGATGTGTAATAAAGGCCCTTTAAACACACTCAATGGTTTCTTGAAAGCTTTCATTTTGGAATCAACTTTTTCATTCTCTTCTGCTTTGAAAGTAGGTTCAATTATGTTAACCTAAAGACAAAAAATTATATATATGAAGAAAAAAGATAAAAAAATGGAATTTCACACTGACAGGCATTTCATTAGGTCAAAAAGTAAGCATTATAGTGACTCAATCCAAACTGCAATCTTTAACATAGGTTTATTATATCTAAATTATATATTTAACATATAGTAACCTGATGATTGACCTATATTTGAGTGCCTACTCTGTAAATAGGCCCCTTTAGAAAATGTAACATGGTCATTCCCTTAAGAGTTTTTATTTTTTTGGCTGCCCCACATGGCTTGTGGGATCTTAGTTCCCCAGCGAGGGACTGAACCCGGGCTCTCAGCAGTGAGAGCGCAGAGTCCTAACCACTTGACCACCCAGGAATTCCCCTCCCTTTTAAGCGTTTCAAAATCTGTTCTACAATGCAATATATTTATCCCTCTATCAGGTCCCTGATATCTCATAAAAACATAACTAAGTGTTCTTTAAAAATGAAAGAGAGAAAGATCAAGGTAATGTTCTGAGTTAATTACTTTTACTTATTTTAGATAGATAAAAAATACTTTAGATAAAAGGACTCTTTTAAGATGTGTTTAGCCAATTTTTATACAAAAGCATGGAATCAACCTTTTATATACTGTAGCACACTACCAGTCAACTAGTGCCATCCTTCCTCTTTTTACGTACAAAGATGTGGAAGGGCAGCAAGTTAAGTGAATTACCTAAAATTACATAGCCAGCTAGTGGTGGAATGGGGGCTATGTCACAGCTTCTGTCTCAATTTCACCTTTTTTGTGAAAATTACCTTTTTCAGGGGAAATCGACACTAACACAAGCACAGTCGGGGACTTTAACACTCCACTTTCACCAATGGACAGATCATCCAAAAACAACAGAATACACATTTTTCTCAACTGCTCATGGAACATTCTCCGGGATAGATCATATCCTGGGTCACAAATCAAGCCCTGGTAAATTTAAGAAAATTGAAATCGAACCAAGTATCTTTTCCGACCACAACGCTATGAGACTAGTTATCAATTACAGGAAAAGATCTGTAAAAAATACAAACACATGGAAGCGAAACAATAAACTACTTAATAACCAAGTGATCACTGAAGAAATCAAAGAGAAAATAAAAACATACCTAGAAACAAATGACAATGGAGACACGATGACCCAAAACCTATGAGATGCAGCAAAAGCAGTTCTAAGAGGAAAGTTTACAGCAATACAATCCTACCTTAAGAAACAGGAAACATCTCAAATAAACACCCTAACCTTGCACCTAAAGCAATTAGAGAAAGAAGAACCAAAAAACCCCCAAAGTTAGCAGAAGGAAAGAAATCATAAAAATCCGATCAGAAATAAATGAAAAAGAAATGAAGGAAACGACAGCAAAGATCGAAAAAACTAAAAGCTGGTTCTCTGAGAAGATAAACAAAATTGGTTAACCATTAGCCAGACTCATCAAAAAAAAAAAAAAAAAAACAAAAAATCATGAGGGATTACTACAAGCAACTCTATGCCAATAAAATGGACAATCTGGAAGAAATGGACAAATTCTTAGAAATGCACAAACTGCCAAGACTGAATCAGGAAGAAATAGAAAATATGAACAGACCAATCACAAACACTGAAATTGAAACTGTGATTAAAAATCTTCCAACAAACAAAAGCCCAGGACCAGATGGCTTCACAGGCGAATTCTATCAAACATTTAGAGAAGAGCTAACACCTATTCTTCTCAAACTCTTCCAAAATATAGCAGAGGGAGGAACACTCCCAAACTCATTCTACGAGGCCACCATCACCTTGATACCAAAACCAGACAAGGATGTCACAAAGAAAGAAAACTACAGGCCAATATCACTGATGAACATAGATGCAAAAATCCTCAACAAAATACTAGCAAACAGAATCCAACAGCACATTAAAAGGATCATACACCATGATCAAGTGGGGTTTATTCCAGGAATGCAAGGATTCTTCAATATACGCAAATCTATCAATGTGATTAACCATATTAACAAATTGAAGGAGAAAAACCATATGATCATCTCAATAGATGCAGAGAAAGCTTTTGACAAAATTCAACACCCATTTATGATAAAAACCCTCCAGAAAGCAGGCGTAGAGGGAAATTTCCTCAACATAATAAAGGCCATATATGACAAACCCACAGCCAACATCATCCTCAATGGTGAAAAACTGAAAGCATTTCCACTAAGATCAGGAACAAGACAAGGTTGCCCACTCTCACCACTCTTATTCAATATAGTTTTGGAAGTTTTAGCCACAGCAATCAGAGAAGAAAAGAAAATGAAAGGAATCGAAATCGGAAAAGAAGAAGTAAAGCTGTCACTGTTTGCAGATGACATGATACTATACATAGAGAATCCTAAAGATGCTACCAGAAAACTACTAGAGCTAATCAATGAATTTGGTAAAGTAGCAGGATACAAAATTAATGCACAGAAATCTCTGGCATTCCTATATACTAATGATGAAAAATCTGAAAGTGAAATCAAGAAAACACTCCCATTTACCATTGCAACAAAAAGAATAAAATATCTAGGAATAAACCTACCTAAGGAGACAAAAGACCTGTATGCAGAAAATTATAAGACACTGATGAAAGAAATTAAAGATGATACAAACAGATGGAGAGATATACCATGTTCTTGGATTGGAAGAATCAACATTGTGAAAATGACTCTACTTCCCAAAGCAATCTATAGATTCAATGCAATCCCTATCAAACTACCACTGGCATTTTTCACAGAACTAGAACAAAAAATTTCACAATTTGTATGGAAACACAAAAGACCCCGAATAGCCAAAGCAATCTTGAGAACAAAAAATGGAGCTGGAGGAATCAGGCTGCCTGACTTCAGACTATACTACAAAGCTACAGTAATCAAGACAGTATGGTACTGGCACAAAAACAGAAAGATAGATCAATGGAATAGGATAGAAAGCCCAGAGATAAACCCATGCACATATGGTCACCTTATCTTTGATAAAGGTGGCAGGAATATACAGTGGAGAAAGGACAGCCTCTTCAATAAGTGGTGCTGGGAAAATTGGACAGGTACATGTAAAAGTATGAGATTAGATCACTCCCTAACACCATACACAAAAATAAGCTCAAAATGGATTAAAGACCTAAATGTAAGGCCAGAAACTATCAAACTCTTAGAGGAAAACATAGGCAGAACACTCTATGACATAAATCACAGCAAGATCCTTTTTGACCCACCTCCTAGAGAAATGGAAATAAAAACAAAAATAAACAAATGGGACCTAATGAAACTTCAAAGCTTTTGCACAGCAAAGGAAACCATAAACAAGACCAAAAGACAACCCTCAGAATGGGAGAAAATATTTGCAAATGAAGCAACTGACAAAGGATTAATCTCCAAAATTTACAAGCAGCTCATGCAGCTCAATAACAAAAAAACAAACAACCCAATCCAAAAATGGGCAGAAGACCTAAATAGACATTTCTCCAAAGAAGATATACAGACTGCCAACAAACACATGAAAGAATGCTCAACATCATTAATCATTAGAGAAATGCAAATCAAAACTACAATGAGATATCATCTCACACCAGTCAGAATGGCCATCATCAAAAAATCTAGAAACAATAAATGCTGGAGAGGGTGTGGAGAAAAGGGAACACTCTTGCACTGCTGGTGGGAATGTGAATTGGTTCAGCCACTATGGAGAACAGTATGGAGGTTCCTTAAAAAACTACAAATAGAACTACCATATGACCCAGCAATCCCACTACTAGGTATATACCCTGAGGAAACCAGAATTCAGAAAGAGTCATGTACCAAAATGTTCATTGCAGCTCTATTTACAATAGCCCGGAGATGGAAACAACCTAAGTGCCCGTCGTCGGATGAATGGATAAAGAAGATGTGGCACATATATACAATGGAATATTACGCAGCCATAAAGAGAAACGAAATTGAGTTATTTGTAGTGAGGTGGATGGACCCAGAGTCTGTCATACGGAGTGCAGTAAGTCAGAAAGAGAAAAACAAATACCGTATCCTAACACATATATATGGAATCTAAAAAGAAAAAAAAAGTTCATGAAGAACCTAGGGGTAAGACGGGAATAAAGACACAGACTTACTTGAGAATGGACTTGAGGATATGGGGAGGGGGAAGGGTAAGCTGGGACAAAGTGAGAGAGTGGCATGGACATATATACACTATCAAACGTAAAACAGATAGCTAGTGGGAAGCAGCCGCATAGCACAGGGAGATCAACTCGGTGCTTTGTGACCACCTAGAGGAGTGGGATAGGGAGGATGGGAGGGAGGGAGACGCAAGAGGGAAGAGATATGGTAACACATGTATATGTATAACTGATTCACTTTGTTATAAAGCAGAAACTAACACACCATTGTAAAGCAATTATACTCCAATAAAGATGTTTAAAAAATTACCTTTTTAAGAAGAGCTGTTTGTTCTTCATTAGAAATTGTTTCCAAGGTTTCTTTGCCATCACTTTCTATATCTTCTTTACTTGAAGCTTCATCCTCACTGGCAATAGGCCCATTTTCACACAACGGTGTCTGGAAGTCATCATCTACAAGTGGTGGATAGCTATACTTGAAAGGATCCTGAGAGAAAAGAATTTTGTATCAGCTTGCTAAGAGGTGGGTGGAGAGATAATTCTCTTAGTAAAGTTAAAATCCATTCTTCTGGCCAAGAAAACAGAGCTAATTAGATAGTGAAATTTAAAACAAAGCAAGCATTTTGAAACAGCAAGGGTAAAAGCAGGATGTGGTGTGGGACAACTGGCCAGCCATCTGTCAAAGAACCAAATTGGATCTTCAGCTCATTTTTTTTTTTTTAATTTTACTTTTTCTTGTTTTGGCTGTGTCGGGTCTTAGTTGTGGCATGTGGGATCTTTCGTTGCAGTACACGGACTTCTCTCTAGTTGTGGCGTGTGGGTTTTCTCTCTCTAGCTGTGGTACACGGGCTCCAGGGTGCATGGGCTCTGCAGTTGTGGTGCGCGGGCTCCAGAGTGCATGGACTCTGTAATTTGCGGCATGTGGGCTCTCTCATCGAGGCACACGAGCTCAGTAGTTGTGGCGTGTGGGCTTAGATGCCCCGCAGCACATGGGATCTTAGTCCCCCGACCAGGGATCGAACCCGTGTCCCCTGCATTGGAAGGTGGATTCTTTACCACTGGACCATCAGGGAAGTCCCTAGCTCATTCTTTATACCAAAAAGAATTTCAGATGAATAAAAGCTTTAAATGTATGTGTATATTTTTAAAAAAACGACATAAGCTCCAGAACAACACATAGGAGGATTAAACAAACAACAACAAAAACCCAAAAACCCAAAACCTAATTAAGGGAAGGCCTTTTCTAAGTAAAACATGAAACCTAGAAGGCATAAAAATATTGACAAAAATTGAGCACGCCAAAATGAAGCATTTGTGATTGAGGGCCGAGACAAGATGGCAGAGTAGAAGGACATGAGCTCACCTCCTCTCATGGAAACACCAAAATCACAACTAACTGCTAAACAAACATTGACCAAAAAACACTGAAACCTACCAAAAAAGATATTCTACGTCCTAAAGCAAGAAGCCATAACGAGACGATAGGAGGGGTGCAATCACGATAAAATCAAATTCCATACCTGCTGGGTGGGCTACCCACAAACTGGAAAATAATTAGATAGCAGAGGTTCTCCCAGAGGAGTGAAAGTCCCAAGTCCCACATCAGGCTGCCCAGCCTGAGGGTCTGGCATCAGGAGGAGCCCCCAAAAGCATCTGGCTTTGAAGGCCAACAGGGTTTGATCACAGGAATTCCACAGGACTGGGGGAAACAGAAACTCCACTCTTGGAGGACGCACATAAGGTCTGATGAGCACCAGGACCCACAGGTAAAAGCAGTGACCTCATAGAAGCCTGGGCCAAACCTACCTGCTAGTATTGGAGGGTCTCCTTATGAGGTGGGGGGCAGCTGTGGCTCACTGTGGGGACAAAGACACTACTGGTGGTAGGTAGTTCTGGGGAGTGCTCATTGGCGTGAGCTCTCCTGGAGGCTGCCATTTTCTCACCAAGACCTGGCCCCACCCAACACCCTGCAGGCTCCAGTGCTGGGGTGCCTCAGGCCAAACAACCAACACAGTGGGAACACAGCCCCACCCATCAGCAGACATTCTGCCTAAAGTCTTCCTGAGCCCACAGCTGCTCACCAGAGGGACAAGACCCAGCTCCGTATACCAATGGGCAGGAACCAGTACCTCCCAACAGGAAACCTGCACAAGCCTCTTAAATAAATGGTTTTTTTTTTTTTTTTTGGCCACACCTTGTGGCTTGAAGGATCTTAGTTTCCCCAACCAGGGACTAAATGTGCACCCTCAGTGGTGAAAGCATGGACCCCTAACCACTGGACCGCCAGGGAATTCCCTGCAAAAGCCTCTTAGACTGGCCTCATCCACCAGGGGGCAGACAGCAGAAGCAAGAAGAACTACAACCCTGTAGGCTGTGGAACAGAAACCACAATCACAGCATGTTAGACAAAATGAGACCAGCAGAGGATTATGTCCCAGATGAAGTAACAAGATAAAAACCCCAGAAAAACAACTACATGAAGTGGAGATAGGCAATCTATCCGAAAAAGAATGCAGAGTAATGACAGTAAAGTTGATCCAAGATCTCGGAAAAATAATGGAAGCACAGACTGAGAAGACACAAGAAATGTTTAATAAAGAGCTAGAATACCTAAAGAAAAAACAAACACAGATGAACAATATGATAACTGAAATGAAAAATACACTAGAAGGAATCAAGAGCAGAATAAATGAGGCAGAAGAACAGATGAAGTGGAAGACAGAATGGTGGAAATCACTGCCACGAAACAGAATAGAAAAAGGAATCCAAACACAACACTAAAGTAAGTCACCATATCACAAGAGAAAAGAGGAAGGGAGAAAAAAGAAATGAGGACAGTCTAAGAGACCTCTGTGACAACATTAAACATACCAATATTCACATTAAAGGGGTGCCAGAAGGACAAGAAAGGACCTGAGAAAATGTTTGAAGAAATAATAGCTGAAAACTTCCCTAACATGGGAAAGGAAATAGTCACCCATGTCCAGGAAGTGCAGAGAGTCCCATGCAGGATAAACCCAAGGGGGAACACCCCGAGACACATATTAATCGAGCTGACAAAAATGAAACACAAAGACAAAATATTAAAAGCAATGAATAACATACAAGGGAACTCCCAGAAGGTTATCAGCTGATTTTTGAGCAGAAACTCTGCAGACCAGAAGGGAGTGGCACGATATATTTAAAGAGATGAAAGGGAAAAACCTACAACCAAGATTACTCTATCCAGCAAGGATCTCATTCAGATTCAACGGAGAAATCAAAAGCATTACAGACAAGCAAAAGCTAAGAGAATTCTGCACCAGCAGACCAGCTTTGCAACAAATGCTAAAGGAACTTCTCTAGATGGGGGAAAAAAAGGCCACAACTAGAAACAAGAAAATTATGAATGGAAAAGCTCACTGGTAAAGGAAAACTAACAGTAAAGGTAGGAAATAATCCACACACAAATATGCTATCAAAACCATCAATCATGAGAAGATGGAAGTACAAATGCAGGATATTGGAAATGCATTTGAAATTAAAAGACCAGCAACTTAAAACAATCTTATTCGTACACAGACTGCTATGTCAAAACATGGTAACCGCAAACCAAAAATCTACAATAGACACACACAAAGGAAAAAGGAATCCAAACACAACACTAAAGTAAGTCACCATATCACAAGAGGAAAGAGGAAGGGAGAAAAAAGACATACAAAAACAAATGGAAAAAACAATTAACAAAATGGCATTAAGAAGGGAATTCCCTGACGGTTGAGTGCATAGGACTTGGTGCTTTCACTGCCATGGCCTGGGTTCAATCCCTGGTTGGGGAACTAAGATCCTGCAAGTCATGCAGCATGGCCAAAAAAATAAAATAAAAAATGGCAATAAGAACATACATACAGATAATTACTTTAAATGTAAATGGATTAAATGCTCAAACCAAAAGACATAGACCGGCTGAATGGATACAAACCCATATATATGCTATCTACAAGAGACCCACTTCAAATCTAGGGATATACAGACTGAAAGTGAGGGGACTGAAAAAGGTATTCCATGCAAATGGAAATCAAAAGAAAGCTGGAGTGCCAATACTCATATCAGACAAAATAGACTTTAAACTAAAGACTGTCACAAGAGACAAAGAAGGACACTACATAATGATCAAGGGATCAATCAAAAAAGACATAACAATTGTAAATATATATGCACCCAACTTAGGAGCACCTCAATACATAAGGCAAATGTTAACAGATATAAGAGGGGAAACTGACAGTAACACAATAATCATGGGGGACTTTTAACACCTCACATCAAGGGACAGATCATCCAGACAGAAAATCAATAAGGAAACACAGGCCTTAAATGACACATTAGACCAGATAGACTTAACTGATATTTATAGAGCATTCCATCCAAAAGCAGCAGAATACACATTCTTCTCAAGTACACGGGAAACATTCTCCAGGATTGATCACATGCTGGACCACAAAGTGAGCCTTGGTAAATTTAAGAAAACTGAAATCATATCAACAATCTTCTCCAACCACAATGCTATGAGACAGACATCAACTACAAGAAAAAAACCGTAAAAAACACAAACACGAGCTCTTTCCAAGATGGCGGAAGAGTAAGACGCAGAGATCACCTTCCTCCCCACAGATACACCAGAAATACATCTACACGTGGAGCAACTCCTACAGAACACCTACTGAACGCTGGCAGGAGACCTCAGACCTCCCAAAAGGCAAGAAACTCCCCACGTACCTGGGTAGGGCAAGAGAAAAAAGAATAAACAGAGACAAAAGGATAAGGACGGTACCTGCACCAGTGGGAGGGAGCCGTGAAGGAGGAAAGGTCTCCACACACTAGGAGCCCCTTCGCGGGCAGAGATTGCGGGAGGCGGAGCGGGGAGCTTCGGAGCCGCGGAGGACAGCACAGCAACAGGGGCGCGGAGGGCAAAGCGGAGAGATTCCCGCACAGAGGATTGGCGCCAACCGGCGCTCACCAGCCCGAGAGGCTCGTGTGCTCACCCGCCGGGGGCGGGCGGGGCTGCGAGCTGAGGCTCGGTTTCGGTTTCGGTCGGAGCGCAGGGAGAGGACTGGGGTTGGCGGCTTGAACACAGCCCGAAGGGGTTAGTGCGCCACGGATAGCCGGGAGGGAGTCCGGGGGAAAGTCTGGACCTACCCAAGAGGCAAGAGACCTTTTCTTGCCTCTGTGTTTCCTGGGGCGCGAGGAGAGGGGTTTTAAGAGCGCTGCCTAAAGGAGCTCCAGAGACGGGCGCGAGAAAAGCTCGGAAACCAGAGACGGGCAGGAGACGCTAAGGCTGCTGCTGCCCCACTAGCAGAGAGGCTGCCTAAAATCATAATAAGTCCACAGACACCCCAAAACACACCACCAGACGTGGACCTGCCCACTAGAGAGACAAGATCTAGCCTCATACACCACAACACAGCCACTAGTCCCCTCCACCAGGAAGCCTACACAACGCACTGAACCAACCTTAGCCACTGGAGACAGACATCAAAAACAACGGGAGCTACGAACTTGCAGCCTGCAAAAAGGTGAACCCAATCACAGTAAGATAAGCAAAATGAGAAGACAGAAAAACACACAGCAGATGAAGGAGCAGGATAAAAACCCACCAGACCTAACAAATGAAGAGGAAATAGGCAGTCTACCTGAAAAAGAGTTCAGAATAATGATAGTAAAGATGATCCAAAATCTTGGAAATAGAATGGACAAAATGCAAGAAGCAGTTAACAAGGACCTAGAAGAAATAAAGATGAAACAGACAATGATGAACAACACAATAAATGAAATGAAAAATACTCTAGATGGGATCAATAGCAGAATAAATGAGGCAGAAGAACGGATAAGTGACCTGGAAGATAAAATAGTGGAAATAACTACTGCAGAGCAGAATAAAGAAAAAAGAATGAAAAGAACTGAGGACAGTCTCAGAGACCTCTGGGACAACATTAAACGCACCAACATTCGAATTATAGGGGTTCCAGAAGAAGAAGAGAAAAAGAAAGGGACTGAGAAAATATTTGAAGAGATTATAGTTGAAAACTTCCCTAATATGGGAAAGGAAATCGTTAATCAAGTCCAGGAAGCACAGAGAGTCCCATACAGGATAAATTCAAGGAGAAATACGCCAAGACACATATTAATCAAACTGTCAAAAACTAAATACAAAGAAAGCATATTAAAAGCAGCAAGGGAAAAACAACAAATAACACACAAGGGAATCCCCATAAGGTTAACAGCTGATCTCTCAGCAGAAACTCTACAAGCCAGAAGGGAGTGGCAGGACATACTGAAAGTGATGAAGGAGAAAAACCTGCAACCAAGATTACTCTACCCAGCAAGGATCTCATTCAGATTTGATGGAGAAATTAAAACCTTTACAGACAAGCAAAAGCTGAGAGAGTTCAGCACCACCAAACCAGCTTTACAACAAATGCTAAAGGAACTTCTCTAGACAAAAACACAAGAGAAGGAAAAGTCCTATAATAACGAACCCAAAACAATTTAGAAAATGGGAATAGGAACATACATATCGATAATTACCTTAAATGTAAATGGACTAAATGCTCCCACCAAAAGACACAGATTGGCTGAATGGATACAAAAACAAGACCCATATATATGCTGTCTACAAGAGACCCACTTCAGACCTAGAGACACATACAGACTGAAAGTAAGGGGATGGAAAAAGATATTCCATGCAAATGGAAACCAAAAGAAAGCTGGAGTAGCAATTCTCATATCAGACAAAATAGACTTTAAAATAAGGACTATCAGAAGAGACAAAGAAGGACACTACATAATGATTAAGGGATCGATCCAAGAAGAAGATATAACAATTGTAAATATTTATGCACCCAACATAGGAGCACCTCAATACATAAGGCAAAAACTAGCAGCCATAAAAGGGGAAATCGACAGTAACACATTCATAGTAGGGGACTTCAACACCCCACTTTCACCAATGGACAGATCATCCAAAATGAAAATAAATAAGGAAACACAAGCTTTAAATGATACATTAAACAGGATGGACTTAATTGATATTTATAGGACACTCCATCCAAAAACAACAGAATACACATTTTTCTCAAGTGCTCATGGAACATTCTCCAGGATAGATCATATCTTGGGTCACAAATCAAGCCTTGGTAAATTTAAGAAAATTGAAATTATATCAAGTATCTTTTCCGACCACAACGCCATGAGATTAGATATCAATTATAGGAAAAGAGCAGTAAAAAATACAAACACATGGAGGCTAAACAATACACTACTTAGTAACGAAGTGATCACTGAAGAAATCAAAGAGGAAATTAAAAAATACCTAGAAACAAATGACAATGGAGATACAACGACCCAAAACCTATGGGATGCAGCAAAAGCAGTTCTAAGAGGGAAGTTTATAGCAATACAAGCCCACCTTAAGAAGCAGGAAACATCTCGAATAAACAACCTAACCTTGCACCTCAAGCAATTAGAGAAAGAAGAACAAAAAAACCCCAGAGTTAGCAGAAGGAAAGAAATCATAAAAATCAGATCAGAAATAAATGAAAAAGAAATGAAGGAAACAATAGCAAAGATCAATAAAACTAAAAGCTGGTTCTTTGAGAAGATTAACAAAATTGATAAACCATTAGCCAGACTCATCAAGAAAATAAGGGAGAAGACTCAAATCAATAGAATCAGAAATGAAAAAGGAGAAGTAACAACTGACACTGCAGAAATACAAAAAATCATGAGGGATTACTACAAGCAACTCTATGCCAATAAAATGGACAATCTGGAAGAAATGGACAAATTCTTAGAAATGCACAAACTGCCAAGACTGAATCAGGAAGAAATAGAAAATATGAACAGACCAATCACAAACACTGAAATTGAAACTGTGATTAAAAATCTTCCAACAAACAAAAGCCCAGGACCAGATGGCTTCACAGGCGAATTCTATCAAACATTTAGAGAAGAGCTAACACCTATTCTTCTCAAACTCTTCCAAAATATAGCAGAGGGAGGAACACTCCCAAACTCATTCTACGAGGCCACCATCACCTTGATACCAAAACCAGACAAGGATGTCACAAAGAAAGAAAACTACAGGCCAATATCACTGATGAACATAGATGCAAAAATCCTCAACAAAATACTAGCAAACAGAATCCAACAGCACATTAAAAGGATCATACACCATGATCAAGTGGGGTTTATTCCAGGAATGCAAGGATTCTTCAATATACGCAAATCTATCAATGTGATTAACCATATTAACAAATTGAAGGAGAAAAACCATATGATCATCTCAATAGATGCAGAGAAAGCTTTTGACAAAATTCAACACCCATTTATGATAAAAACCCTGCAGAAAGTAGGTGTAGAGGGAACTTTCCTCAATATAATAAAGGCCGTATATGACAAGCCCACAGCCAACATCATCCTCAATGGCGAAAAACTGAAAGCATTTCCACTAAGGTCAGGAACAAGACAAGGTTGCCCACTCTCACCACTCTTATTCAACATAGTTTTGGAAGTTTTAGCCACAGCAATCAGAGAAGAAAAGGAAATAAAAGGAATCCAAATCGGAAAAGAAGAAGTAAAGCTGTCACTGTTTGCAGATGACATGATACTATACATAGAGAATCCTAAAGATGCTACCAGAAAACTACTAGAGCTAATCAATGAATTTGGTAAAGTAGCAGGATACAAAATTAATGCACAGAAATCTCTGGCATTCCTATATACTAATGATGAAAAATCTGAAAGTGAAATCAAGAAAACACTCCCATTTACCATTGCAACAAAAAGAATAAAATATCTAGGAATAAACCTACCTAAGGAGACAAAAGACCTGTATGCAGAAAATTATAAGACACTGATGAAAGAAATTAAAGATGATACAAACAGATGGAGAGATATACCATGTTCTTGGATTGGAAGAATCAACATTGTGAAAATGACTCTACTTCCCAAAGCAATCTATAGATTCAATGCAATCCCTATCAAACTACCACTGGCATTTTTCACAGAACTAGAACAAAAAATTTCACAATTTGTATGGAAACACAAAAGACCCCGAATAGCCAAAGCAATCTTGAGAACAAAAAATGGAGCTGGAGGAATCAGGCTGCCTGACTTCAGACTATACTACAAAGCTACAGTAATCAAGACAGTATGGTACTGGCACAAAAACAGAAAGATAGATCAATGGAATAGGATAGAAAGCCCAGAGATAAACCCATGCACATATGGTCACCTTATCTTTGATAAAGGTGGCAGGAATATACAGTGGAGAAAGGACAGCCTCTTCAATAAGTGGTGCTGGGAAAATTGGATAGGTACATGTAAAAGTATGAGATTAGATCACTCCCTAACACCATACACAAAAATAAGCTCAAAATGGATTAAAGACCTAAATGTAAGGCCAGAAACTATCAAACTCTTAGAGGAAAACATAGGCAGAACACTCTATGACATAAATCACAGCAAGATCCTTCTTGACCCATCTCCTAGAGTAATGGAGATAAAAACAAAAATAAACAAATGGGACCTAATGAAACTTCAAAGCTTTTGCACAGCAAAGGAAACCATAAACAAGACCAAAAGACAGCCCTCAGAATGGGAGAAAATATTTGCAAATGAATCAACTGACAAAGGATTAATCTCTAAAATTTACAGGCAGCTCATGCAGCTCAATAACAAAAAAATAAACAACCCAATCCAAAAATGGGCAGAAGACCTAAATAGACATTTCTCCAAAGAAGATATACAGACTGCCAACAAACACATGAAAGAATGCTCAACATCATTAATCATTAGAGAAATGCAAATCAAAACTACAATGAGATATCATCTCACACCAGTCAGAATGGCCATCATCAAAAAATCTAGAAACAATAAATGCTGGAGAGGGTGTGGAGAAAAGGGAACACTCTTGCACTGCTGGTGGGAATGTGAATTGGTTCAGCCACTATGGAGAACAGTATGGAGGTTCCTTAAAAAACTACAAATAGAACTACCATATGACCCAGCAATCCCACTACTAGGTATATACCCTGAGGAAACCAGAATTCAGAAAGAGTCATGTACCAAAATGTTCATTGCAGCTCTATTTACAATAGCCCGGAGATGGAAACAACCTAAGTGCCCGCCGTCGGATGAATGGATAAAGAAGATGTGGCACATATATACAATGGAATATTACTCAGCCATAAAAAGAAACGAAATTGAGCTATTTGTAATGAGGTGGATAGATCTAGAGTCTGTCATACGGAGTGAAGTAAGTCAGAAAGAGAAGGACAAATACCGTATGCTAACACATATATATGGAATTTAAGAAAAAAAAATGTTATGAAGAACCTAGGGGTAAAACAGGAATAAAGACAGAGACCTACTGGAGAACAGACTTGAGGATATGGGGAGGGGGAAGGGTGAGGTGTGTTAGGGCGAGAGAGAGACATGGACATATATATACTAACAAACGTAAGGTAGATAGCCAGTGGGAAGCAGCCGCATGGCACAGGGAAACCGGCTCGGTTCTTTGTGGCTGTCTGGAGGGGTGGGATAGGGAGGGTGGGAGGGAGGGAGACAAAGAGGGAAGAGATATGGGAACATATATATATGTATAACTGACTCACTCTGTTATAAAGCAGAAACTAACACACCATTGTAAAGCAATTATACCCCAATAAAGATGTTAAAAAAAAAAAAACACACAAACACGTGGAAGTTAAACAATATGCTAATAAACAACCAATGGATCACTGAATTAATCAATGAGGAAATCAAAAAATACCTAGAGACAATGACAATGAAAACACAAAGATCCAAAACCTATGGGAAGTGGCAAAGCAATTCTAAGAGGGAAGTTTACAGCAATACCATCTTACCTTAATGAAACAAGGAAAATCTCAAAGGAACAACCTAACCTTACCCCTAAAGCAACTAGGAAGAGAAGAACAAACAAAACCCAAAGCTAACAGAAAGAAACAAATCATAAAGATCAGAGCAGAAATAAATGAAATAGAGATGAAGACAACAAAAGAAAAGATCAATGAAACTAAAACATGGTTCTTTGAGAAAATAAACAAAATTGATAAACCTTTAGCCAGACTCATCAAGAAAAAAAAAGGGAGAGGGCTCAGATCAATAAAATTAGAAATGAAAAAGGAGAAATTACAACAAACACCACAGAAATACAAAGGATCACAAGAGACTATTACAAGCAACTATATGCCAATAAAATGGACAACCTAGAAGAAATGGACAAATTCTTAGAAATGTACAATCTCCAAACAATGAACCAGGAAGAAACAGAAAATATAAACAGACCAATCACAAGTACTGAAATGGAAACTGTGATGTAAAAATTCCCAAGAAACAAAACTCCAGGACCAGATGGCTTCATAGGTGAATTCTATAAAACATTTAGAGAAGAGTTAACACCTATCCTTCTGAAACTATTCCAAAATACTGCACAGGAAGAAACACTCCCAAACTCATTCTATGAGGCCACCATCACCCTGGTACCAAAACCAGAGAAAGATATCAAAAAAAGAAAATTACAGGCCAATATCACTGATGAACATTGATGTAAAAATCCTCAACAAAATACTAGCAAACTGAATCCAACAATACATTAAAAGGATCATACACCAAGATCAAGTAGGATTTATGCAAAGGGATGCAAGGATTTTTAATATCCACAAATCAGTAAGTGTGATACACCAAATTGACAAACCGAAGAATAAAAACCATATGATCACCTCAACAGATGCAGAAAAAGCTTGTGACAAAATTCAACACCCATTTATGATAAAAAAACTCTCCAGAAGGTGGGCATAAAGGGAACATACCTCAACATAATAAAAGGCATTTATGACACACCTACAGCTAACATCATACTCAATGGTGAAAAGCTGAAAGCATTACCTCTAAGATCAGGAACAAGACAAGGGTGTGCACTCTCACCACTTTTATATAACACTGCTGTGTACAGGACTTCCAAAACTATCAGAGAAGATACAAAAAGAATCCAAAATGGAAAAGAAGTAAAACTGTCAACTGTTTGCAGATGACATGATAATATACATAGAAAATCCTAAAGATGCTACCAGAAAACTTACTAGAGCTCATCCATGAATTCAGTAAAGGTGCAGGATACAAAATTAATACACAGAAATCTCTTGCATCCCTATACACTAACAATGAAAGATCAGAAAGAGAAATTAAGGAAACAATCCCATTTACCATTACATCAAAAAGAATAAAATACCTAGGAATAAACCTACGTAAGGAAACAAAAGACCTGTACTCTGAAAACTATAAGGCGCTGATAAAAGAAACTGAAGATGACACCAACAGATGGAAAGATATACCATGTCTCTGGACTGGAAGAATCAATACTGTCAAAATGACTACACTACCCAAGGCAATCTACAGATTCCATGCAATTCGTATCAAATTACCAATGGCATTTTCCACAGAAGTAGAACAAAAAATTTAAAAATTTGTATGGATACACAAAAGATCCCAAATATCCAAAGCAATCTGGAGACTATACTACAAAGCTACAGTAATCAAAACATTATGGTACTGGCACAAAACCAGAAATATAGATCAATGCAACAGGATAGGAAGTCCAGAAATAAACACACCAACCTATGGTCAACTAAACTAGGACAAAGGAGGCAAGACAGTCTCTTGAGTCAATGGTGCTGGGAAAACTGGACAGCTACATGTAAAAGAACGAAATTAGAACACTCTCTAACACCATACACAAAAGTAAACTCAAAATGGATCAAAGACCTAAATGTAAGACCAGATACCATAAAACTCTTAGAAGAAAACATAGGCAGAACACTCTCTGACATAAATTGCAGCGATATCTTTTTTGTTCCACCACCTAGAGTAATAAAAATGAAAATAAAGAAATGGGACCTGATTAAACTTACAAGCTTTTGCACAGCAAAGGAAACCATAAACAAAACAAAAAGACAACCCACAGACGGGGAGAAAATATCTGTAAACAAAGCGACCAACAAGGGATTAATGTCCAAAATATACAAACAGCTCATGCAGTTAATAAAACAAACAAACAAAATAACGCAATCAAAGAATGGGCGGAAGATCTAAATAGACATTTCTCCAAAGAAGATATACAGATGGCCAAGAAGTACATTAAAAGATGCTCAACATAACTAATTATTAGAGAAATGCAAATCAAAACGACAGTGAGGTATCAGCTCACACTGGTCAGAACGGCCATCATTAAAAAAAAAAATCATAAATGCTGGAGAGGATGTGGAGAAAAGGGAACCCTCCTGCACTGTTGGTGGGAATGAAAGTTGGTACAACCATTATGGAGAACAGTATGGAGGTTCCTTAAAAAACTAAAAATAGAACTACCATATGATCCAGCAATCCCACTTCCTGGGCACATATCCAGAGAAAACCATAATTTGAAAAGATACATGTACCCCAACGTTCACTGCAGCACTATTTGCAATAGCCAAGACATGGAAGCAACCTAAATGCCCAAGAGAGGAATGGATAAAGAAGATGTGGTACATATATATAAAGGAATATTACTCAGCCATAAAAGGAAAGAATTAATGCCATTTGCAGCAACATGGATGGACTTAGAGACGATCATACTAAGTGAAATCAGAGAGAGAAAGAGAAGACTCACATGATATCACTTATATGTGGAATCTAATAAAAAAATGATACAAATGAACTTATTTACAAAATCTCGAAATCACTTACGGTTACCAAAGGGGAAACATGGGGGTAGTGATAAATTAGGAGATTGGGATTAACATAAACACACTACTATATATAAAATAGATAAGTAACAAGGACCTACTGTGTAGCACAGGGAACTCTACTCAACACTCTGTAATATATGGGAAAAGAATCTGAAAAAGAATGGATATATATGTATATATAACTGATTCACTTGGCTGTACACCTGAAACTTACACAACATTTTAAAGCAACTATACTCCAATAAAAGTTAAAAAAAAAAGACAGAAATAATTGGATGTTTAAGGGGGAAAAAAGAAACATATTTTCAGCCATCTTTAATGACCATCATTCAGTAATAATAGAGACTTTTCATTTGGTTTTTCAGGTGTCTGGGAATCAAGATACTCGTAACCAGTTTAAGGTCCAATTTGGCTGAAGAAATAATTATGCATGTCTGTATAGGAAAAATTCAATTTTCTGTTACCCCCACCCCACCCATTTTCTCTTGCAGTGAGTTGAAGTGTGTTGGGAGTTCTGTGGAGGATTATCTTGAGTTCTTATAGTCTGGAAACAGAATCTTAGACCTAAGGATAATATATATTTGTTATCCTTTAAAATAAATCTGAGTCTCAGATAATAAGTGTTGTCTAGGGACTTCCTACTATTTCTTCTTTTCTTTTTTTTCCTTTTTAAAATCATCTTTAGCTGGTTGCCAAAAGCTGCTGAGAACTTTCTGTATAACACATCATCCTCGTGGAGAGTAAGAGTAAATTGTGGGGCTTCCCTGGTGGCACAGTGCTTGAGTCTGCCTGCTGATGCAGGGGACGCGGGTTCGTGCCCCAGTCCGGGAGGATCCCACGTGCCGCGGAGCGGCTGGGCCTGTGGGCCATGGCCGCTGAGCCTGCGCGTCCGGAGCCTGTGCTCCCCAATGGGAGAGGCCACAACAATGAGAGGCCTGCGTACCACCAAAAAAAAAAGAGTAAATTGTGGTTCAGATATTTTATTCAGTCGCTAAGAGATGATCTTTGATAGGTTCCAGATGTATTGTACAAATATGTACTATAAAAATAAAAGATTGATAGCTCCCCCCCAAAAATATTGGTTCCACTTTTTTAAAATGAAAGAAAACAAAGAAAAGCACACACCAAAAGTTTTCACTTTGCTAGTCCTTTGGTTCTAGTTGAATACAATTTTGCCAGTACAAAGTAGATTATAAAAATCAAATAATTGAAATATTAATCAAACTAACCCAAAGCATACCAAATCCATAGGTTTCACAGTTTATTTAAAAGTCATTATCCAAATATGTTTCACTGTTATGGAATATTAAAAATTTAACATATATCTACTTACTCCTGGTCTCTTACTTCTAAGTAGTAAGATCATTTCCAAAAAATGGAAATGACAGTATATGTTACCTTTTAAATTAAAAACTGTTCAACAGTAAACAACTGGAAGCAAACTAAAGACACATCAAAAGGAAATTAAATAACTTATGGTTATTCCTTAAACAATTTATGGTTCATCTCTAGACACTGGAATACTATGCAGCCATAAACAAGAGTAAGACAACTTATCACATATTGATTTAGAATGATCTGTAAGACGTGAAGAAAAAAGCAGGATACACAATAGTGTATAAATACACTACTTTTTTAAAACAGATGGGAGGGAGAAAGAATTACATATATACTATAGTTGCTTATATATGTATTGCATATTTACTATAGTTGCTTATATAGGTAACAAAGATCCCTGGAAATAAAAATAAGAAATGAAACTAGGGAGGGGAACAGTGTGGTTGGCATAGCAGTCCAAAGACTTTTTACTGAATACTTGTTTCTGAATACTTTTACTCCATAGGTTTCAGTTTAGAACCATGTAAAGACATGACCTATTCACAAATAAAAATTTAACAACTTGAAAGCTTAAATAAAAAGTGTCTGTAACACTGCTTGCTATTTTAGGGTATCTATGATTTTTCTTAGGATGGTAAGATACTGCTTTTCCTTTTTCCTTGAGGAAAGAATACAGCCTCATGTGCCATGACCCAGTCTTATTTTAGAAACAGGTTTCAAGTACTGTACTTACAGTTCCGCCCATGTGAAGAGGCAGGTATTCTACACTGACATAGTCTTGGATGTCATTTTTACTTGTAAACTTCAACAAACTCACTGCTTCTGGACCAAGCCAGGATTTCACAATTTTGAAAGCAGCTGAAGAAAAAACAGTCACTTCATTAAATTCCTTTCATTCTCTTTCTCGATTTACTTACTGTACGTGCTAACCCACGTCCTCTGAAATTAGTTCAGCCTAAAATCTGTTAATATGTATTTTTCCATGGCACAGTACTTAATTCACATTCTCTAATCTCTGTAGGCATCTACATTTTGACGGTCCCTTGTGGGTTTCAAATGTTCCAGGAAGATTCAGGAAGATTAACTTATCCTGATGTTCATTAATAAACCTATCAGGGTTTTGGCCTCTGTACAAATCCATCAATGATCCCAACTACTAAGATTTCCAGACAATGAATCAAACAGCATTGTGATTCACTAACATGTATGAGAAGAGTCGTTTGCCTTATGCCTCTCTGATAAACCCCCAATCTGAAAAACCTTCTCAATGAGAAGTCAGGAAAAGAAAAAAGCAGGCTTCCTCATTATGCGTGAGCCAGACCCAGACTTTCCATCCTAAGCCTGAATGTCTGTGCCTTTCTCCCAAGCCCTGCAGCTTAGAACTGTGACGATCTTACAGAATCTGCAAGAATAAACTGTTATCAAACACAGCTGTTTAGTAATTACAATTTTGTTCTGTCATGCCATTCTGATTTACTTAAACTTTTAAACCTCGTTTCCATCATGACTTTCTAAGCACATTTTAAAGGAATTAAAAGAGAAATCCAGCATTACATTTTCAGAAGTGTCAATGAAAAAAAATCAGGAAATAAAACCGCATGATAAAGATTAAACAGTGGTTCAGAAAATTGCCTTTTTACTTTGGCTAATTGTGCTTAAAATTTTTTTACATAACATTTACATTTTCATTAATTTCAATTTAAAAAGTCTGAGTTGACATGTTTGAAGCTATGCTACTTGAATTAACTGAAGTGCAAAATCTGACTTTTTATAACAGCTTTATGGAGATAAAACTTACATACCATGAAATTCACCCTTTTAAAGTATACACATCAAGGTTTTTTATTTAGTATATTCACAGAGTTGTGTAACCCATCACCACTATATAATTTTAGAACACTGTCATCACACCGAAAAGAAATCTGCCCCCACTGGACTGGCAATCTCTCCTTATCCTCCCTTCTCCCATTCCCTGGCAACCACTAATCTAGTTTCTGTCTTTATGGATTTGCCCATTTTGTATAAATGGAATCATGCAACATGTGTTTTTTTCCATACTGGCTTTGTTCACTCAGCATGTTGAGGTTCATCTATGATGTAGCATGTATCAATATTTAATTCCTTTTTATGGCTGAATAACTTTCCATTTTATGGATATGTAACATTTGTTTATCCATTTATCAATTGATGAACTTTGGATTGTTTCCACTTTTCACTATTATGAATAATGCTACCAAGAACATTTGTGTACAACTCTTTGTGTAGACACGTTTTCAGTTCTCTTGGGGATATACCTAGGAGTGGAACTGCTGGGTCATATGGTAATTCTATGTTTAATGTTTTCAGGAACTGCCAAACTGTTTTTCCACAGTGGCTGCGCCATTTAACATTCTCACCAGCAATGTATGAGGGCTCCAATTTCTCCACATCATTACCAACACTTGTTACTTTAGTCTTTTTGATTGCAGCCATCCTAGCAGGTGTGAAGTAGTATCTCATTCGGTTTTTACTTGCATTTCTCTAATGACTAATGATGTTGAGCATCTTTTATGTATTTATTGCCCATTTGCATATCTTCTTTGGAGAAATGTCTATTAAAATCTTTCACCCTTTTTAATTTGGCCATTTGTCATTTTACTGTTGCATTATAAAAGTTATTTATGTATTCTAGACCTAAGTCCCTCATCAGATGTCTTATTTGTAAATATTTTCTTCCATTCTGAGAGCTGTCTTTTTACCTTCTTGATGGTGTCCCTTGAGGTACACAAGTTTTCAATTTTAATGAAGTACAATGTATCTATTCTGTTGCTTGTGCTTTCTTGGTGTCATACCTAAGAAACCACTGCCTACTCCAAAGTCATACAGATTTACTCCTATGTTTTTTTCTAAGAGTTTTATAATTTTAACTCTGACCCATTTTGAGTTAATTTTTGTATATGATGGAAGGTAGAGGTCCAACTTCATTCTTTTGAATGTGGATATTCGGTTGTCCCAGTACCATTTATTAAAAAGACTAATCTTTCTCCACCTAATTGTCTGGGCACCATTGTTAACAAATCAATTAATCATAAATGTTAGGGTTTATTTCTGGACTTTCAATTCTGTTTTACTGATCTATGTGTCTATTCTGATGTCCACACCACAACATCTTAATTATTATAGCTTTGTAGTGAGTTTTAAAACCAAGAGGTACAGGACCTCCCTGGTGGTCCAGTCGTTAAGAACCTATCTTGCAATGCAAGGGACGCTGGTTCAACCCCTGGTTAGGGAACTAAGATCCCACATGCTGTGGGGCGACTAAGCCCACACATCACAACTAGAGAGCCCGTATGCCGCAACTACAAAGCCCATGTGCTCTGGAGCCGGCGCGCCACAACGAGAGAGAAGCCTGTGCACTGCAACAAAGAGCCAGCGCACTGCAATGAGAACAAAAGATCCTGTGTGCCTCAACTAAGACCCAATCCAGCCAAAAAAAAAAAAAAAAAAAAAAAAAAAAAAAAATCAAGAGGTGTGAGTCCTTCCATTTCACTGTTCTTTTCCAAGATTATTTTTACTACTCTGGGTCTCTTGCATTTCCATATGAATTTAAGGACAAACTTGTCAATTTCTGTAAAAAAAAAAAAAAAAAAAAATCAAGAGGTGTGAGTCCTTCCATTTCACTGTTCTTTTCCAAGATTATTTTTACTACTCTGGGTCTCTTGCATTTCCATATGAATTTAAGGACAAACTTGTCAATTTCTGTAAAAAAAAAAAAAAAAAAAACTGGGGGAGGCAGCTGGGATTTTGACAGGGACTGCATTGAATCTTAGCAATATTAGGTCTTCTAATCTATTAACAAGAGATGAGTATTTACTTAGGTCTTGCATTTCCTTCGATGGTGTTTTGTAGTTTTCAGCATGAGTCTTCAACTTCTTTTATTATTTCTAAGTATTTTGTTCTTTGTGATGCTATTATAAATGGAATTGTTTAATTTCATTTTTGCATTATTGATTGCCAGTGTACAGAAATACAACTGGTTTTGTGTATTGACTTTGTATCCTGCCACCTTGCTGAACTCATTTATTAGTTCTAATAGGCTTTTGTGTGTGTGTATTCCTTAAAATTTTCCATACAGAAGATGTCACCTGCATATATAGATAGTATGACTTCTTCTTTTCCAATCTGGATGCTTTTTATTTCTTTTTCTTGCCAAAGTGCCCTGGCAATGTAAGTGGTAAGAGCTGACAACCTTATCTTGTTCCTGATCTTAGGGGGGAAAATATTCATTCTTTTACTGCTAAGTATGATGTTAGCCGTGGGTTTTCATAGATGTTGGTTTTACGTCGATGCCTTTTATCGGGGTGAGGAAATCCTCTTCTGTGAAAAATTAACTTTACCCAAAGAAAGGTCTGGCCTTTACCCTCAGCTTCTGGAGGTAAACTTCATGCCCGTTGGAGTGTCTTTGTTTGCCTAGGGACCCCGAGTCACACTGGAACAATACAATTTAGGGTGGGGGCTTTGGGTCACACAGTATCTGTAGACCTCTGGAGAGACTGGAGACTGAGATGAACCATGTGATAAACTGGTCAGGCCTAGGAAATGGAGCCCCAATAAAAACTCTGAACACTGAGGTTTGGGTGAGCTTCCCTGTTTGAAAATACTTCATGAGCACCGTCACATACTGACGGGAAAGTAACACACTCCACACTTGGTACTTCCCTGGATTCTACCATATGTTTTTTTTTTTAACCCTTGGCTGATTTTAATCTGAATTGTTTCCTGGTAATAAACCATAACTGTGAATACAATAGCTTTCAGTGAGTTCTGTGAATGATTCCAGTAAACCTGAGGGTAGTTTTGGAAACCCCTTGAACTTACAATTAGCGTCATAAGTGAGGGTAGTGTTGTGTGAACTACTGTGATCCAACTAACTTTGCAGTTGTTCCAACTCTTTGAACCTTCTATTCCTAGTTTCTTGGGTGCTTTTATCAGGAGCATGTAGTGGATTTTGTCAAATACTTTTTGTGTCTATTAAGATGATCAGGTGGTTTTTTTTCTTTAGTCTATTAATATGTTGGATAACTGGTTGATTTTCATATGTTGAACCAACTTTGCATTTCTGAGATAAATCCCACTTGATCACAGTATATAATCCTTTTTATATGCTGCTAGATTCAGTTTGTTACTTTATTGAGGGCTGGTCCATTTATATTCATAAGGGATATTAGTCTGATATTAGTTTTCTTTTTCTGTGATGTTTATTATTAGGGATATACTTGCCTCATAAAATGAGTTGGGAAGTGTTTTCTATTTTTTGGAAGAGTTTGAGAAGAACTGGTGTTGATTCTTCTGTATATGTTTAGTAGAATTTACTAGTGAAGCCATTTGGGGTCTTAGCTTTTCTTTGTGAGAAGTTTTTTGATTACTAATTCAATTTCTTTTGTTATACTTCTATTCAGAATCTTGAGTCCATTTCGATAGTTTGTGTCTCTCTAGGAACTTGCCCATTTCATCTAGGTTATCTAATTTCTTGGCACACAACTGTTCACAGTATTCCCTTATAATCCTTTACATTTCTGTAAGGTCAGTAGTAATGTCTCTTCTTTCATTCCTGATTTTAATAATGAGTCTTTTTTTCTTCATCAGTTTAGCTAAAGTTCTGTCAATTTTGTTGAACTTTTCAAAGAACCGAGTTTTGATTTCATTGTTTTTCTCTACTGCTTTCTATGTTAACAACTGATTGGCAAACACGAATGAAAATGCACATTCCGAAAATAACACTAAATTTATAACCACATCCGAGTTGGTAAAGAATGTTTTTCAATGGTTTAAATTTTTTTTTCTTTTGCCAAATATATATACCATGACTGTCCTAAGGATTATGTGACTACAGAGATTTGAACTAAATTTTAGATTCATCCCATTTTCTTCCTCAACACCTGAAGCCCATGAGAGAACCTAGCCAAGGTCTGCATTCTGTGACATATCCCATCTGTAGATGACAAACAGGCTTCTGGCTATAGTTTTACCTGAATGACTGAACATTTTAAAACTGTTTTTAGACAAGACTAATGGGTATCCCCAGAGCCTGGGGGTACAACGCTGGCCCAGGTTGCTTAGGAACAGCCTTTGCGTGTTCTAGCTCCAGCCTCTTAAAATTACACACCAAACACAATAACATTCTTTTTTAAACAACCATAGAAATACGGCTAAATTGGCAAAGAAAAAAAAATCAGACATTTTATGTTAGGAAAGTATAAGTAATATACTCACCGTTCATTATCCAAGGCATATCAAAGATCACCATTTTTGCTGAAAGATTAAAAAAAAATTCATTGTCGACTTTGTACCACAATAGTAGTCACTTATACCTGGCCTAAAAAAAACTAGTGACCTAAATATATCTAAAAACTGAGATGGATGACTCAGTTTTAATTCCATAAAGTGTGAGTGGTGCTAGAACTAAACTGACTTCTCACAATAGTGAGGGGCTCACCTAGGAGGATGGCTTGTGTGAAATGAATAATGTACTATCACTGCCCTTTGGCAAATAGTGTGTTCTTTTATTCATTTATCGCTTTTGTTGTTTGCAGAAAGGTACCAAACAAAATAGTAAGTGGGTAAGTGGAAACTCTGGCTGTGGCATGTCATATTAGTGCTAAAGTCCACTGAGCTTTAAAATGATTTCAGTGTCTAATTTATGGCTTCAATTCTAGTTTTCTAGATATTATATTGTTAAACCCACTCTGACAGCTGCCCCATTTTTAATAAATCATTGTGTTTTAGGAAACAAAAATGATTTCAACTTTTCTTAATATTATGAGCCTCAGGAAGCCAATAATCCCAAAGTATACAGAAATTTTATTTGTATACTTAGATGAAGATATTAAGCAGCCCTATTAACAACTGTGAGAAAGAATCAGAACCCACAGAGGGGATTTTTGATAACAAATTCATTCTTCTGTTCCAGATGAATCAAAACATAATTTCATTCTTCCCTGAACAGAGAACTTCCTAGAATGATTATATTAATGTAGGACAAATAATGCACATGTAAGGAACAAGGTACTTGCAAAGAGGTACCCTGGTGCTCAATACGTCAGTCTTCATCTGAGATATGCCTAAAAAGATTTTGACTCAAGATTTTAAGAATATTATATTTCATGACAAATTTTGAAACATGATCAACCTAAGATTCTATAAAATTCAATGTGGGCTTCCCTGGTGGCGCAGTGGTTGGGAGTCCGCCTGCCGATGCAGGGGACATGGGTTCGTGCCCCGGTCCGGGAGGATCCCACATGCCGTGGAGCAGCTGGGCCCGTGAGCCATGGCCGCTGAGCCTGCGCATCCGGAGCCTGTGCTCCGCAACGGGAGATGCCACAACAGTGAGAGGCCCGTGTACCGCAAAAAAAAAAAAAAAAAAAAAATTCAATGTCTGCAAAACATTATGTAGCTAGAATAAATACATTATCTCTAGTTATTTGGAATGACAGTGTTCAGTTCATCTTTATATACACCCATGAATTTATTAATAGTTTTCTCAAAAGAATCTTAGATGTGTTTTATAAAGTAATAGTAATATTTATGTTCTTTATAAATAGCTCTTCACAAACCCCTTTGGATATTTCAATAAACAAGTGGATATTTTATTTTCATTTTGTACATGAAAGAAAAAATCTAATAATACAGGGCAGTGATTCCCTACTGACCAATGACTGGCACCACTCAGCAAGTCTTAATGAATCAGGGTCTATGCCAGATCCAGGAAGAATTCAGAAGGAACAGCAGATCCTACAGGTTCCCCAAACTAGACATTCTTTTTACCTAAAAATGTTCATCGACACTCTCTCTGAAGACATGAGAGCACAGGGCTAGGAGTGGCAATGATCCTCGATATCCACCATGCTTTCTGTCTGTTTCTCACATCACATTAACACTAATGTGAAAGCACATCAAAATAAAATGACTTAGGCATTTCATGCTTTAGTGTCACCTGAGTCACAAGTCCCCAAAGACACTAATTGTGGTATTTGCCAGGGGTGTGCCCAGGCAGACCTGTGAGTTTCCATTTCTGATGTCCCTGTTGCCTCTCTTCTGTCTCTTCACTTTCAACCCACTGGGGTTTTTAAAAATATTTGACTGTTTATGTGGAATGGCATCTTGATTTCCCTAGGGGGAAGCCATCATGTAAATCTATTAAGTCAAAAATGAATATATAATATTTAGGAGTTCTTCATTCAGGTAATTAATAGAAGAGTCACAATTAAAAACAAACTCCAAATGCCAGATTCAAATGTTGTGAACACTAGTCAAGTGTTTTCTTAATGACAATTTAAAAAAAGCAACTAGAAACACAATGTACTTTATGTATGAGTATTGCTTATCACACAGTATACTTTACTTACCAATACTGCTCATCTGTTTCTTGCATGTAAGAAGTTCCAAATAATATTTAAAATTAATTTCTCAATTGAAACATTAGTAAAAATGGGATGATCTTGGAAATAAATGTATGTTTTTACATCTGTGTGTGTGTGTGTGTGTGTGTGTGTGTGTGTGACAGGATGGCATATACACAGATTATAACTTGAACTCTTAAAACTAACTGTAAAGGACAATGATTATTTATGAAAAATTTCTCCTATACCTACTAGGATATGTACTTCAACTTCTAGAACATATTTAAGCTCTTCACCAGAAAACAATGTCCCAGGTATTAAAGTCTAAAATAATACAAAGCTCCACAATTCTTAGACACTGTCTACGGTTTTGCTATATTGTATTTTTATAAAAGAGGAAGCTACTTACAGAGGTATTTAGGGTAATAAACCTTAAAGCAGTTGATGATGAAGCGTACAAAGTCCATGTCCTAAAAGAAAGATTATACATTTAAATCTTTAAGACTGTCCACATTAGAGAATTTTAGATTGCATATTTCTAAAGGTGATAAATTATTAAATATAAATGAGGCAATTATTAAATTCTTTAAAAAATAGTTCATAAATAAATATTTATATTCCCAGGAGTTAGTTTTTAAGTCATTAAGCTACTTATAATAATCAGTCCTAAAACGGAGTTAAAGAAATTAGCTTAAACGTCATTCATGTTACCCCAGACTAGTGAGATACTTCAGGCTGCTAAGGTAATGTGGCATTATAAAACGGATCTAAAGAGGAACCCCCGGGCTTCCATGGTGGCGCAGTGGTTGAGAGTCCGCCTGCCGAGGCAGGGGACACGGGTTTGTGCCCCGGTCTGGGAAGATCCCACATGCCGCGGAGCGGCTGGGCCCGTGAGCCACGGCCGCTGAGCCTGCGCGTCCGGAGCCTGTGCTCCGCAACGGGAGAGGCCACAACAGTGAGAAGCCCACGTACCTCAAAAAAATAAATAAATAAAAAATAAAGAGGAATCCCCGTAAAGAAATTCTAAACAACTGTCGAACAATTAAAGGATTATTAGAACAAGTATATAGTTTTCAACCTGACTACTTGGAACGACAATATATATGGCATGTTAATTCTGATATGTTTGTTTTTTAAACCTAATTTCTATACCTCATAATAGTCAATAAAATATATTTTATTAATCTTTTATACAACAGTTAATCTGATCATATTGGCCTGCTGTATCTACTTCACTTCTAGCTTCTTTCCTCTTGTGTAGGAGCCTAGAATAAGAATTAGAGTTTTTTCGTTTATATTTAAATGTTGTTCATTGACTTCAATTTCTAGGAGACACAGCTGACTATTGGTTCTACTGCACTGAACACAGCAACATGAAACTAGATTATTAGGGTTACTATTCACATGGATCATTTCATTCCATGTGTTTCCACTGGCCACAGGCTGACTTACTGATCAGCCATCTTATAAGGACTGTAGGATGAAAGATACAAACAGACAAACTTAAATCCATCAGTTACTCAAAGGTGAGCTGCCCTAGAGACCTGAGTCTATAAAGTTATTCCTAGCATGTGAGTTGTAGCATCTTTAACGCTAATAAACTGAAAATAAGCATCCATAACTATATTACGTATTTATTATGGTATAAATCCTAGCATATAATAATACCTTTATAACTAATCATTATATCCACTGTGCACAGAGTTGAATAATCTGTAGTTAAGTAAGAGTCAAAGAAGGTATCTCAAAATAACTAGTTATGTTAAGATTTGGTTACCTAGTATATGACCTGTGGCCTCCAGACTTTGCCCCAAAAGTCTCTGTCCAATATTCTTTTCATCTTTAATTGAATAACCTTGCTTATAAAATCCCAAATTACTGCTAATTCAAGTCTATTTGATAGGATGCCACTGGTGTACGTGTATTAGTGGGTACTACATAAAGAAGCTCCATGAAACCCACTGCTCTGCATTCTGTGAGGATGTTTTCAAGGATGCTATTCATTATCTTGTAAAATGTCTTCCCTTTGAAGACCCATGAAAGACTTCTCTGGACTTCCCTGGCTGTTCAGTGGTTAAGACTCCACGCTTCCAATGCAGGGAGTGCGGGTTTGATCCCTGGTAGGGGAACTAAGATTCCACATGCGTGCAGCCAAAAAATAAATAAAAAATAAATAAATAAATATATTTTTTAAATTAAAGAATAAAACTTGGAAAGAAAAAAAGAAAGACTTTTCTTCTGGTTCAAGTATCAGCAATAGATAAACTTCTCCTGAAATGCTGGTTTTAAAGTATGTCCACTGAGTTATTTTATTTGTCTTATCTTTACTGGAGTATAATTGCTTTATGATGTTGTGTTCACTGAGTAATTTTAAATGATTCCATTTCTTTCAGGCAAGCTTAAAGCCAAATTAGTGGCCTAACTCTAGTAAATAATTTAAATTTTGACTTGCAATTATGTATACATCTTTAAAGGTTGGCTTAAATCTTTTCTGAATTACGAGGGTCATGTATAAACATAATTCAGTAAGATTCTAGTATTTGAAAACATTAATGATTTAACTACTTAGTAATGCAAATAAACTTTATAAATTAAAGATAATGAAATAGTATATAAGTAGCTTGAAAAATAATCAGCTCAATTCCTTGCCCCTGTATTTGTCAATAAAAAACATTAACATTTATTTTTTATGATTCTGGATTAATAATTAGAAAACTATCATACATAAAGGATAACAGAATCATAATTTTTTATTATGCAATATTTATTTATCTAGGCATTTTGATTTAGATTTTGGGTATAAAATGGTTTACTCTGTAATCTAGAACTCATTGACATGGAAACTAGATTGAAAAAATAATCCAGGGCAAATGACTCTTAGAGACAAAGAAAGATGAAAAACAACTTGTAGTCCCACTGCCTAAAAAAACTCCAGCCTGTTTTTGTTTGTTTGTTTGTTTAATGTCTAAGGCTTCCCTTTTGGGGGCTATGTATCACTATGATATAACCCTGTCGCCCTTTTCTCTTAAAAAGAAAGCTATTTTCCAATATTACTACAAATTCTTTACAAACACCATTTTACATAGCTACACATACTCCATCAATGAGATACACCATAATTCACTTCACTGTATTGACATTTACATTTTTTCTACTTTTTCACCATTTTAAATGACACTCTGAAAAAACATTTTGATGTACACTTTTTCTATACTCAGGTTTATTTCTTTAGAATAGATTTCCAGAAGTTAGTTACCAGGCAAAGAGTATGAATACGAACACTTCAGGGATATTAACATACTTTGCCAACTGGATTTTGAAAAAGATTTCAACACTGCCCCAAGGCATGTCTCCGAACACCACTTCACTGCTACCAGAATTAGCCCAGCTTTGAGCGTTAGAGACAACAGCTCTAATAAATGCGCCAACAAATCTCCAACACTGCTGAAGGGTTTGTAGTTAGCACTAAGGTCACAAGGGCCCAAATTAAAGACTAGTAGGTTTTATTTATTTTTTAAGCTTGGCAAAATCACCTGAAGTAAACTGGTTTCCAAAGCTAACCAAATCAAACAGAAAGTGAACCTAAATGAGCAAACGAAAAACCTCAACAAAATCACAAAGTGCTGGATGTGCAAAAATGCAGGTGAACATCTCGCCACTGCAAAACATGGCATGCGGGTAATGGTACGCTGGAGAGCATACATTACTGTACTCCACATTTCCTGAGTGCATTACTCTGCGCCAGGCACAGGGGAGGTGCTGTATAGGGTATTATTAGCTCTGATAGAAAAGTTCACTGTTACCACATCTACTCATTACCCTCCCAACCTCGACGTCTTCCTTCCATATCCTGTGTATCAGACAAGGAACATTTCTAGGAAATCTACAGTTTCAATGCCAAATACTGAAGCACATTTAATTTTTTGCAAATCCTATTCCACGTTTGACTTCACTCACAATGCAGGGGGTGGAAATAAATCCCAAACATGACTTGGTTAGCTCTATTTTACAGGACTACTTGGTCAAGGGGGTAGTGGCAGGGAGGACAGGAGAGAGGGAGGATGCCATGATAAACAATGATTTAGAATTAATGAAAAATGCTTACTATGCTATTTATTCCAGTCTCTGACAGGTCAAACATCACTGTTACAGGTTTCCCATTTTCTCTCTTAGCGTACCGCTCCAACCAGAACGCAATAAGCTTCTTTTTGTCCAATATGGTCTTCTGGTCTTTTACATGGTACTTCACCCTGATCCAGACTTTAAGCAGGTCATAAGATAAAAATAAGAAAAAATATTTACGGCATTATAATATTACTTATGCATATATTATATCATTCCTTTTCCTTGACATTTGTCTTTATTTTGTTTCTCAGATTAAAAACATCTCTTCGAAATAGTATATACTTGGGAACCTTAAAGAGTAGCAGAAAGGTAAACTATTTCCCCCCCTTAGAAAATACACTTCCCCCCTTAGTAAGTAAGGGAAAAAACAGTATTTGGTAATAACCTAAAAGTACTCTACACTGTGCTTAACAAAAAACAGAGCACTAGAAAAATGTTCCATCCAGAGGAAAAGCCAGACGGAAGCACGATGGCAGCATGAGCGGGTGTCGTGTGTGGGGACAGAGCCTGGCAACCGTTCAGAGTGGTGGCAGCTAGGACAAAATGTGACGAGTGGTGAGAGGAGCAGCTAAACAGAGAGACAGGCGGGGCTTGAAGGACTCTGCATGAAATGCTAAGGGGGTAGGGGTTGGGAGTGAACTGAGGAAGTGCTACTGAAATCGGAGGAGGGGCTAAAGTGAAGCTCTGTCAGAGGAAGAGCCGATGGCTGTGGGCCCGAGCTGGGAGTACAGGGAGGTCGGGTGGTGGGACGCATGTGGTTCAGCTGTGTGTTGTATTGGAGGTGGCCAACCATCAATCCGGTGGGCAGCTGGATGTGTACATGCATGTGGCCTGGGGACAGCCTGGGGTCACCGCTGTTGGGGGGAAGGCAGCTGAAGGTGCCAACGTACTTGAGATCACCCAAGGAGACTGCATCAGCTGGAAAGGAAAAGAGGCCAAGAAAGGAACAAAGCCTGGGAAGCACATGTGAGATACAGGTGGAATAAGAGGAATGGGAAAGGAAGATTGAGGGGGGAGCCAGCAATGGGAGGAAAACGCTACGAGAGCACTGTTACAACAGGAGCCGACCACGGGCCACACACAGGGTGCGCAAGGCAGGCACGAAGGTGCAGCAAACTGCCTTGGCAGGACATCTGCTCAGGATGGGGCTCTGACACTCCTGCTGAGTCCCAGCATTGGTACAAACCAAGTTATTCCTCTGTCCCCTTTGCCCAAAATTCGGCTTGGCCCATTTAGCCACCCTTAGTGACTATCAAAAAGATTTTCCATAAAGATACTGGGTTGAATTTTAACATCAGTAAATTAGAAAGAAGATAATGACTCTGAGTTACATCATTTTGCCTGTGTGATGGGATGTGGCATTTGCCTTTACAGCCTACTTTATTATAATGCAAACGGTACATTCAACTACTATGTGACGCTTGGTCCAGCTGGCCCTAACAATCCCTATTGTAGGAAACCTGATGTGTGGTACATACGTAGAAAGCTCTGCCTATTATTAATTCAGTTGAGATGGATGGCTACATCTCAAAATCCTGAAAAACCAGTACATACATTATACTTACACAACTTGTTGCCTTCTTTGTCATAACCGTGGAGATAAATACCACCAATTTCCAATAACCACCTGGGAATGGAGGCTTCAGTCAGGTCTAAAAAGTGATAAAGTTTGATGAGTAATTGTAACTTAGATGCCTTTTAAAAACAAAACTTACAACATAAAGGTTACTGTTAATATAGTAGCTCTGACATAAAAAAAGATAAATTAAAAAAAGAAAAAGCTTATGCAAACATCTGGAAAGAACCTCTGACGATAAAAAATGGTGTTTCTTACTAAGTAGAAAAAAAACTACATAAAGACACAGATGACAGAAATGGAAAAAATCCATTTCATCTTACATATCGGCCATTATGACGTGGACACATCTCCATGTTCTAGTTGTATTCCACATAATGACTTGCAAACAAATATTATGATTGGACAATTTCAAAAGAACATGGCAGTAAATATCCACATTATAGCCTCAGACGTGGTATAAGAAATCAAAGTTTGATAACCAGTAGAGTCTAATACATTTATAATCTTGGGGCAGGTGGGAAATACTTCAAAAAAAATGCTACATCCTTCAGCAGGGGGTCCACTCCCCAGTGAGGCCG
>NW_006793375.1:1302575-1308889 GCF_000442215.2 Lipotes vexillifer
AGGCCGAGAACCAACACAGCAAGGCAGCAAATGTCAAGGCTTCTGTGTCATTCATCAGTACTTCTCCGAGAACTCTCAAAGCTTTCTTTATCTTTTCCCACCCACCTTTCATCATCTCTCTGCTGTCTGCCACTAGAAACTAGCAATTCTATGTAAGAGAAAACTATTGTTGAGTTTAAAGGTTTATTCTGTACTTAAATGATTTAGAAACATCAGGTTTACATTTCTTTGCTTGACTAATAAATGTTTCACTGTTGAAATTACCTACAGTTTTTATATCTCCAATCAAATTATTTTTTAAATAGTCTCCTTCTGATAGATTCCTTCTCCAAGTAGGATGACTGCGGAGACTATCTGCTCTGGATTTATTTGTTGACTATTTTGTATTAAGTCTCCAGACTCAGTCACTCCAGAGTTTATAATCCTCAAGGTCAGGAAATCCTTCTTTATACCTCATCGAAACCAGCAGTTGTGCCAGTTTCTTCCTGTGAAATTTTTTAGGAGGAGAGAGATAACGGGTAACCTTTCCTGAAAAGAGTTCTCCATTTACTTGAACACTATTATAAAATCCCCTCTAAGATTTAAAACTCCTTTTTTGGGGAGGTGGGGAATTTCAATCTAGAATTGGGCCTTGAAATCAAGAAGTTTCGAGGAGGCTGCTATAGGCATCCTTGGGGATAAGCCTGCTTTTTGGGGACTCCCATTCGTATAGTAATTCCACATGGAACACCTATTAGCACAAGGAACTCTGGGAATAGAGACAGACACCAGGCAACAACTGAGAAAAACAGGCAAATAGTATCCCCTTATTTCTAGGCCTAGTAGCGAAGATGCTGTCTTGATATTTTAATGGTTCTAAACCAAATAGACACAGAATAGGAGACTCCGCTGTGAGTGAAGAATCTGACTGTGATTCTGCTCCTTGGTGATCTGATTTCCTTATGAATAATCCTATCTTAAGATTTATTCATAAGATGTTCCTTTCAAATGTTACTGGGTCTTTATAAAATATTATATTCTGATATTTCTGATGACTGCCAAGAATATTTGCAAATAGGCTATAAGTGTAAAATAGTAACATTTATGCAGGGGATATAGTACACAGTCAAGGTTAAATTGAACAGCTTACCATGTTTTTTTTGTTTCTTTTTTGTTTTTTTTTTGCGGTACACGGGCCTCTCACTGCTGCGGCCTCTCCCATTGCGGAGCACAGGCTCCAGACAAGCAGGCTCAGCGGCCATGGCTCACGGGCCCAGCCGCTCCGCAGCACGTGGGATCTTCCCGGACCAGGGCACGAACCCGCGTCCCCTGCATCGGCAGGCGGACTCTCAACCACTGCGCCACCAGGGAAGCCCGAACAGCTTACCATTGACAGACATTTCTTTCCTCCACTGAAAACTCTCATCAAGCATCTTCAATGTTTCATCTACAACATTATGCCTCCAACATAAGTAACTTTCAACCCAGTTATCATCTTGTTGTAGTCTTTCAACATCACGTGGATCATACTTATCTGACTTATCTAGGGGAAAAACAGTAATAAATATCCAAGTCAGATAAATTCAGCAGTGAATGATAACCAACACTAATACCAAAGGAGAAGAAAGACCTGGAAGATAAAGCTAAGCTACTTGAAGATAGACACAGGGATGCAGTTCAGATGAAAATGCAATTTAAAGGATTGATGGAATTTCTAAGTATGACTAGAATAAAGTTATCTAAAAATTGCAGCTTTATTTTAAGACAAGCCACCACCAAAAATTTAAAAAATAAGACCACAATAAATATTTTGCATAACCCTCTAAAACCATAAACCAACATCTAGAAAGATCAATTATGTTATGTGAACTTAAAATACTCACCCTAGTCAATGAAAAATGAACTTTTATGTATAAAGAACGAACTAGGTTGTACTTAAAAAGACATGTGTTTGCCAAGTGTCTAATTTGAAAATGAACTAAATACAAAATGGAAAACTATGTATGTAGCAGTCAACATTTCCCTTAATTCATTGGAATAATTGTTGCCAATAATTTTTCATTATCCACCTACACACATGCTGTGTTCTCACCAACCTCTACATACCTCTGTATCCTCCTTCCACACCCTGCTCTATTTTTCTGTAACTGAATTTTCCTTGTCTCTTCACAACCACCTTTGCACATCCAAATTCTACCATTCTGCAAGACTCCTTTCAAATGCTTCCTCTTCCATAAAAATTTTCCCTGGGCCTAGAAGTAATTCCTTCCCTCCTGTGAATAGCTATAGGACCTAAACTATGCACTCAGCACCCTTGAATCAGAGTTACTCGTGTTTATGCCATATCTTCCCATATAGAGATCGTAACAGCACAGTCTATACACATCCTAAGAAGCCCGCAAAGCAGATTACATAGTGCCAATGAAAAGGCCTTCAGGAAACATTTGTTGATTGAATCTATTCCTTCTCTATTTTTTATTTTCTCTGTCAATGGTACCCTCCCAGGGAACCAAGGAAGAAACTTCAGAAAATTGCCTGACTCCCTCATCTCTTTTTTTTTGCCCCTAGTTAGTTGCCAGATTGTACAGATTCTCTCTCCTCTCCAGTAGTTCTGAGTTATTTCAGGCCCTCAGAGATAACAGCTGAAAGGGTGGGCAAATATAAAGAGCATCCGTGGAACTAGCGAGTCCCAATTTCCTTATCTTTAAACTGTTTTAGATACTCACAGGGTTGTGTGAGGATCAGAGAAAAATGTATATATGAAAGTACTTGAAAGTTTCAAGCACTATAAAATATAAGATGAGGCCATAAATCATGTATTTGTAGAGTGTTACCTTGGATATGGCTTTCAATAACTGGGCTCTATTTTTCTAATCTTTACAATGAGTGGTTCTGTTGTAAGTTAACCTTGGAAAATGGTATTTTAGCTCTGTCTATGCAAAAGTTCATCAGTATTCAAAGGACAACTTTTCTTTAATTATGATTTATAAACATGAGTTGAGATATAAAAGAATTTATATACTGTTTGGCAGCAAAAAGGACCCTGGGAGCACCTGCCCCTAAAGTCAGATCATCCAGTTTGGCCACTGGACAGCTCTCTCCACTGGACCAATGTAGTGTTTTCCTTGAAATTACTGTCTGACTTCAAGAAAATTTCTCCCAAATACCCCAGTCTGAATAACCATAGTTTACTTAACAGTTGTTCTTTCAAATAAAAATGGTGGTCCACGAAAAATGTGACTAATTTAGCTAGCAACTCAAATACGCATAAGTATTTACTGATTCCTGATTTTGTTACCCAGAACATTTAAAGTCCATGTACTCAAGGGTCAAGATTTAATAAAATTTACTGCTTCATCAGGGGCTTTCTAAAATAAGATTGACTTAAAAAAAAAGTTTTAACTGAGAGTGCTGACAATGAAGACTATAATGGCCATCTGCCTTGATTCGGGCCAAGGAGGCAGCAGTTTTGCCCACTATTGCTTCCGCGTAATCAGTGCAAACGAAAAAGGGAAAAAAGCTTCTTAGCATCACTGTGAAAACAGCTTTGACCTCATGGGCTCCTGAAGAGTCCTGGGCATCTCCAAGGGTCTGCAGACTACCACTTCCCCAGGACAACATGTGGCAAGTGGTAAAAACTCAAAAAATATTAGCCGTAAGAAGAAGAATCAAACATTATTGTTGTCATTATCATCACTCCTACCACTGCTGCTATTACCACTATGGACACCATAAACAAGACAGTGCCCATTACCAAGAAATGTAAGCTTATTGCTCTTGGATAGCTTTTAGGGATACAGATCTTTGCAATTAGAAATCTCCATTTAGATTAAAATGATTACTTACTGTTATTAGCAGGACATGTGCTTACACATGAGACACCTCTTGTTAAATATTTACCCCTAGAGACAGGTAGAGACGGAAACAGCTAGAAAAGACAGAGCAAGAGAGGATTGGGGAGGAGGTCATGTAGGAGTGGAGGGAGGGGGGGCTGGAGGGAAGTAGGGGCAGAAGAGGACAGAGAAGAGGGCTGAGGGGAGGAGAGGGAGAGACAGAAGGACACACAGGGAGAAACAGAGAGAAAACTGAGCATTCAAGGCAAGGAAAACTTCAAGGCCAAGTGTAATAATAACTGCTTATGACAACACCATTTGCTGCTTTCAAACACAGCTCCCAGACAACTGAACTGAGGGGAAGCAAACTACACAGCCCAAAACATACGTCTTTGGCATACTGATTATTTTAGGCGGATATTTTTAACAAACAGCGCATACAGGAATCTTTAAAGTGAGTACAAGTCACCCTTTTATAAGAAACATTTACACGTATAAAGGAAGTCTCCATTTGTAAATGCCTCCCTCTCTGTGACAGGAAGAGGAGAATGATTGGAAATCTCCAGAAACTCTTATCAATGGGAAAGGCCAGGACATAAATCTGCACAACCATACCCTTGTTTACTGAGCTTTTCTTGGTCACCTCTCATAACTGACTCCCCACCCTAGCATCTTCTGTCTTTAGCTGGAGATGGTATTGAAGGTGGTGGCTTGGGCCACTTCGGAGAGTTACTCAGTTCTCCTGGGTCTCTCCCACGTATACAAGGGATACACATGTTAAACTTGTGTTTTCCTCCGGTTCATCTGTCTTATATCAACTTAATTATTAGGCCAGTCAAAGAACCTAGAAGGGTAAACGGAAAATGTTTTCCCCTCCACAGAACCCTCAAGTGTTAGCGAGTTTTCTGAAAACCAGTCCTTCAGTAAATCCAGATGTTACAGGAAGAAGCTGAACATGTACACTCAAAAGGTATCTGAAGATATGAAAAGACACATGTGCGCACACCCCTCCCCACCACCTAAGACACATCACTTTGAAAGACTTTACCTCTCAGTGATTAAAACATAGCAATGAGGAAGAGATTTGCCTTATACACAGATATATATGTGTGTATACTCTCATAATACCTTGTCCTTATTACTTTCATCTTGCTGAGGACCAGCGAAAACTTCATCACAAACCAACATTAATCTCAAGCGGTGGACTTTTAAGCCTCATCCTTACATTTGTTCCAAATAGCTCAAAGCTCATTTTTGGCCACTCCTCTGTTAAGAAACCTCAGTGAACTCTCACCACACCTGTATGGTTCACTGTCTCTTTCTACTATTTATTTCTTCTTCCATAAATTCTGCTCTGTAAATTGGTCTTATAGTTATACAGTGTATCCCCACCAAACAAAGTGGAAAGTTCCTAATTTTGCAGAGAAAGAACTAAATAAATGGCAATGGTAATTCACCTCTGGGTTAGACAGGACTAAATGTTCCAGGGTAAAGATGACCTCTCAGCTTTTTGTTTCTTCCTCTCTTCCCTGCGTGTGAATGCTCACCTCCTTCACGCTCTCTCTCACATACACAATTTTAAGTGCTGCAGGATAAACAGAATACAGTGCTTACTCATAAAACAGAGAATTCCATTATTAACTTTTCTTCTTCCCTCTTGCATTTGTTGGCTGGTGAAATTACCAACCAGCCAGAAACTGTGGTTTAAGGTTAACAAGTGTGAAAAAAATTCATAGCCTGATTCAGGATACCGGGCAGAGTGATGAAATCAGAAGACCCCTGCTACTGACTATGTACAGGGAGACTGAGCAAGTCACTCTGGGCTTGATTTTCTTCTCTGTACAATGGAGATAAGGTCTGCCTATCTATCCACAGTCTAATGAAGATCAAGGGCACTTTGAAAATTTTAAACACAATACCAATGAATTTTTATTAACATAAGGTAGAATGCTCCCTATGAACAGAAGATGAAATTCTAACTGACCTATTAGTCGGTTGAGAAAATCTGGAAAGTATATTATAGATATTATAAATGTGCCTAGAATTCATATAGAAAGGTTGAAAAAATACAAAAGTATTCTGATAATGAAAACCAGAAAACAGTTATTAACTGGGTGTCATGCTGTTGAAATGCAGCAAATATACAACTATCAAACATCAACAGTAGTTTAAAACCTCTTAGCATCTGTTATTTCTCCAAGGACTCTGAGCACTGATCCACTTAAAGTCCTGGCGGGACCCCAGAAGAGCATTTGTACTGGATGGACCACTTCTATTGGCTGGACCATGTAAATGTCAACAATGGGAGTGATCAGGCTGAAATAACAGAATATTCCCTTTAGGGCATCCTCTGCTGGTGGGCCACAACCTACCCTGAATCTCCTCTTTCCTCTGAAGCTAGCTGGTGAGAGACTGAGAGGCAGGGGGTCATCTACGATGGGATTAAGCCATTGGCCTATAGCGGCGATTCTCAAACTTTAGCACCTCTCAGAGTCAGCAGGA
>NW_006793375.1:1309009-1319436 GCF_000442215.2 Lipotes vexillifer
CAGGAAGGCTTGTTAAAAGGGGGATAAGTGGGCCCCACCTCTAGAGTGTCTAATTCATGGGTGGGATCCCAGAATCTGCACTTACAGCAAGTTCCTACAGGATGCTGCTGCTGCCCCAGGGACCACACTTTGAGAACTACGGGCCTATTACAGGGGTAGGCAAAATTGTCCGTTAAAGGGCCAGATGGTAAACATCTAAGTATCTTAGACTTTGAAGCCACATATGGCCTCTGCTGCCGATTCTTCCTTTTTTTTTTTTTTTTTTTAGCAACACTTTAAAAATACAAAAAATATTCTTAGCTCAAGGGCTATTAAAAAACAACAACAATGACAACAGGACTTAGCTGACCTCTGGTCTGTTGTACAGAGGAGAGGTGCTTTGTGCTTAAGCTCCTATCCTTGAAGAGCTGAATTCATATGCTGGATATGTACGAGATATTATATCTTGGATGACTTATCTCCCTTTTGATCGATTGTTTTCAATGTTCTTTAATAATACTTTATAATTTTCTCCATAAAAGAGAAAAAGTTGTATATTTCTTCTATCAGATTATTAAGCAGCCTAGAGATTTTTGTGTTGCTACCATGAGCCAATACTGACAAGACTGGCAAACGTTATACCTCTTATATTCCTTGCCATATTGATAACTAGGTTATTTTATATCCAGTAGAGTTACAGAAATAATATTGTAGATCACTGTCTTTTTCCTGACACTCTGGGAATCATTTTAAAGGTTCATAATTAACCATGACCTTTGCTGTAGAATTTTAGAAGGCACACTTCAGAGCTAAGAAAGTTTATCTTGTTTGGTAAAAGATTTGTTTTTTTTTTTTTTCCATAAAGGTGAATTATAGCCAGTGTGCTTTCTGTCTTTACTGAAATAAACATTTTCCCTCATTTAACTTGGTTACTGCAAATGTTTGTATTTGCTTAAACAAATATAGAAAAAAGAAACAGAAAACAAATATGGCTAAAGAAGGAAGAGGAAGAGGGAGTGAAGAGGCACAAGAGATGTAAGACACTTTGCAATGTGTACCTTTTTATAGTTCTGGTTGTGAACTGTGCCTGTTCAAAAATTTCACTGAGAAGCATTTTGCTAACGTGGTAAATTCCTCTGCTGCATTGTCTGATTATGAATTATCTTTGCATTCCTGGGGCTAACAAAAGACCTTGGGCCTTATGTGTATGTGTGTGCCTTTGTGATGGTGGGGTGGGAAGAGTGGTAGAGGTCTGTGACTATCAATTCAATTTCTTTAATAGTCATTGATGTATTTAGGTTGTTTACTTCTCATTGAGACAATTTTAGGTGATTTTTCTTTTCTCCAGAAAGTCTTCCACTTAATCTAAGTTTTCTAACTTACTGTGATAAAGCTGGTCATTGAATTCTTATGATTTTTTTAAATCTCTACCACATCTATAATTCTATCTGCTTTTTGTTCCTAGTGTGTGTGTTTGCCTTCTCCCTGTCTTCTTAATCAGTCATCCGAGGTTTGTTTACTAGTTCTTTCAAAAGGCCAACTTAGGTTTATTATACCTACTGTCGTTCTTTCCTATACCATGAATATCTGCTCTTTTTTCCTTCTACTTTCTCTAATTTACTCGTGTTCATTTTTTTAGCTCCTTGAATTGAATCTTTAGCTGATTTTTATTGGGCCTTGTTTTCTAATAAATGAAAGTGAGACCACAGATATTCTCTTGCTCAGCTTTTAAGTATTTTTAAATTTCCATGGTGATATCCTCTTTACCCTACGAGTTATTTAGCAGAAGTAATAATTACACACAATGCAGGAAAGTTGTTAACCCATGGGTTATTTAGAGGTGTTATTTTAGTTTCCTAACATTTGATTTCTTTTTAACTACCTTACCTCTCATTTAGTTGCCTAATGGGGTGAGAATATGGTCTGTATGATCTAGCTGCTCTGGAATTTCTGAGACTTCCTTTATGACTTAATATGTGGTGAATGTTTGCAAAAGTTCCAAGAGCACAAATATATATTGTACCCACATAAAGTTACAACATCATATTATACTCTCTATTATCAAAGGCTTGATAGTTTTAGACATGTATTAAGGACAAAACTTGATAAACTCTTAACACATCTTTTCCTCTTCTTGTGATCATGAGAACTTTAAAAGGTTGACCTGGAGAATGTTGGAGTAGAATTTAAGGAAATCCAAGTGCCTGTGTGTGTGGGTCTATCTGTCTGTCTGTCTACCTACCTATTTCTAAAGGCTTCCTCTCTTGGGGATAATACATAATTCATTAGTTATGAGGACTAATTTATTATCACCCACCATATGTTAGCTCAAAAGAGAGCTAGGAATTCCAGACGCAAAGATGAATAAAGCCTGAGCTGATCCCTGATGGTTCATAATCTAGAGAGTTTACGTAAAACGTCCAGGAGTGTAGTTCCACTTTGTGTTTTTTAACATTTTTATTGGAATATGATTGCTTTACAATGGTGTGTTAGTTTCTGCTTTATAACAAAGTCAATCAGCTATACTAATTCCACTTTAAATGCCATTTTCCTTACACCCTTCCTTTCCAGAGGGCAGTTGATAAGAACAATCCCGTTTTTATGTACCTTTACGTACAGAGCTTCCTTCTATTCACTGCTGATCTTCCTGTCCTTGAAATTCTCCTCTCAGAGATCATCTATGATACTAACGTTTCCTAGTTTTTCTACTTCTCTAACTACTTTGTCTCCCTCAGCCTAATAAGACGAAGGCATTCTGCAAGGTTAACTGCATAATTTAAAGAAAACAGAGAAAATAAAGACATTTTCAAAATTAAGTTTACCACCAAGACCTCACCAAGGGAAAATCTAAAGGTTATACTTAAGATGAAGCAATAATGATACCAGATAAAAAATCTGAAACTTAAGAAATGATAGATAAAGATATTGGCAAATACATGGTATGTAAGCAACCACTAATATATAAAACAACAATAATCAATTGGAGGAGGGGTGATTTATGGGAAACCAGGTTAGAACTCCACAATGACCATACCTTTTAGGGAGTAGAAAAGAGGAAAACACTGCTAACTCATTTTATGAAGGTTGCATAATTTTAATGTCAAAGTCACACAAGAAAAGTGCAAGAAAAGAAATTTACAGGCAAATTTTTCAATACAGATGCAAAATGCCCAAACAAAATATCAGCTAACCGACTACAGCAATATATTTTAAAAACCTGATTAATATAATCTACCATATTAACAGATTAAAAGCGAAAAACCAAGTGAACATTTCATTCGATACAATGTGTTCAATAGATGAAGAAAATGCATTTAGTAAAATTCAACCCTCAGCTGTGATGGGAACAAAACAACAAACAAAACCCCAAAACTAGCAAAGCAGGAACAGAGGAAATTTCTTCATTTTGATAAAAGATATCTACAGAGATCGTGTTCGGGGGTATCTCTCTAAGACCGGGAATAAGACAAGTAGGCTTTTATCAATGCTTCAATTCAACAGTGTTCTAAATGTTCCAGTGAGTATAAAACAGAAGCACTTAAAGCTCTAAAAATTGCAAAGTTAGAAAGAAAACTATCATTATTTCAAGGTGATATTATTGTCTACATAGAAATACAACTTATCTAGAGATAAATTATTGAAATTAATAAGAGTTAGTAAGGTTGAGTCCAATATTAATGTAAAAAAGGCAAATGTACTTTCTATAAACCAGCAACAATCATTTAGAAAATAAATTCTGAAGAGATACTGTCTAAACCACCATAAAAAAAAACATATAAAGTATCTGGAAATAAACTGAACAAAAATGGGTTAACCTTTATGGAGAAAATTATAAATCTTTCAAGAAGGAAGAGCTCAGCAGATAGGTATACCAGGTTCTTAGAAAATTTAACCAAGATGATGTCAAGTCCCCCAAAACTGATCTTCTGACTTCACATGATTCCACTCAAAATCCCAAAAGAGGTTTTGTTTTGTTTTGTTTTTTGGGTTTTTTTTTGCAAAAACATGATAAACTGATTCTAAAATTTATATGGACGAACAAAGGGCCAAGAAGAGCCTGAAGAAGTGATTTTCATAAAGAGAAACCACATGGCCCATAAAGATATGAAGAGATGTTCAGACTCACTGGTACTTAAAGAAATGCAAATTAAAACCACAATGAGATATCCCAACACCCCCATCAGATGGGCAAAAATTTAAAAAAACCCTAACAATGCCAGATTTCAGGATGTAGAAAAACAAGGACACTCAAAAAGTGCTGGTTAAAATTAAAACAGATGCAATCAGTTTGGAAACTAGTTTGGCATTATCTAGTAAAGTGGACCGTGTGCCTATTCTACTCCCCACCCATTTCACTGTTGGCTACAAACTAGAGCAGCAGTTCTCAAACTTCTTGGTCTCCAGACCCCTTTTACACTCTTAAAAATAACTGAGGGCTCTAAAGAGTTTGTTTCTTTGTTCATATGGGTTATATTTACTGGTACTTACTATATTAGGTATTATAACAGAAAACAAATATAAGGACACACGAGCACACATTCTATCATCTGTCAGAGCAATATCATCACATGCCATGTAACCTCTGGGAAACGCCACTGTATGCTTGTGAGAGAATGCCAGTGAAAAAGGAAAATGATGTCTCAGGGTTACTATGAAAATAGTTTTGGAGTCTCAAGCCCCTTGAAATGGGCTCAAGGAACTATAATTCCTAGACCAACTTTGACAACCGCTGCCCTAGACGAAGTCTAGGCACCAGGTATATCTAAGAATGTTTATAGCAGCATTCTACATAATAGTAAAATCTAGAAAGAACCCCAAATCCATCAACTGGCATTTTCATTCTGTGAGCTACAACACAGCTATAAAAAGGAATCAGTTACAGTATGAATGACACTTCAGCAACAGAAGCAAGTCATGGAAAAAGAATATTCAGCTTTTATTGATATTTCAAGTTCAAAAAAGAGGTAAACTTAATAGAGTACTGGTGAGGAATACGTCACAGGTGGTAAAGCTAATGAAAAGCAAGAGAACGAGTAACTGGCAAATGTAGCATAAGCAGCTGCCCTGTGAATGGCCGGCTTGAGGATACCCACAAAGTTCTTTTTCTTTTGTTGAATAGTGAGTACATGGGTGTTTATTTCATTCATGTTTTATACATTTTGTACATAAAAGATATTTCAAAATTAAAAATAAGAGGCCAAGACAAAACAAAAAGACTAGAAAAGGTTATTGGATGAGAGACAATTATTAAACTTAACAGCAATGGGAGAAACCACAAAGGAATGGGTGAGTTTGAATATTCAAAAAAGGGAAAAAGTCAAAGTGACATCAACAAGAAAAGCCCAAACCAATTTTAAAAGCCATACTAAAGAAAAAAGAATTTTAAACTACAAATGGATGTAAACATATGAAAAGAAGTTTATTCTCATTAGTAATCAAATGCAAACAAAGAAGCATGAGTTAAGAAATGATCCTAAAGCTGTGGTGAGACTAACACTTTCATATGTGCTGGTGGGAATGAATCGTGGTGCAACTTGCATGGAGGAGAATGAAGCATACATACGAAGTAGCTTCAAATGTTCACACTCTTCAAACCAGCAATTCTACTTTTACACATGACTCTTAAGGAAAAAATCTGAACTACTGTGCAAAATATGGTATTCACAAAAAACTGGAAAGAATCTAAACGTCCAAAAGGGACTTCTTCAGATAAAAGATAAGAAAATTCTCTTTTATTTATAGAACTGAATATTAAGTAGTAATGTAAAACGTGGCTTACTTCGTAATATGGGGAAATAAGAACATGGCAATAAAAACATGCAACACAGAAAAACTACATACAGAATGACCTTTAACTATTTTTTTTTAACGTATAGAAAGGCCAGAAAAAAATGCACCCACTGTTAGAAGAGCTATCTCTGGATGATAAGCTTATGGGAGATTCTCCAGACTGTTTCTGGCATCACCCAAATTTATTTAAATGAATTCATATACTTATAGAGTCAGAAAACAAACCTAAAATTACAAAACCCACAAACCTCTCAGTTGCCCTTCCAACTCAATAAAGTACAAACGCATCGCTTTGGTGGCCAAGGCTCTCTACGCTATATTCCCACTGTTTTTAGGCAGGTATGCTTACACTCCTTAAGGCTCATCAAAGCGGACTTCCTATGGCTTCCCGAACAAGCCCCACACCTTCTCACTTAAGCATCTCAGCTTGGACTATTTGAGCCACCTGGATCACATTCTCTACCTAGCCGAATTCTAGCATCTTCCAAAGTTCTTGAGAAACACCACCTTTTCTAAGAAGTTTTTTCTAACTCGGTGCTAACCCAGTCACCCCCACTAGATGTGATTTTTTCCTGCTCTTTGACTCCTACAGAAATGATTTTAGCACTCATTCCTCTTGATAGAGCTCTGTTTTAATGACTCTACTAGATTGTAGTAGTTCAGGAAGGGGCTCTATCCTTCTTTGGCTCTTTCTCTAATATTGACACACTGTTTCCCAGAATTAAGCACATAGTATGCGAGGAACTGAATACATTATTGTCACAAGGGATTAGTCTCTTTCCTTGGCCACAAGAAGGAGGAAGAGAGAAGGGAAAATGTTTCTCATTGGAGACTCAGCATGAAATTTCTTACAGAAACAATGAGGACAGAAACAGTAGTACTGCTACAACAATTACGGACTTAGATTTTATTCTTTTTGCAGCTGCAAATCTATCCATAATTGGTAACTTAATTTCTGTGGAAACAAAAACATGCTCGGAATTCCCAAGAACCTACCCCCCAAAGAGGTGTTGGAGTACAGCCAGTGTGTAAGGTAACATACTTGCAAATAGTAAATATTTTCCTTTAGGAAAAACATCATGTTTGCTTAAACCTGCCTTAAGCCTCTTCTGAAACAAAATATTGTTAACAATAAGAGAAAGGGGAAAATGAAAGACAGAGGAAGGAGGAAAGTGGATGTTCTCAACACCTAACTTATAAAAAGTAAACTTGAAAGGGAGAACACAGGCAAATCAAAAGGCCCTTTTCACCACTTTCCTACTCTACCTTTACCCAGTGCTGTATTTCAGGAAACAACTGAAACTTTAAGGGGAGAAAGTCTTTAAAGAATTTTTACTTTCCTTTCCAACGCAAGTCTTTAAATTAATTAAATTAATATTTGCAATGGCTATGCAGATAACTCACCCACATACATTCACACATACCCAGGTGTGACAAAACCCTCCCTATACTTAATGCCAGACAGTGCTTTACTTTGAAATAACACTGGTCTTTAGGAGACATTTTGTGAGGGCTGCTCTTTGCCAGATTTTGGTGGGGGAGGGGAGACGGTCAGGACAGCTCTTAATATAGACTTGGACTCATCTTCATATGTATGCATTTAAGCATTGCTGTATTCAATCAATGACTATGTATTCAGAGCTGTGATAAGTATACAGAGGCCAGTCAGACCCTGCCCTCAAGGCCCACAGGCTGCCCCAGACCCACAGACATTCTACTGAAGGAAATGAACAATAAGGAAACAAATGAACAGGGAATTACAGGTTATGGTAAGAGCCATAAAGGAGACAAGACAGGGAAGCTACTTAATAATTGGCAAACGCCTCTCAGATACATGTAAACCAAGATGGAAAAGAAAAGAAGAACGTAGCCATGCTCACTCCCTATGAAGAGCCTTCCAGGCACAGAGAACTGGAAAGGTCCCGAGATGGAAACAGACTCAGTCCATCTGAAGCGCATAAAAGCAGCAGTGTGGCTGGTCATGTTATTCAAACTCTGGGTCGCAATTGTAGGATGGGATGTCAATTTTGTGGGTCACTGTATCAGGGAGTCATAGGTTTTCAGCATAAGTATTCTTTAATGAACTTTTGCTTCAGTTATGTGTGTGCGTGTGCACTAAGTTACAACGTATAATACGTTTCTTCCTGTGGGCAGTGGTGAAATCTGTACTGAGCAAGAGGAGTAGTAACAGATGAGGATGGAGCTCATCCAGCTCGAGCATACATGGCCTCACAGTGTAGGCCACCATAAAGAATTGGGGTCTATGCTAAACACAGCAGAAAGGTACTGAAGGGTTTCAAGCTGGGGAGTGCCATGATCTAATTAGACATGACGGTGCTGCCAAAAGATCACTAGAGTGAATTCAGAAGACCTGAGCACCAGCCCCGGCCTAGCTACTAACACTAGGGCGTTTGAGCAAATCACTTCATCTCTCTAGAGCTCACTTTCTTCACTGTAAAAATGAGAAGGTTGGACCAAGATGACCTTCAAGATCTTATCTATCGCTAAATTCCATGACTATATCCTACTTCCTCCCTCGGGCCTAAGTAAATGACCATTAGGGAGAACTGGCTCATTAGGTCAAGTTCTGGGTTACTTCTTACAACGTTATAAACCATGTAGCTCTAAGAGTTACATTTCTACAGAAAGCAAGTTTTTAGAATTCTCTCTTTACTGGAACCAGCTATCTTATTAGAAATGAGATCTCTGGGCTACAAGTGAATCAAGTGCTTTTGCAACTCTCTGGTACAAAGTTTGGAATGTGAAGAAAACTGACAGGGAGGGATGAAAAGATTTACTGACTAGGTTATTCCGAACATACTTCTTTATTTGTTCTAGGTCATTAACTGACATACCATCTAGGGCAGTCTAAAGCTGTAGGGAACCTCCGCTCGGCACTAAAGTCAAGATGTAGAAGCTGAACTCCTTTCACATAACCAAAAAGACTACTGAGGAAAAATACTGAGAGCCTACTATATGCTAACCCCATGCTACACAGTTTGATATATGCCTTTTCATTTAATTCTCCTAACCTAAGTATTCACATTTCACACTTACGGAATCAGGGGCTCAGAGAAGGCAAGCAAGCTAGTAAGTGGCAGGGTCTGGATTAGAGTACTTATTCCATATTTATACTACATTATCCTGCAGGCTTCTGAAAATTACTGTACAAAGATTAAATCATCAGTTAAATACTGGACAACTCAAGTTATCTGTGACATCTGGACACAGAACGTTCACCCAATAAATCAATTCTGGACTCACAGGTACTTTGCTATGTACAGTGTGGGATGAAAAGATAAGAACTTGCTCCAGCACGAGAGGGCCTACTTCGTGGGGAGCCTGCTGGGTTGTAGGAAGTGCAATTAGGCAAAATGGCCGAGGAATTCAGATCCCCAATTAAGCACACGTGAGTAGTATTACAGCTGTTTCCAGGTTCATTTTCTCAATTGTTGCTCGTGAAAGGTCATCAGAGGTACAGTGTCACCTGAGCCGAGGGCCTGACAAGTGTCCTGCAAGTTCCATAAACTCGAGACGCTCAAAACACTTCCAACTTACGTTAACCCTTTAGGAATCAATGGACGCATCACTTGCCCAACTGGAGCAGTGTCCTTGCCATATTACGGAGCATAAAACCTGGGAAACGTGGAGGGCACGGTCCCTAACCCCGTGAGGATCGAAATGGTCCCTAATGACTCCAGCAAAGTTGGGGACGCTCATTGCACACCTGCCCTCAACACCGAGATTGCGGTACCCACCTGTCACATACTCAGCTTCGAACCTCCGTCGGACGTCAGAGATGAGCTTGGCTTTATTCTGGGCTTGATACTACAAGGGAGACACGAAGGGACGCTTAGACATTACACGCTCCATCCCACTTCCCCGCTGCCCAGCCCACCTGCACCTGGGCGCGCGGCCCCCGAGGCTTAGAGGCGGCTTCGGGGTCCGAGTTGGAGGGGCTCGGCAGCAGTACGGTCGGCTCCTCACCTCGGCCATGGTCGCGGTCGCGGACGTGACTGCAGCTGCCGTCGCCACTTCCACGACTGCGGTGCGACTATCTCATCACAGGGCAAGCCGGCCCGGACGTAAAAAGGGAAGGGCGGGAGGTGGAGGCGGTCGCGTGATAACGGAAGGCGGGCAGCAGCGCCGCCGCACCGCCCAATCCGGTGCGGCCGCCTGGGAATGGAGGCGGGACCAGGCCCTCAACCTGGCTTCCCATTCACTTCTTGCTCGGGCCCCGCCCCCCAAGGTCTCCTGCACTGCGGACCCGCCCCCGCCAACCGGCGGATCGCGGGCGCTTCCGTCTTCAAGCTCAGCCCTGGCTAGCTCCTCCTGCTTTTCGCTTTCACAACATTCCCCGGAGGCCTCGCCTCCTCAGCCTCCCTTGGCAACCCGGTTCTGGCCTCTAGGCAGGCTCCGCCTTCTCTGCGCTGGACGCAGCCTCCGGCCTGGGCCTCCCAAGATGCAGCGCGCGGGCGGGAGGTTTGGAGCCGCCTGGCACTGAGCGGGTTTGCGGCGTTGGGGACCTGGCGGCTGCGGTGTGCTAGAGCCTCACACGCTGAGGTAGGGCCGGCGGCGTGTTCCCTGACCCAGCCTTCGCCGAGGGGGTGGTGGCGGCGCAGGGTTTTGCTCCCCTAGTCCCTTTATTGCGGAAGAGC
>NW_006793375.1:1319653-1353584 GCF_000442215.2 Lipotes vexillifer
ACCCGGGGCCTGCCCACCCTTATCTGGAAGGATAACTAGATTATTCCAAGTGCTTACTCTATTCGGGGATTATTTCGCTTGACACTTTCTTCACCTCAGCAGCATCTTTCTCACTTGGAGGGTGAAATACTTAACAGAGGTTATATCTTTGACATCTTTAAAACAGGTATATAGAGTTAAAAGATGTAAAGCGTCTTACGGTTTATTAATTAAGGTAGTGCTCAGCCGGGGCAATTTTGCCCCCCCGGGGGACATTTGACGATGTCCGGAGACATTTTTGGTTTTCGCAACAGAAGACTGCCAAGAAGTTGTAAGAACGGTCCCCATATTTCCACCAGCCATAGTCAACCACGATGGACACTCTTTTGCCCCAAACTTTGTTTATATGTTCACTTTTTTTTAATGGGGGAAAAATGAACCCTCTTTAAAAAGTATTTGAATACGTCCTTGAAATAGTATTTCAGATGTGGCTAAAGCCTCTCTCTGGCTCCACTCCCCTACTCTGATATTCCTCTTCTCCAAAATCAGTAGTCATTGGGATTTGGCATGAATCTTTGCACCTTTGCTTCTTTTGCTTTGGACCAGGCTGCCTAGCTTTGAATCCTGGCTCTATCACTTCCTATCTGTAGGCCTTAAACTCCATGCTTCAGTTTCCCTATCTGTAGAATGGGATAATACTGCCTACAGCATAAGGACGTCATGAGGAATGAGTTAGTCCAAAGTGCTTAGAACGGTGCCTGGCATAGAGCAGTCAGGGAATACAGCCATTGCAGGTAAACAAAATATATCATGCTGTTTTATGTGTTTTGATTTTGATACATAATGTACTACAGTATACATTTTTCTTCAACTTAATTTTTTTCATTTGACTTTTGAAGTCTAGCCACAAGGATACACATCTAATTCATTCCTTTTAACTGTAGTATGATATTCCATCTGTATTCATTCCCCTATTGGTGGTCATTGAAGTTCTTGCTTTTTAAAAAAAAATTGCAAATAACAGCAAAGTGAACATTCTAGAGCAATGTCTTTGTGCATTATTATGTAGGATTATTTTTCTGGGTTCATATCTAGAAATGAAATTGCTGAGTATATGCATTTCTGTTTACTGCCAAATTGCCTCCCAAAGTCTCCCTTTAATTAAGTACTTGTAATGATTTCCTAACTGATGGCTCCTCCTCCAATCTCAATTCACTCCCCCATCTTCAATACTGTCACCAGGATCTTTATTATTCAGAAATACAATCCTGTGATTTCTTTCTTTTTTTTTTTTTTTTTTTTTTTTTTTTTTTTTTTTTTTGCTGTACGCGGGCCTGTCACTGTTGTGGCATCTCCCGTTGCGGAGCGCAGGCTCCAGACGTGCAGGCTCAGCGGCCATGGCTCACGGGCCCAGCCTCTCCGCGGCATGTGGGATCCCCCTGGACCGGGGCACGAACCCGTGTCCCCTGCATCGGCAAGCGGACTCCCAACCACTGCGCCACCAGGGAAGCCCCTGTGATTTCTATTTTTGAAATCTTTCAGTGATTTATCATTGCTTAGAGAAAGCTAGGATTCCTTAATATGGTATCAAGAACCTTTAATTTAATCTTTCCTGATTCTCTTAGTGGACCACCATCCTCCCACATTCATCTACATTTCAGGTACGCTAAGTGTTGTTGGGAAAGGGAAAGGGGAGACTGATTCTGGGAAGGCCCCAACAAATGACCTAGGTATATAGGTAGAAAAAGTTTTAACAGTGGACCCATTCTGTAGCCAAGTTAATTTACTTAGGTAAACAATGTCCTATATGTTGGAAAAATGATATCTATGGGTATTACGCTCATAAGTTTATGTTTAATATTATTAGGTGAAGTTTTTAGTGGGGAGTCTTAATTCTTTTTTCCAAAGGTAGAATTCCAAAGACACTTTCTATTGGTCGCAATCTATTGATTCGTTTCTTAGAGTTTTATAGCTTTCACCTGCAGATAATATAGTGTCTTTTAGGATCTTCCTGAACCAGACTTGTAGTTTATTTAAGAGTTCTGAAATTTATAATGCCAAATGTCATTATTAGCATTGAATGGGAGCATTGTTTTTTGGTGGGAGGCTGGGAGAGAAGGGTGATAATTCATTGCCCATCTACTATATTTAGGTTAGCATGTATTGTTTTTCTAGTATACTCACACATCTGTTTTCATTTTGTATGTGAAATATATACAGTCAACTTTGATGTGTGGTAATACAGAACAGGAAAAGCTCAAATTAACTACCTAGTATTTTACAAATAATCTGCATCCAAATCTCCCCTCCCTCCTTCCCTCCCCCACCCTTCTCCAGAGCTGAAACAGGAGGTAAAACTTAACTGGTTTGAGTTACCTGTTTTATTCTGCAGCCACTGTTATAAGAGGACCAAGTAAAAAGTCAAGTGACTAATAGGCTGGAATACTGCTCCTGGTGTCCTGATTTGATTAATCAAGGCTTGTTTATATTGGTTTAAGAACCTCTAAATTGAACCTGGGTTTGTTTCCAGATTATTTCTATCTGAAAAAGGAACATTACCACTTATTCCATAGCCTTAAAGGTTTGTCTTATGAACATATACTCAGAACTTTTACTTTTAAAAAAGATGTTGCATAGTATAAAATAAAACAGGTATTCACAGATATGTGAATTCAGTAAACCTTGAGATTACAGAAAGTTTGAGGAAAAAATTTATCTTTATAAATATATTATAGTTTCTAATTTTTAACCCTGAAGATGGTCCATTTAGAATAACTTACCTTAAAAATGTGCATGTTTTTGCAGTAGTATTTAAAAATAAAAAAATAATGACGTTTTATGTAACAGTTATGTTTTTTAAATCTATTTGAGTCTAAGTCCATGAGAAGAAGTTTGCTTTTTGCCTAGAGCTCATGCTGAAAGCATGTTGGGTTAGGATTATAATAGGATAATGGGATTATAATTTAGCAGTGGCTTGCACCCTTTTATCTCTATGTCATTCATACGTTCAGTACACTGTTTCGCATCTGTCTTTCCAGGTAGTAGTTTAGGGATTATAGATCGTAGATCTGGGGGGTGCGGGGAAGTGGCGGTAAGTGCATGCAAAGCTTTTAAATTAGGGGACAGTTACCCAGTCAAGTTTGTGTTTTAGAACAATAACTGAGGTAGCATAAATGAATGGATATATTGCAGGGGAGAGAGACTAGATTAAGGAAGACTGGTTAAAGGGCTTTTATCACAACCTAAATGAGAGATGAAAGCCTGAATCATCGTAGTGGCAGTTGGATCAGAGAATTGGAAGAAAGAAGTTTCTAAGTTAAGGAACTTGGTGATAGCATTAAAAGAATAGAATGTAAGGGGACTGATTTTCCTAACTCATTACTTTATGAAGGTGCAACAATACATACTCCAAAGATTTTTGAAGGGGGCGGTTCTGTGACCTTTTACTTAGTGGTCTTACCACTAAGATCCTCCTTACTCCTGTCACACTGGGGTGTTGGTGAACAAGAGCATTGTGTTGATGACCCATTAGTTGTGACATTTAATATTAAAATAACAAAATCCTTTCCTGGACAGAAGGTATTTTTGGTTGTTCTTAGTATTAAGAAATCTGAACACCTTTTGAAGTGAGTAGGTAGTAAAAGACAATGAGTTTTTAGATCTTTACCTCAAAATATATAATTTATATTTATAATATATAATGCTAAAAAAGAATATATCATTTAGTGCTAAAACAGGAAACTTTCTTAGAAGTCTTCTAAGAGGTCTGAGATGTCTGTGGGAAATTTGAAATAAATAAGTAGTCATACATTTTGATGTAATATAACCAATATGTGTATTTCCTTTCAAGTAAAACGTAGTTTCATAATTAAAAGCCACACCTTTGGTTACCCTACTTATCTTCTTTACTGATGAAGCTGAAACTACTCTGGGGTACCTGTTGTCCCAGATCTTCACATGAATTGCTTAACAACAAGCCAGGAAACTGTTTGGCTTCTGCTAGTTTGTATTATGATCTAGTATCTCCAGTTACTTCACTAATACTTCTTGAAATTCTCAAAAGCAATATCATCAATTTGATTTGGAAAAAAAACCCAGATGCCACAGAGAAATGTATTTATCTGTTGCTGCATAACAAATTACTCCCAAATTGAGCAGCATAAAACAACAAACATTTATTAACTTAAGATTTCTGAGGACCAGGAATTTGGGAGCCGCTTAGCCGGGTGGGTCTGCTCAGGAAAGCTTGACTGGAGCTGGGAGATGGGATCCCTGGAAGGCTCACTCACATGGCTGTTGGCAAAAGGCCTCAGTCCCTTGCTGGCTGTTGGCAGGAAGCCACAGTTCCTTGCCACGTGTACATCTCTGCGGGGCTGCCCGAGTGTCTTAATGATACGGCAGGTGGCTTTCCCCAGTGCAAGTGAGCCAAGGAACAGGTCACTGAGGAAACCACCATGCTGTCACCCCGTCTTCTGCTGTATTCTGTTGGCTGGAAGTGAGTCATAATGACCAGGCCTCACTCAGGGTGAGGAGAGTTCCTTCTTGATGGAAGGAATTTCAAAGAAATTTGTGAGCATATTTTATTTTATATTTTTGGCTGCATTGGGTCTTCGTTGCTGCGCGCGGGCTTTCTCTGGTTGTGGCGAGCTGGGGCTACGCTTTGTTGCAGTGCGCCAGCTTCTCACTGCGGTGGCTTCTCTTGCTGCGGAGCACGGGCTCTAGGTGCGTGGGCTTCAGTAGTCGCAGCACGTGGGCTCTAGAGTGCAGGCTCAGTAGTTGTGGCGCATGGGCTTAGTTGCTGTGAGCATATTTTAAAACCACATGTATTTGGAAGTTAGACAATAAGGTGCAGCATCTCCAATTCGAATGTAGATGCTGACTAATCTACTCTGCTTTTAAGTAGAATTGCCTCTAAATCAAGTCATTTCAATAAAATGCAGGCTATATTAAGTTAAATTTATAGATTAATGGTTCAGTGATATTTTTTTCTAATTGGACTATTGGTAGATTTTTATATTAAAAGAAGAAAACCTAAGCCTTTGGAGTTTGCTTCTCATTTGAAAGAGGAAAACAATATTACTTCCTTGTACACGACCTAGTTTTCATTTATTTCTAAAGTACTTTATTTTCCTGGTGTAAATGATCCACAAATAACAGAAAAGAGAGAGTATGAGTTAGAGTTACTTATAGTGAGTGACGGGAGACATTTCAACATTCACAGACCATTAAGTATGCAACTATTCTGATGTTTCTAAGATTAGGTACTGTATGAACCAGAGCCAGCCATGATGATGAGAATGATAGTAGCTGGCCTTTATTAGCACTTTCTATGTGCCAGCTTCTATTTCAAGTGAGTTATATTAGCTAATTCCAGCACCTTGTGGGGTAGATACTGTTACTACACCCCATTACATAGATGTGGATGTGAGGCACAAAGGGGTTAAGTAACTTGCCATAGATCATACATCTAGTAAAAGGCAGGCCCAACATTCAGAGGGTGTTTTAAAGGTGCACGGTTCTTAGCATATGCTAAGCATTTGGTAGCTGTTACAGGAGTGACTCAGCATATATAGCCACTGGATAAAGAGACATCAACATCTTTTTCTTACATGTTTTCTTACATGTGTTCAGTGGAGTGGGTGTTCCTTTGTTCTGTATTCTACTTTACTAATTCTCTCAAGTTGCCTTTCTAATAACCAGTGTTCAGAGTAAGGGAATGTGTGCCAGGACAGTGTAGTGGTTAAAAGTGTAGGTTCAGGAGGCATTGGGCCCCTCTTCCAAATCTAGTGCCATTGCTGATTAGCTTTGTAAGCTTGGAAGAATTTTCTGACCTTTGTTAGACTATGGTTTTCTTGTTTATAAGATGGGATAATAAGAATGCTTACTTTAAAAGAGTAGTTGTGACCTTTAAGTGAAATAATGCATGTATTGTACCTGGCATATAATAAGTGTGAATAATTGATAGCTATTATTTAATCCTTGTGTTCATTATAATAATGATACTCTATTTTAATCCTCTGTTTTATAGAGGATCCTCTATTTTATAGATCCTCTATAATCTCTTGTTTTCTTCTACTTTGAATGAGGATAGTGACTTCCTTAGGGTGTAAAACTGCACTGTTTTTGCAAAGTAAGATTTAAGATTTATTTCTGTTACTCTTATGGAGATTTTTTTAAAGCCATGTTACAGCATCTCCTGTTTTTCTTTCTGGGCTTTCATTTTGGCCATCGAGTCCGTTCGAACTCCTTTCTCAGGGAAGCAGGAACCCAAGCGCCTGGGCTGTGGGAGTGCTCTAATTTGAATCCTTGACTGACTGAGTTGTCATTGTAGAGGGACTAAGGCCTACAGGGAGAAACCAGATTAGGTCGGTAAGTTTGAGAGACAGAAGTAGAACCCTTAAGAAATTCCCTGAGCCAGAGAGAATGTGTGCAGTACCTTATAATAGAGCACCCACACCTTTTAATAGATGCTGTTAACACATTCGGTTATCTTTTGTGGTGTGGTTATTTGCATTCTTTGCCAACTGTGTTTTTTAACGGCTGTACGGAAATAATATTTGGGATACAGTTTTTTGATAAGCGTGACATTGTTAAAATAGCATAAAAAGCTTAAAAATGTCAAAGTTTATAGTTACCTATGTGATGGTTCTCTAACAAAAACATGTGTTTTCTTTTCAGCTCTGCCTACTGGATGACAGTTTCCCTCATTTCATTTTTAGGTTTAGAAGCATCAACTGGAATCGATTTACATTTGAAAATTGGACTTGATACTGTGGCTTTACTAGCAAACAAACAATGTCATCTAATGAACAAGAAAGGCTCTTCTGTTATAATGGAGAAGTCCTTGTTTTTCGTTTGTCTAAAGGAAATTTTGTAGATGAAGGGCCTACAAAAACAACTGTGTTACATGTCAGAAGAATGGTATTTGACAGAGGAACAGGAGTATTTGTTCAGAAATCCACTGGATTCTTCAGCATAAAAGAAGAATACTCTCATTTAAGAATTATGGGTTGCGACTGTGTTTCAGATTTCAGAACTGGAATTAATCTGCCTTATATTATGATACAGTGCATTAAAAAGAGTAACGTTTTCAGATATTTTCTACTATTTCTTCACAGTACCAATAAATTTGAAAGGCGTTTGAGTTTTAGACTACACTGTGAGTTGAAGGACGGCATAAGGGTCCTTAATGGCCCTTTAGTTTTATGGAGACATGTCCAAACATTCTTTTATATCTCTTCCCAAACTGGCAAAGTTGTTACTATGTCCATTAAGTTTTCCTCTATTGAGTGGGCAGGGGAGATTGAAAATGTAGGTATGGTTTTGTTAGGACGAAAGAGATGTAACTTATCTGAGGAAGGATGTACCCCACAGCCTTCAAAATCAGATTATGCAACTTGGAATACTCAATTTTGTGTATACTCGCTCAAAAGGGAAGAAGTAATAAATGATACATACATTATCCCGCCTGTTTATACCAGTGTGATAACATGTGTGCATGTCTGTGCAACTGAGATCGTCAACAACCGGTTAAGAATGTCGCTGATTGCTCTTACTCAAAAGAATCAGCTGATTTCATTCCAAAATGGGACTCCGAAAAGTGTGTGCCAGCTTCCATTTGGAGATCCTTGTGCAGTTCAACTTATGGATTCAGGTGGAGGAGACCTCCTTTTCGTCATATCCTTTAGGGCCAGTGATGCTTGTGCTGTTTGGGAAAAGAACTTTCAGGTATGGTACCTTTTTTTTTTAAAGAAGATGCTGGGGGTAGGAGTTTATTAATTAATTAATTTATTTTTGCTGTGTTGGGTCTTCATTTCTGTGCGAGGGCTTTCTCTAGTTGTGGCAAGCGGGGGCCACTCACTATCGCGGCCTCTCTTGTTGCGGAGCACAGGCTCCAGACGCGCAGGCTCAGTAGTTGTGGCTCACGGGCCTAGTTGCTCCGCGGCATGTGCGATCCTCCCAGACCAGGGCTCGAACCCGTGTCGCCTGCATTAGCAGGCAGATTCTCAACCACTGCGCCACCAGGGAAGCCCCAGGTATGGTACTTTTAATCATTCAGTTAGCATAGTCTTAGACCTACTAAGCATCGCTGTGCTTCATAGGATTCATTCTGGAGTCTTATTATCCAAATCAATTTTTAGTGCTGCACTAAAAAGAAAATCATATATGTTACATCAGTCTTTTTTCTTAAAATTATCTGAATATTACTTGATAAGGATTTTGCCTTGCGATTTTGAGTCATAAAAACCCTTGAGTTTGGGGAAATACATAAATACATAACTACAATTATTATCTATTTATTTGTCTTTTACTATAACTTTCTAATTTTCATAAGTTGGTAATTATTGGCTTTGTATTTTTACTTAGAATAAGATCATAAACCTTTCTAGAAAACTCAAATCAGTTGTTGAGCTTTTTAAAAGTTGGTCATTATTGTTTTAAACTTAAAATGAAATCTAGAGGAATTCCTTGAAATCTATCATTGTCCATTTAGAGACAAATAATCGTTCTCCAGAGAAAAGTGATGTGTTAATTTTTCTAAAAACCGTTGCTTAGAGAATTTCTTTATGTTACATTTTGAAACTCAGAGTTGTCCTTTGAGCAAGCATTCACATTTTATCTACATGTAGTCATGTCTTTTAATGTAAGGTTGGGAAATTGCTTTAAAATACTCACTGGTATTGAGCATTCAATAACAAGTAAAAAGGTGCAGAAAATGAAAAGGAAATTGGAGGATTGTAACTGTGCGTCTCCGATAATATTTCTCTGACCCTGGTGTTTTGTTAACATTGCGTCCTCCTGGCTTAAGATGTTTATCAGCACATTCATTTATGTGATATGAAGTGTTTATAGTTTAAGATCTTCCAAAGTAGTTTTTTTAATACATTATACAATCTTTTAAGTTCCTGTGCTGCTTTGGGAAAAAAAGCAGATACTGCCTTACTTGATGTGCCCTTGTCCATTTAATTAGAAGCTCAATTAAATTTTCTATCACAGGACTTCCCTGGTGGTCCAGTGGGTAAAACTCCGTGCTCCCAATGCGGGGGGGCCCGGGTTGGATCCCTGGTCAGGGAACTAGATCCCGCATGCTGCAACTAAAGCTACCACATGCCACAACTAAGAAATTGTGTCTGCAAGTTTTGACAAGTATCTATGTAGCAGGCATTTCAAAATTGAGATCATTGTCAGGTATATGTGAAACAGATAGTGATGTGTTGTAGATAGAAAGAGGCTAATATGTTCTAGAGGTGCGATGTCTTATACGGTAGCCACTGGCCGCAGGTGGCGATTAAACATTTGAAATGTGGCTGGTGTGAATTAGAACGTGCTGTCCATGTCAAATACACACCAGATTTCAAAGGCTTAGTAAAAAATGGAAATAAAATATCTCTTTAATAATTTTTATTGATTACATTGAATTGAAATAATATTTTAGATAGATTAAATAAAATAAGTTTCACCTTTTTACTGCTACTAGAGAACTTTCTTTTATTGGCTACTGGAAAATTTAAAGTTATATATGTGCCTTGCATTTGTGGCTCACGTATATTTCTTTTGGATGACGCTATTCTAGAGCTAGAGGTTGCAGGCGTGTGTGTGCATGCATGCCTGCACAGCTCTATGGTGTTTGCGTGCTGAGCACATTCTTATTACCAGTGTCTCTTCACATGGTTCATTATAGTCCATGCTATTCATGGTGGGGCAGTGGGAGGAAGGGAGGATATGAGTTTACAGCTTTCTCCCTGCATGAGTGAAAAATCACTGCTTTGGAATTAACCTTATAGGGGAAAGATTGATATTTCATTATATAGATTGAGAGTCTTATGTTCTTCCTGTAATGCAGGCTACCCTCCACCTAGAGGATGATGTATCCATGCGGGATTCTAAGTGGGAGTTTCAGCTTTTCTGCCTGAGGGGAAGGGATTTCTGATCCCCATGGTGTTAGTTTTCTAGGGAACCAATCTGGAAGCTTTCAGCTTTATGGATCTTTAAGAAGTTGTCTTCTGTTTTTTTTTTTTTTTTTTTAACTTTTTTTTTGGGGGATAATTGCTTTACAATGGTGTGTTAGTTTCTGCTTTATAACAGAGTGAGTCAGTTATACATATATATATGTTCCCATATCTCTTCCCTCTTTGTCTCCCTCCCTCCCCCCCTCCCTATCCCACCCCTCCAGACAGCCACAAAGAACCGAGCCGGTTTCCCTGTGCCATGCGGCTGCTTCCCACTGGCTATCTACCTTACGTTTGTTAGTATATATATGTCCATGTCTCTCTCTCGCCCTAACACACCTCACCCTTCCCCCTCCCCATATCCTCAAGTCTGTTCTCCAGTAGGTCTCTGTCTTTATTCCTGTTTTACCCCTAGGTTCTTCATAACATTTTTTTTTTCTTAAATTCCATATATATGTGTTAGCATACGGTATTTGTCCTTCTCTTTCTGACTTACTTCACTCTGTATGACAGACTCTAGATCTATCCACCTCATTACAAATAGCTCAATTTCGTTTCTTTTTATGGCTGAGTAATATTCCATTGTATATATGTGCCACATCTTCTTTATCCATTCATCCGACGACGGGCACTTAGGTTGTTTCCATCTCCGGGCTATTGTAAATAGAGCTGCAATGAACATTTTGGTACATGACTCTTTCTGAATTCTGGTTTCCTCAGGGTATATACCTAGTAGTGGGATTGCTGGGTCATATGGTAGTTCTATTTGTAGTTTTTTAAGGAACCTCCATACTGTTCTCCATAGTGGCTGAACCAATTCACATTCCCACCAGCAGTGCAAGAGTGTTCCCTTTTCTCCACACCCTCTCCAGCATTTATTGTTTCTAGATTTTTTGATGATGGCCATTCTGACTGGTGTGAGATGATATCTCATTGTAGTTTTGATTTGCATTTCTCTAATGATTAATGATGTTGAGCATTCTTTCATGTGTTTGTTGGCAGTCTGTATATCTTCTTTGGAGAAATGTCTATTTAGGTCTTCTGCCCATTTTTGGATTGGGTTGTTTATTTTTTTGTTATTGAGCTGCATGAGCTGCCTGTAAATTTTAGAGATTAATCCTTTGTCAGTTGATTCATTTGCAAATATTTTCTCCCATTCTGAGGGCTGTCTTTTGGTCTTGTTTATGGTTTCCTTTGCTGTGCAAAAGCTTTGAAGTTTCATTAGGTCCCATTTGTTTATTTTTGTTTTTATCTCCATTACTCTAGGAGATGGGTCAAGAAGGATCTTGCTGTGATTTATGTCATAGAGTGTTCTGCCTATGTTTTCCTCTAAGAGTTTGATAGTTTCTGGCCTTACATTTAGGTCTTTAATCCATTTTGAGCTTATTTTTGTGTATGGTGTTAGGGAGTGATCTAATCTCATACTTTTACATGTACCTGTCCAATTTTCCCAGCACCACTTATTGAAGAGGCTGTCCTTTCTCCACTGTATATTCCTGCCACCTTTATCAAAGATAAGGTGACCATATGTGCATGGGTTTATCTCTGGGCTTTCTATCCTATTCCATTGATCTATCTTTCTGTTTTTGTGCCAGTACCATACTGTCTTGATTACTGTAGCTTTGTAGTATAGTCTGAAGTCAGGCAGCCTGATTCCTCCAGCTCCATTTTTTGTTCTCAAGATTGCTTTGGCTATTCGGGGTCTTTTGTGTTTCCATACAAATTGTGAAATTTTTTGTTCTAGTTCTGTGAAAAATGCCAGTGGTAGTTTGATAGGGATTGCATTGAATCTATAGATTGCTTTGGGAAGTAGAGTCATTTTCACAATGTTGATTCTTCCAATCCAAGAACATGGTATATCTCTCCATCTGTTTGTATCATCTTTAATTTCTTTCATCAGTGTCTTATAATTTTCTGCATACAGGTCTTTGTCTTCTGTTTTAAACTTGGGGTCTCACGTTCTTGTATAAGCCTAAGAAATCATTTCATTAGGCTAGGATGATTCTAGGTGCCCTACTATTAGGATCCCTCCCCTTCTGTGCCCCTCATAATGACTGTTCTGTCCTATCAGAGTTTAGGGTATTAATTAATTTCATATGGACTCTTAAATGTTATTCTGCTATGAGAGCTCTTAAAGTGTTTGCTAGTACTGTCTAGTTACCTAATGCCACTGAATTCCTTGTTTAATTGGTTTGATCATAAATATGTATCCACTAAGGCTTATGGGAGTTAGGGTCATCCTTAAATTAACCGGTTAGAGAAAGAATCTTCACTAGAGTTAGTCATGAGAAGTGTTAGAATTTATAAATTATAAAATTTTAATATAGAAATCAGGAACGTGACAGTCCCTGGACAAATGTTGATAAAGAAATTTCAGTACCTTGCTATTTATAAATTGATGACTCCTTATGTCTTCTCATCTCCCAATATCTTTATTTTAGTTTAGTTTTCAGTGTTTACCCTACCATTTTCATTGCTTGTTTAAGATTGAAGATGACAAATTAGAGGTACGTGCAACAAAAGGATTTAGCTTACTTCACATCTGATTTTTTTCTTTCTCTATTCCTTCTTTAACACTCTCTTTCAGCTTGCTGCTAAGTGGGAGAAAGTTAGCTCAGTACTGATAGATGACTTTCTTGGAACTGGAACTGAACAAGTACTGCTACTTTTTAAGGACCCCTTGAATTCAGATTGCCTCAGTTCCTTTAAAATAACAGACCTGGACAACTTAAACTATTCAGTAAGTTCTGTTTACTTTTTATGCATTACTTAAGAACATTTTAGAAAATTTGAGCACTTTAAAGCTTTTGACTTACCCTTTAAATATTTTTGATTTCATACTTAAAGTAAGCTTTTAGAACTTTAAAAATACATACATTGAACCTTTTAAATAGTACATTGACTCTTCTTTCAACAAATGATATACAAATTGACTTTTTAAAAATATTTATTTATTTTTATACAGCAGGTTCTTATTAGTTATCTATTTTATACATATTGGTGTAGGTGTTTTATAAATTTGGAATATAGTATATCTGGTATTCACTCAAGTGACAATAATACTGTAAATTAACTTTATCGTTGCTTCTGAAAAGCACATTTTATACCAATAAATATGATAATATTGGATTAATTAAGGAACAAAATAAAGCGAAACTGCTTTACTAAAAGAAGTAACAGTTCATAATAAGATTTTGAGCATAAGGAAAATAATACTCTGGAAGTTTCAGATCTCTATAAAACATCTCTGAGCCTCAGGGGTTTTTTTCTGTTTTTTTTTTTTCCGTTAGTAAGATGAGGATAATTCTTATTTTCTCTAGTTATAGGATTTTATAAAAGCCTAGTAAGCTGATACTTTTTTTTTTTTGGCGGTACACGGCCCTCTCACTGTTGTGGCCTCTCCCGCTGCGGAGCACAGGCTCCGGACGCGCAGGCTCAGCGGCCACGGCTCACGGGCCCAGCCGCTCCGCGGCATGTGGGATCTTCCCGGACCGGAGCACGAACCCGTGTCCCCTGCATCGGCAGGCGGACTCTCAACCACTGTGCCACCAGGGAAGCCCAAGCTGATACTTTTTGAAGCAGTATACAAATGTTAGGTGGGTGGTAATAGTGGCAATAATAATTTTTTTTTCTAGTTATGAGAAGATGAGGGGGAAAATATGTATCTTGTCTTTTATATAACAATGTGTATTGTGGCACATTGCCTTTTGGATAAACTTTAATTGTATTTTGTTAATCTTAAGAATTTTCAGTTTATTTCAAAATTTCAGTTTTAGTGTATTGTTTTATTTATTAGAGTGAAACACTGGATTACAATGAAGATGACTTATTTGACGGCAAAGAGAATTATTTGGTGGTTCCACCTCTGGAAAGAAGATTGAAAGTTAGTGTCTTTGCTTTCTGCTTTTGCTTTTTTGGATTAGTGCTGTTCTAAATGAAGGAAAGAACATTGAAAGAAAGGTCCTTAAAGTATAAGAAACTGAGTGATTGGGAGGGAAAAATATGGTACAGGTATCCCCTGCTTTTTGAAAGTTCGCCTTATGCCACTTTGCTTTTACGAAAGACCTGCGTTAGCACCTGTTTTTGCTAACCGAGAGAAATCCAAAGAGGACTTTCGCTTTTATGAAAAAAGGCGAAAGGTAGCGTTCAGCGTTCGTTTTGCGACGAGCCTTTACACCTCGCCTCCCGAGAAGCGAGAGTAACCCTGCCAAGCTCCTTTCTGGGGACTGAGTTCGGCATCTCAGCATCCAGCTGCCATAGCTTTGACCTGTGTCTGTGAGCACCCATGCTTTATCTCCCGTTTATTTTGTGCATCCCTTAGCAAGACGTGTCCTAAGGTAATTGCTTCTTTGCTTTACATCATTTCATAATGGCTTTCAAAAGGTTTCATAGGCATGCTCTACTTTTGGGTAGTGGGGAAACCTGTATTTCAAAGGATCTATTTCCTTTTTTGGTACCTCTGTAAAAGCTATTATGACATTACTTATAAATGTGTCATCTAAACATGATGATAAGCCTTATAAGATAAAATAGAGGCCTTATAAGCCTTAATAAGAAGCCTTATAAGATAAAATAGAGGCTGACTTTTGAAAACACATTCTTCCTAGTTTTTAGGATAAGTATACCATAACTCTTTTAAAGGAGCAGCAAATATGATGAATCATGACATGTTCTAAACATGATCAGTTTACCTTCAAGTTTTCCATACAAAGCTCTCTAAAAGTTTTTAATTTTTTTCCCAATATATGAAGGTAACACACATTCCCTGTAAAGTACTGACTATGCCAAGAAATATTCAAGAGATACTAACAATTACCTATGATTCCACTACTGTGATATAACCAATTTTAACACTTTGACTTGCATATTCTTGTTGATGTTTTTAAAGAATATATACAAGTTTACATGGAAATGTGATTATAAGATGCCTGTTCTTATGTAACCTGCCTTTTTTCATTCATAAAAATTTTCCAATATACAGAAAATTCATAGAATAAAACAGTGATTATCTCTAGTCCCCATGTAGATTCAACTATTGTTACTTTATACAAAATCACATTTGCCTCATCTGTTTCTGCTTGTGTGTGTGTGTGTGTACGTGTATTTGTACGTTTTTGCAGAACCATTTGAAAGTTGCAAATATTCTAATACTTCACTCCTATGTGTTTTAGCAGGAATCTCCTAAAAATAAAGACATTCTCCTATGTAACCCCAATACCATTATTCACTTAGAAAGTTAGTATAATAATCTCTTAATCTTATTTACTATTCAGTCCGTATTCAAATGGCTTCAATTGCCACAAAAATGTTTTTATATGGCTGCTTTTTTCAGGATCCAATCAGTTTACACTTGCACTTGATTATTATATGTCTCATTGGTCTTTTCATCTAGAATTATGCCCTCTCTCCGTTTTGAAAAAAGTGGCACTAATGAGGAGGCCAGGCCAATTGTCCCTCCTTTCTGATTTGTCTATTTCCTTGTGTTGTCATTTATCTTTTTCCTTTATCCCTGGCAAACTTTTTTGGTGAAGGGCCAGATAGTAAATATTTGTACTTTGCAGGCCCTTTAAAAGTTTTTTTTGCAAGTATTTTAATATTAAAGTGAATTCAGTAAATGCTTAGTGAACACATGTTAGATGTGAATGTAAACAGTAGATAAATAAAACATAATGGACATAGAACCATAAAGGAAGAGGTTGATTACATTAAAAACTTCTGTGCTCCAAACAAAGTAAAAGAAATAAGAAGACAAATTATATAAAAAGAAATTGGAACATATTTGACAAAGGATTAATTTTCTTAATATAAATAGGCATTCTAAAACAGTATTGATTTTGGGGTTTTTTTTTTTTTGCGGTACACGGGCCTCTCACTGTTGTGGCCTCTGCCGTTGCGGAGCACAGGCTCCGGACGCGCAGGCCCAGCGGCCATGGCTCACGGGCCTAGCCGCTCCACGGCATGTGGGTTCTTCCCGGACCGGGGCACGAACCCGTGTCCCCTGCATCGGCAGGTGGACTCTCAGCCACTGCGCCACCAGGGAAGCCCTAAAACAGTATTGTTGAACATGTAAAGTGGTCCAACCTCCTCAGAAGGAAACTTGTTATATCTGTTAAAATGTGAATTGCACATGTCTTCTCGTGTCCCTGCATTGGCAGGCGGATTCTCAGCCACTGCCACCAGGGAAGCCCTAAAACAGTATTGTTGAACATGTAAAGTGGTCCAACCTCCTCAGAAGGAAACTTGTTATATCTGTTAAAATGTGAATTGCACATGTCTTTTTACTCTTGCAGTTTCACTTCTAGAAATCTGTTCTAAACATACACTTATATATGTAAGCAAAGCTGATTTTACAGGAATGTTTAAGTAGTATTAGTAAACAAAGTTCAATCAAAATCTAAATATCCATCATTAGGAGTATGGTAAATATGATATAACTGAACCATGGCATAGTGTGCAGCTGTCAGAAAGATTAAGGTACCTCTTTATACTGATTGTTAAATGATGCCAAAATAATTTAATTTATGAAAGCATGACTTTTAGAAATTCCACTTCTGGTAATATGTCATTTAATTTATTTGGATCAACTCTGATGATAAAAACAACTTAAAATGGTAGATGAAATATGTTTTAAAAATATTCTTAAAAGCTTCAAAAAGCTGAAAATATAAGAATAAATTAGCAGGCCAAACTCTAAAGGCTGGAACCCAGGGAGGCAAGCAGAACACTGATGCTACTATTGCCCTGGGAGCATTTGTATTTAACATAAAGTAAGAGTGCCCTAGTCACCTGGCAGAAACAACATAAAATCCTCTCTAGGAATACACATTTATCCTAGGTCTCTTCTGAATCTCACAAGTAATTTTTTAAAGAAAATGAGCCACCTAAAGAATAACTAAGCACATGAAGAAACAAGGCATCATGATGAATTATTCACAGAAAATAACCATTTCTATAAACTAAAAATAAATTGAAATTTAAAAAAAAGATGAGTTTAACAGTTGACTTAAAGAGATGTGGAGCAAATAAGCAAACTAGACTGTTAAGAAAATTATCTAGAAGGTATCAACAAAGAAGGAAAATATGAAAGAAACAGAGACGGAAGGCAGGGATGTACGAGAGACAGCTGAGCGTCCATGTTGTTTCAAGTATCCACATGTTACCACTAGCTCTCAACGTGGCTCAAAACATTTCTAAGCGCTGGAAGGCCTTTTAGAGATGAACACATCTACCCTCTCCGCCGTTTTGCATACAAGAAAGCAGATGGAGAGCCAGAAATGTGAAGTGGCTTGCAGAGCTAGAGCTAGAGTTCGGCTCACTGTTCTTTCCCCTATGCATTTTATTTTCCAGCCACTTGTTGGTGGGGATAAGGAGAGGCCAGGACCTTGGAGACACTTGTGCATAGGTACAGGAATGTTCACAGCAGCATTGTTTGTAATGCTCCACAGCTGGGCATAACCCCTCTGTCCATCAGCGGGAGGAAGGAGAGGGGAACTGGTGTAGTGAGCCGATGGGATGCTACAGAGCAGTGAAAGGCACGAGCTGCAGCTACTAGCGACAAATAGATGACTCGAAAAGCGATTACATACAGAACGATTCCACTTATAAAAGTTCAGAAGCAGAACACACACACAAACTAAACATATTCTTTGGGAGTTCATATGATGATGGTAAAATGACGAAGACCAGCAAGGAAGTTATCCTGAAAGGCCAGGGTAGTGTTGCCTCCGGCAGAGAGAGGTTCTCTATTGGGGAGTGCCCATGGGCTGCTCCTGAAGTGCTGCTTTTTTGACCTGGATGTGGTTCCAGGGGTATCTACTTCATCATTAGTCTATGAACTGCTTTTTTGTCTTGCAAACTCTTCTGCACGTGTGAAAGAGATCACAGTAAGAACAGGAAAGCAAGGTTCGGTGTCATGCAGTGCAGTGTGCTCCTCTGTTTGGTTTGGGGAAGGTTTTGTTTATGAGGAGGAGAATGAGAGCAAACCTTAACATACATGGAAGAGTTCTGGAAAGGTAAGCAGTCTCCTGGCTGTGCAAATGGGATCGAGGGTCTAGGAAGGGAAGGTGAGATGTCTTTGTATGTTGTTTAAATTTGTTATCATGGGCTTATTTTCATAATTTTATAACAAAACTTGTAACAACACAGAATATTTAAGAAGTCTAATGACACACGATTTATTCCTGGAGTGGGGGTCATGTTGAAGAGAGTAGGGAAGAGAGACCACGGATAATTTCTGAGAGTGCCCTCGTTGTCCTTCTGCCCATGTAGCCTTCTGTTCCACCCCCTGCCCCTCCAGCAGCCTCACACCTGGCTCTCCGCCCCAGACAGGTACATCTCACGGCCTCACAGTCGTGAGTTACTCGGCCAATGAATGATGGAACGTGAATGACGTGGAGCCCTCGGAGGTAGGCTAACAGATGAAGTTTTAAAACGTTAGGTAGACACTTTACATGCTTTGTGCACCGAGGGAAGATAGAATTCAGTCTTTACTCTCCAACTTCTGTTCATTGATAAAAGGAAAAAGAATTTATCTGCCTTAAAATGTAATTTAAAAGAAAGGCAAATACAGGCCGCATCTTGTTTTTTTTCAGTCTAGCAGAACATGTTACATTAAAAGCTGAATTAATACTTGAACAGTCTCAGATATCCATCTGAAATGAAACAGCTTCTAAATGTTCAGTGACGCGACTCTTTTTAAATTTTCAGGAGTAAAATATATTTCATGAATGTTTCATCCTTAGTGCTGAAATCTATTTATCTGGTATAAAAAGGAGCGGTTTGCTGTTTGCCCAGTTCAGAGCCAGTTTTTACCCCCGATAGTTAAGACTGGACCCGAGCACTGAGTTTATTTGCACAACACTTAACGTGTGACAGTTACATGTTACCTTTAAAGTTTTGCTATAAAGGTCATATGAACAGAGGATTTCAGGCGGTATCAAATCAAAGGTAAGCATTTCTGTTCATAATGATACGTCTTGCTTTTTGAAGCAGAAATTATTTCAACCAGAAAAAGTTTTCTTGTTGGAGTGTTGGTAGGCCTTGCTTTTTATTAATATTGATTGGACTTATTCATATTCATATTGATTCATTACTTAACTCACTAGTGAAACAGATGCAAATACATTGGCATTCTCTCAATTTGACATGTAAACTATTATAATTATTTGCTGTGTTTATTTTCCTTTGTAATTAGAGACTCAAAATTTGTAAATAGTTTTGCTCTGAGACGTATTCTTTACTTGTCTATAGAAAAATGAATTAATAAGCAAATTTGGAGAAAATACTTACTGAATTATTGGTACGTTCGGTTTCATTTGAAATTATGTCTCTGGCAATGATTTTTCTTTATACTCTACAGGTTGGTTTGGTTTCTGTTCAGGAATTACAGCAGCATCTCTTGCTTAAGGAAAAAATTATTTCAAAATCTTACAAGGCTTTAATGAACCTGTTTCAAGGGAAAGATGATAGTACATCAAGTGCAGAGGAGGTAAACTTGATCATGTGACTGTTTTATCATTTTATGAATTGAAAACCTATAAGCTATTGAAGAGTTCTTTAAATTAGAATATTGGAATATATTAGAAAATGCTGCATAATGGATCAAGAAGCAAAGTGGCAGGGATTATGTAATGGTGGGCTTTTATGACATTGAAAACTATTTGGTTAAAAAGCCAATATTTTAGCAATTTGCAAATTATTCTGTAGGATATTAAAATCTCAGTTATCAGGAACCTCGGGGAACAAGTCCTTTTGTTTAAACAAGGTTTAAATATTAAACTGTTTTATTTGTATAGTTTGAATAGAAATTACTCCTAAGTGGATTACAGTTAACCCTTGAACAACATGGGGGTCAGGGGCGCCGACCCTACACGCAGTGAAAATCCACAAGTAACTTTACTGTGGGCCATCTGTATCCCTGGTTCCCCATCTGCAGATTTAACCAACTGGCGATCAAGTAGTACTGTAGTATTTACTATTGAAGAAAATCCACATATAAGTGGACCTGCGCAGTTCAAACTCCTTTTGTTCAAGGGGCAATTGTATATGTTTTCTGACTTCGTAAACAGAATATACTGAGTATTATTTTACCTTGTATTAATGGTGACATAATTTCATCATTAATATAATCTTTTAGTCTGTTGCATGGTTCATGTCTAAGGATATTTATTCCTCTACTTAATGTCCCTAAATTGCTATGCTCTTCTAGTCCTCATATCTGCTTTTTATAATTTTACTCTAGTTTCCCTTGTGGTTGACCATCGCAAGAACCTCTTCAGGTACCTTGCAGTTACTTATGCCACTATAGTAATGTAGAAAGTGAGCAAAAACTGCTCTGACTTCATAAAAAATAGGATTTATGCACACTTTGTTCCCTACAGAGAAAGATAGCATAGCAGAGTTACAGATATATCAAGAAAAGCTGGACATAGATACACTTGAAGTTGCATTTTCTTCCCTCAAGTCACTTTAGTGCCTTGCTTTGACTCCCTTTAAGATTTACTGTTCTTGTAATGCTCTTTGCCTTGTGTCTGTATTTCGGTCTTAGCCATATGATGATTTTGGCCCAAAATATGATTCCATTAACGTAAAAAACAAAAGCACATCGTCTTGCGTTTCTGTATTACTGTTCTCATCTCCTGGGAAACCTCATGTGAGTCCTTGTAGAAAGTCACTGTTCAAAGTCTTCCCATTTCCCTTCCCCACTTGACCCCAGTGATTTTGCCGGTGTTAGAAAAGGGGAAGAAATGTTAGAAATTAGTGCATTGAAGCCACTGCGTGCAAGGCACTGTTTTGGGCCCTTTACATTGTTAACTTTAAGAGCAATTCTGGCAGGTAATAAAAATTTCTGCGGGTTGCAGGTGAGCAGCCTGCCTCAAATCTCACAGCTACTGGCAGAAGTGTCAGATTCCTAGGAACATGTTTCGTTTACTGTAATGTAAGTGCCCATATCTTTTTTCAGTAATTACCACATAGAGGGGCAGTATAGAGTAATGGTTAATGTGCAACATGGGCTCTGGAAGCAATTGCCTCTGGTTCAGATTCCAGCTCTGAGTCTTGCTAACTGGGTGATCTGGGGCGAGGTACCTAACCTCCCTGTGCCTCAAGTTTCCTTATCTGGAAAATTTAGAAGATAATAATACTACCAACCTAGGGTACTAGAGTTATTGTGATGGTTAAACAAATTGACGCATGAATGGCGTTTAGAACAGTGCCTAACGCATGGCAAGCATTCAGTAAGTGTTGTGTATTATTATTATCATTACTCCTCCACCTATTTCCATTTCTGTTATAAATCCATATGTATGCGGAAATAAGTGAGTGTGGCCTGGTCTTTAAGAAGAAAATTTTAGCATCAACTCTACTGGAATTTTTTTAAATAAGGAAAAATAAAAGAAGAAAATTTTACCAATAATCGATCAGCTGTCCTAAGATAGTTTAATCACTGTTATTCATACAAAAGTTTCCAGTTACAGTTTAGAGTTAGTCACTGCTAAAATAAAGATTGGATTGTTCTCAGCATGCCTTGAGCACATATTGCGAGATTGTTTTTCAAAATGGACTCCAGGTTTACATCCCTGCTGGCTCTGTGTTGGGTACCCAGAGCCCAGTTTACAGTCAGGCCATGCTTCTTAATCCAAGTAGATGGTTAATTATATGTTTTATAAGTTTTATTTTAGTGAATTATGTATAATCTATAATATATTATTGATGATAATTTATTTTTAAATATGTAAGCCATAAGGCCCAGCCAAAAGCTGGTTTATATTATTTTTTTAAATTTTGATACGTTTGGCAGGTTTTTTTTGTTGTTTTTTTTGTAATCAGTTATTTAAACATTTTCCCATAAGGAATGTCTTGTCACTCTTTGTGGTGAAGAAGAAAATCCTGTCTATACCTTTGATGAAAAGTTATCAGATAAATTTCAAGATTCAGAACAGCTAGTAGAGAAGATATGGTATCGTGTAATAGAAGATAGCTTGGTTGTTGGAGTGAAAACCACATCTTCTTTGAAGGTGTAAGTAAATTCTAACATGATAACATTATCTTGATGTTCTACAACAGCACTGTCCAACAGAAATATAGTGCATGGAGGTATTTCATTCTAAATAATTACCAAAATCGACTCTTTTAAAAACTTAGTAGTTTTTTTTTTCTTGTTTCAGAGGAAAGGAGAAAAAATCTACCTCAAAAATAAAATACAGCCATTACTATACCTTTCCTTTCTCCTAAAAAGACTACTTCCTTAAGTCCAGCATATTTATAATGTCTTTGCTTTCCTATTTGAAGAGAAGTGCTATTACAGAATCTTTAAAAATGTGTTTGGCTTTTACACTTAATTTTCTGATGTATTTTACATTTGAAATGATGTTTCCTAGGAAAGGAGAGAATAAAACTTTTTGGTTGTTGTTTGTATGGCATTTAATCATCTGTTTGATTTTAAAGAATGAGCTTTTAGAGTAAACAGAGCTCTGTATTTTTTACAGGTCCCTGAATCATGTGACTTTATCGCTGTCAATGGATCAAGCCCCTAACTCCAGCTTTCTGCTCATTCAGTGTCAAAGTAGGGTGATCAAGTTGAGTAGGAAATCTTCCCCAGTACCAGGCTCAGTGCCATATGAAATAGGATCAGAGGTAAAAAAAATCAAGTTGAGTGTTGATAGTGAGGAAGAGGAAGAGAAAGAGGAAAGCATTGTTTTTGTACAACCATCTGAGAAAGAGTATGTGCAGATGATTACTGCTGTAACATCTCTTTCGCCACTTTTAGCATTCAGTAATTTTTGTTGCATTGTGCTGCTACAAATTAGAGAGAGAGAGAATGGTAACCATTCTGCAGCTCGTTATGTTCAGTGTGGCAGAATTTTGTTAAGTCTAGAAGATCTTTCAAGTGGGAAATACCTGCTGACATTTCCAAAGAAGAAACCTATAGGTAATTTTTGTGGGTCCTTTTTAATCATATACCTAATAGAATCAGAAAATTTTAAGAACTCCCTTTATGTGATAATGGGCAGTTTAATGACAGCACTTGTGACATGTTTTTGCCATAGAACACACGGAAGATCTCTTTGCGCTTCTCGCGGCCTGGCAGAGAGCTTGTTTTCAAATCATATCACCCAGCTATGCTCTGACTTCAATGAAGGTATGGCTCTTAGAACACATGGAATGTGAAGTTATCAAAGAATTTCCAGAAATTTGCTTTTGCAAAAGGCCAGGAAGCTTCTATGGGACACTCTTCAACTGGAAACAAAGAACACCATTTGAAGGGATTTTAATAGTCTATTCCAGGTAATGCACATCAAATTGGAATTGGTCCAGGGAAGTGTGTGTGTGTGTGTGTGTGTGTGTGTGTGTGTGTGCGTGCGTGTATGCGCACGTGCACGCGCGCCAACAGGAATCCCCGTGTAGTGTTCTATACCACTGTGGGGCATGTCCAGGTCATTGCCTGGGACAACGTGAATGAACAGGTAGTCTCATTTAGAAACTGAAGCCGTTTTGGTTTTATGTTTGTTTTTGGCTTTTTGGTGGGGTTGATTAGGGCCTAATAATGACTTTAAGATTTCCCCTTACTGCTCCCCCACAGTGAAGTTTTAAAAATATAATTTTGATCTTATTACTCAGAGAAAGAACTTTAATCAGGAAGCAACCTGATTAATACTAACTGAATTGGTTTAGGATATGTATACGGCCGTTCCTCTGTATCCATGGAGGATTGGTTCCAGGACCCCAGTGGACACAAAAATCCATGGATGCTCGAGTCCTAGAGGACGGCGTAGTATGGTCCGCCCTCTATACCCATGGGTTCCACATCTGCAATTCAACCAACCACGGGGCTGACCGTATTTGATTGTTACAGTCTGAATTATGTCAGTGACCACATGAATGCATTATTGGTTCTGATGATTGCTAGAGAGTTTAGAAATGAATCTTAATTGATTACTACAGTATGTTGTACATGACCATTTTTCACTGTCCTAAGTTGTGTAATATTGTGTTTGGTTTTTTATTCCAGGAATCAAGCAGTTTTGTTCCAGTGCCTTCATAATCTCAGCAGCGTTCTCCCTATAAACAGTTTCTTCAAGTATCTAAAATTAGGAAGTGAGGATTTCCTAATTGGTCATTTGGGATTAGCTTTGGAGAAGGAATTGGTTACCCTTGGTTCTTTTTCTTCTGCCTTAGTTAAGGTTGAAAGCAACTTGGTGCAGAGTTGTGAAGCAAGCAAAGAAAAGACTAGTGGTGATGTGGCTGCCTTATCAGACATAGAGGAAAGCATCCATGCCTACAGAAAAGAACTTCAGAGAGAAAAGAAGCAAAAGTTGGGGACGAACCTAAAAGTGAGTGGTGCCCTTTACAGAGAAATGACTTTGAAATTAGCTGAGGTTCAGCTGAAATCAGACCTTGCTGCCCAGAAAGTGACTGATTTATAATTACAGTCTTGGCTTGGTTATATTTTAGAATATTTTTCCCTGCCAGAAAGTTTTGGTCCTACTTGTTTTCATCTTACATTACATGCCTTCTCTGTAAAAGTAAAGATTGAGGCTTAGTGTAGAATCTTTGGTTTTGAAGATGCACAAAATAGCATGCCTTAGAGCAGCACTTCTCACCTAGGCTCATTTTGCCTCCCAGGGGCGTTTGGCTATGTCTGGAGATATTTTTTGGTTGTCAGAAGTAGTGGCAGGTGGGGAGGGCAAGAGAGGGGTGCTGTTCAGATCTAGTGGGTTGAGGCGAGGGATGCGGCTAAACTTCATACACAGCACAGCACAGACCCCAACAAGGGAGGGTCCAGCCCAAATGTGAGGAATGCCCGGGGTGGAGAAATCCTGCCTTAATGTTTCCACTTAAGACATAGGTGATGGAACAATATTTTGTTCTAAATCTTCAAAAAACCTTAAATAGCCCTTTTATTATACTCTGCTTAGTAAAACCTAGCATATAAAAATGAGCTTCAGGGCTTCCCTGGTGGCGCAGTGGTTGAGAGTCCGCCTGCCGATGCAGGGGACGCGGGTGTCACAATTCAGAAGTTTCTGTAAACATCAAGCCCCTGTGGAAATTTAAATGGCAGAGTGTCTAGGTGAGACCATTATGGTGGAAACCCTTATTAAATTAAATTTTCTTAGAAAGCCTCTATGAAATTGCGTAAGTCTATAGGCATGTGAAAATTTGGGGGTATTTCTTTGAAAAGCATCTCTCTTTCAAAAGGCTAAGCATACGTCATAGGCCACTATTTTTAAAAAATTGAAATTACCTTTAAGCCATCTGAAATTCCAACTCTAGGCAAAGCTAAAATGTAAAATCCTAACTAAAGTAACTTAAAGAATATGGCACTCCTTAGGGACTGAGAAATTGAAAAATAAGTGAAAATACACTTCAGTTAAGTGATTTTTAAGGGGTCCGGTGAGGCATTTCAAAGGGATAAAAATTCAACCTATTCTCTTTTCTTTTTGGAAAAAATAAGAATTCTGAAGTAATAAGAGAATGTCAGGAGAAGGGAAAAGACACAAAAGGATATGGGCCAAAAGGAATGTTTCTGATCCTTTTTGCTCTAAAATCCATAAGTGAGATGGAAGTTTCTGTCTCAGTTGAGAGACATAAAGATGATTATAGAAACCGGCATTTCACACTTGCAGCAGTGAAGTGCTAATCCCCCCACCCCGTGCCTCAGAAGTGCTTGTCCCTAATGATCTGGTGATGCAAGTGGGTTTTTGAGAAGCTAGGTTATTACTGTCCTGTCTCAGTTTTTATGGTTGTCCATATAATATGCTACCTCTTTTTTTAGTAATCCATTGCAAATTGAGTTCTATAGCTCTATAGCTCGATTTCTATGAAATTTCAGTGAAAAATATTTCAGACTTTCTGGAAATGAAAATGTGATAATTTCAGGATGAATTGTGGAAGTCAGAAAGCAATGTGTCAGTAGATGTGAAACTTCCCATGACATGTTCTGAAAGGACAACCAGGTAGAAAATATAGGAACTAAATTGTAAAATGGAGGCTGTCAAAAAACTAAACAGGATTTGATTGTAATAGTTTATCTATAGAAAAGCTAGGATAGTAAAAAAAAAACATAGCATATTGCTTATTTTTTATATATAAAAGCAAACAAAAGGTATTAATCTGTATGTACCAAATAACCTCTTTACAAGTGAGCTTTGTACTCCAGTATAATTTTTTTTCATTTTCTTCTTTTTCTTTTTTCACACACACACACTGTATTTTATTTTTACAAGAGATAAATAAACTGACACCAAGCATTGTAAATGGATGACTACAACAAAAGCAACAATGATTGCAATTACCAAACACACTCATACTATGTCATAACATTGACATTCAGTCCAGTAATCCTCCACTGTAACAGCTCCTTTACTTTGCACTGAAAATTGATTTGTATATTTTTTGCCTCTCAGTCCTTGTGGGATTTTTTTTTATTCAGACAAAGTCACAAAAAATAATCATCCTCATCAGTTTACTCATTCCCATGTAATTAATTTTTTTTCTCATCTTGATCTTTTGTTAGCACTTCCATGAGTTCAATTTTCCATTAGAGTTCTGAAAATGCTTATTCATTCAGTTCAGCAGTATAGTCAGTTACCAGAAACCTGTACTTGTCAGAGTCTTTTCCATGAATTCCTTGAAGATGAAACCCTTTTATAGGAACATTTTTGCGAAAGCATCACAGTACACCCAGAACTGTCTGTGAATGACAAAAGACTTAAAAATGACCACAGTTAAAGATCTGATGAAAGTTCATAATAATGCAATTGACAAGGAAATGTACTTATTTCTGAGACATACATTTTAAAGTAATAACTAGAATTATGACTTATAACATTATACCAGAACATATAAGATTTTTAGAAATTTCATGTAATGTCTGAAACATTTATGTTAACATATTTCAATACAAATAACCCAAAGAAAGTTTAGTATTAGTTTTTTCTTTGTTTGTTTATACTGCAGGTTCTTATGAGTCATTAATTTTATACACATCAGTGTATACATGTCAATCCCAACCGCCCAGTTCAGCACACCACCATCCCCAACCCACTGCGATTTTACCCCCTTGGTATCCATACGTTTGTTCTCTACATGTGTGTCTCAACTTCTGCCCTGCAAACCAGATCATCTGTACCATTTTTCTAGGTTCCACATACATGTGTTAATATACGATATTTGTTTTTCTCTTTCTGACTTACTTCACTCTGTATGACAGTCTCTAGATCCATCCACGTCTCAACAAATGATTCAATTTCTTTCCTTTTTATGGCTGAGTAATATTCCATTGTGTACATGTATCACAACTTCTTTATCCATTCGTCTGTCGATGGGCATTTAGGTTGCTTCCATGACCTGGCTATTGTAAACAGTGCTGCAGTGAACATTGGGGTGCGTGTGTCTTCTTGAATTATGATTTTCTCAGGGTATATGCCCAGTAGTGGGATTGCTGGATCATATGGTAATTCCAATTTTAGTTTTTTAAGGAACCTCCATACTGTTCTCCATAGTGGATGTATCAGTTTACATTCCCACCAACAGTGCGAGAGGGTTCCCTTTTCTCCATAACCCTCTCCAGCATTGGTTGTTTGTAGGTTTTCTGATGATGCCCATTTTGACTGGTGTGAGGTGATACCTCGTTGTAGTTTTGATTTGCATTTCTCTAATAATTAGTGGTGCTGAGCAGCTTTTCATGTGCTTCTTGGCCATCTGTATGTCTTCTCTGGAGAAATGTTTGTCTAGGTCTTCTGCCCATTTTTGGATTGGGTTGTTTGTTTCTTTAATATTGAGCTACCTGAGCTGTTTATATATTTTGGAGATTAATCCTTTGTCCGATGATTCATTTGCAAATATTTTCTCCCATTCTGAGGGTTGTCTTTTCGTCTTGTTTATGGTTTCCTTTGCTGTGCAAAAGCTTTGAAGTTTCATTAGGTCCCATTTGTTTATTTTTGTTTTTATTTCCATTACTCTATGAGGTGGATCAAAAAAGATCTTGCTGTGATTTATGTCAAAGAGTGTTCTTCCTATGTTTTCCTCTAAGAGTTTTATAGTGTCCAGTCTTACATTTAGGTCTTGAATCCATTTTGAGTTTATTTTTGTGTATGGTGTTAGGAAGTGTTCTAATTTCCTTCTTTTACATGTAGCTGTCCCATTTTCCCAGCACCCCTTATTGAAGAGACTGTCTTTTCTCCATTGTGTATCTTTGCCTCCTTTGTCATAGATTAGTTGACCATAGGTGCGTGGGTTTATCTCTGGGCTTTCTATCCTGTTCCATTGATCTATATTTCTGTTTTTGTGCCAGTACCATATTGTCTTGATTACTGTAGCTTTGTAGTATAGTCTGAAGTCAGGGAGTCTGATTCCTCCAGCTCCGTTTTTTTCCCTCAAGACTGCTTTGGCTATTCGGGGTCTTTTGTGTCTCCATACAAATTTTAAGATTTTTTGTTCTAGTTCTGTAAAAAATGCCATTGGTAATTTGATAGGGATTGCATTGAATCTGTAGATTGCTTTGGGTAGTATAGTCATTTTCACAATATTGATTCTTCCAATCCAAGAACATGGTATATCTCTCCATCTGTTTGTATCATCTTTAATTTCTTTCATCAGTGTCTTACAGTTTTCTGCATACAGGTCTTTTGTCTCCCTAGGTAGGTTTATGCCTAGGTATTTTATTCTTTCTGTTGCAATGGTAAATCGGAGTGGTTCCATAATTTCACTTTCAGACTTTTCATCATCAGTGTATAGGAATGCAAGAGATTTCTGTGCATTAATTTTGTATCCTGCAACTTTACCAAATTCATTGATTAGCTCTACTAGTTTTCTGGTGGCATTTTTACGATTCTCTATGTATAGTATCATGTCATCTGCAAAGAGTGACAGCTTTACTTCTTCTTTTCTGATTTGTATTCCTTTTATTTCTTTTTCTTCTCTGATTGCCGTGGCTAGGACTTCCAAAACTATGTTGAATAATAGCGGTGAGAGTGGACATCCTTGTCTTGTTCCTGATCTTAGAGGAAATGCTTTCAGTTTTTCACCATTGAGAATGATGTTTGCTGTGGGTTTGTCGTATATGGCCTTTATTATGTTGATGAAAGTTCCCTCTTTGCCCACTTTCTGGAGAGTTTTTATCATAAATGCGTGTTGAATTTTGTCAAAACCTTTTTCTGCATCTATTGAGATGATCATATGGTTTTTCTTCCAGGCTGGCCATTTTATTGGCATAGAGTTGCTTGTAGTAATCTCTCATGATCCTTTGTATTTCTGCGGAGTCGTAACTTCTCCTTTTTCATTTCTAATTTTATTGATTTGAGTCCTCTCTCTCTTTTTCTTGATGAGTCTGGCTAATGGTTTATCCATTTTGTTTATCTTCTCAAAGAACCAGCTTCTGGTTTTATTGAGCTTTGCTGTTGTTTCTTTGTTTCTGTTTCATTTATTTCTGCTCTGAGCTTTATGATCTCTTTCCTTCTGCTAACTTTGGGTTTTGTTGGTTCTTCTTTCTCTAGTTCCTTTAGTTGTAAGGTTAGATTGTTTACTTGAGATTTTTCTTGTTTCTTGAGGTAGGCTTGTATAACTATAAACTTCCCTCTTAGAACTGCTTTTGCTGCATCCTATAAGTTTTGGATCGTCGTGTTTTCATTGTCATTTGTCTCTAGGTATCTTTTGATTTCCTCTTTGATTTCTTCAGTGATCTCTTGGTTATTTAGTAACGTATTGTTTAGCCTCTATGTGTTTGTGTATTTTTCCCTGTAATTCATTTCTAATCTTATAGCGTTGTGGTCAGAAAAGATGCTTGATATGATTTCAATTTTCTTAAATTTCCTGAGGCTTGATTTGTGACCCAAGATGTGATCTATCCTGGAGAATGTTCCATGCGCACTTAAGAAGAAAGTGTAATCTGCTGTTTTTGGATGGAATGTCCTATAAATATCAATTAAGTCTATCTGGCCTATTGTGTCATTTAAACCTTCTGTTTCCTTATTTATTTTTGTTTTGGATGATCTGTCCATTGGTGTAAGTGAGGTGTTAAAGTCCCCCACTATTATTGTGCTACTGTCGATTTCCTCTTTTATAGCTGTTAGCAGTTGCCTTATGTGTTGAGGTGCTCCTTTGTTGGGTGCATATATATTTATAATTGTTATATCTTCTTCTTGGATTGATCCCTTGATCATTATGTAGTGTCCTTCCTCGTCTCTTGTAACATTCTTTATTTTAAAGTCTATTTTATCTGATATGATTATAGCTACCCCAGCTTTCTGTTGATTTCCATTTGCATGGAATATCTTTTTCCATCCCCTCACTTTCAGTCTGAATGTGTCCCTAGGTCTGAAGTGGGCCTCTTGTAGACAGCATATATATGGGTCTTGTTTTTGTATCCATTCAGCAAGCCTGTGTCTTTTGGTTGGAGCATTTAATCCATTCACGTTTAAGGTAATTATCGATATGTATGTTCCTATGACCATTTTCTTAATTGTTTTGGGTTTGTTTTTGTAGGTCCTTTTCTTCTCTTGTGTTTCCCACTTAGAGAAGTTCCTTTAGCATTTTTTGTAGAGCTGGTTTGGTGGTGCTGAATTCTCTTAGCTTTTGCTTGTCTCTAAAGCTTTTGATTTCTCCATCGAATCTGAATGAGATCCTTGCCGGGTAGAGTAATCTTGGTTGTAGGTCCTTCCCTTTCATCACTTTAAGTATATCATGCCACTCCCTTCTGGCTTGTAGATTTTCTGCTGCAGAATCAGCTGTTAACCTTATGGGAGTTCCCTTGTATATTATTTGTCATTTTTCCCTTGTTGCTTTTAATAATTTTTCTTTGTCTTTAATTTTTGTCAATTTGATTACTATGTGTCTCGGCATGTTTCTCCTTGGGTTTATCCTGTATGGGACTCACTGCACTTCCTGTACTTGGGTGGCTATTTCCTTTCCTATGTTAGGGATGTTTTCGGCTATAATCTCTTCAAATATTTTCTCGGGTCCTTTCTCTCTCTCTTCTTCTGGACCCCTGTAATGCGAATGTTGTTGCATTTAATGTTGTCCCAGTGGTCTCTTAGGCTGTCTTCATTTCTTTTCATTCTTTTTTCTTTAGTCTGTTCCACAGCGGTGAATTCCACTATTCTGTCTTCCAGGTCACTTATACGTTCTTCTGCCTCAGTTATTCTGCTATTGTTTCCTTCAACTGTATACCAAACAGCTTGAAAACACACACGTACCCCCCCCACACAGTAATATTCATATCTATACATATATATGGTTTAATCGTTCATAGCAGCTCATTAATGTTATCCCCAGTATGAAAAAAAAAAATGTTAAACCAAATTAAGGGGGTGCATGCAAGCAACTTGATCCTATAACCTTGTTAGAGATTTTTTTTTCGAAATCAGCAGACCCTTTAAGAATTCTAATAATGTACAGGTGAATCTTCTATTGTCCTGATAACATCTCTTTGTACTGCATAGAATTGACCGCTCAGTTTTCTCCCCGTCTCAGGAAGGAAAAGATCCAGTTAAGTTCTTTGCCTGCCCTTCCCAATAAAAGCAAAGCTTTGTATCCTTTCTTTTTTTTTTTTTTTCCCCCCAAAACTTGGCTAATACCAGATGTTGAAAGGTATCCTTTTTCTTGTATTCAAATTGTGAAAACATTACTTAACATCCTAAGAATTTGAGAGTGAGAGCTCTTTCCTGGTTAATCTTCTCTGGAGAACTTGAGGCTTTTACTGCTAAAGACAGTATGGTGCAATGGAAAGAATGCTGATCTGTAAACAATGTATTTAATTGAATCCTTCAAAGGTTTGTTCTGTTTTCAGTTTTTGACTTGAATTGCTTACGGCCTCTACAAAATAGCCCTATCCTGTAAAATCCTACTGTGTTGAGTTTCTTCACAGTGCTAATAGTGTGGCCGTTTCCTAGGACCTTATTTCAATACTCCTGTGTTGCCTTTTTGTTCAGTAGCGTAGCAGGCACTGTTGAGGTAGTGAATGTTCATAAGGGCAGAAAATCAGACACCTGCTGTGCCCTCACTATGCAGATTTTTCCTGTGCTACACTTGTGAGCAGCTATACTGGACAAGTGCCTGTGTGCCTAACTGGAGGTCAACATAATAGTCCTGAGTTCAGCTAGGAAACTTCTTTAGCATCTTTAACTTCATCTTGGATTATCCATTTCCCCACAGCAGCAGTCACTTACCCACAAAGTATAAGCAGTGTTATGGGCCAGTAAAACATACTCTTAGTAACCAGCCAAAGCATTTAGCACTAGATACCAAGTCTGCCAGGAGTGCAAGGTAAGTGTGATGCAATCGGTTGATTGCCTGGTCCACATCGATTTCCTCCTTTTCTCATACCAGAGCTCTCATTTTGCTCAGGAAACTTCCTTCCCACCATTCATGTGACTGGGTATGTGGACTCCATCCCCAGTTCCAGAGGTTAGTCCTGACTAGTCTAAGCCAGTTAGTGCAGGACATTTCCCAGGCAGCCATTACTGGGCGGGGCTGGGCACAAAACCTAAATTGGGCCGAACCAGACTGAGGGGAAGGGCTTGGTTCTTCCCCTCAGTCCAATTAGGAAGAGGTTTTTCCTGTCCCGCTGGAAGTAGGTGGCCCTAACTTGAGAAGTTGAGAGAATCACAGGAAATTAGGCTTCAGAATGAATCTGACACTAGACTGAAAAATTGTTTTATTGTGCCACTAAATCGAATGTAAGCTTACCGTTTCCCGGGACTGCCCATTACTTCAGGAAAGAAAAAAAAAAATTCCTTGTAACAGAAGTCAAGGTTTCTGTTACTTGCAGCTGAAATCATTTCTCCCTGCTTGAAATGGGATAAAGAATCCCAGAGAACAAAGCTCACTGTCCACACATGTGCAGTCCCAGGACAGGAAGAGTTTCCTGCAGAAACAGGGTGCTTGCACCTGCTAAAAGCAGTGTAGGCAAAAGCTGCCCCTCCCTGCCCCCACTCCCCACAGTTTATTTCTGGGCAGTGGCTTGCTAGGCTTCTTTCCTGTTTTGTTTTGTCTTTTTCTTTTCTTTTTTTTTAAGTTTGCAACTCAATTTAGTTCATACCTGATAGTAGTTTATATCTGAGATAAGCTGTATTTTTTTAAAATTCTTTATCTTTTCTGTCTTCCTTAGCTTTCCTCTGGTATTACACCAGGCCACTTGTTTAATGATGCCTTCCTCATTGGGTTAGAGGTATATGTCAGATTATTTAACCTACTTCTCCATATTTCCTGTTTTAGAATATAAAATTATCAATGTAAAGACCACGTCTATTGTGTTACTTAGACAGCAGGAGAATTCAGACTTGTAATTCTCTTCTGACATCTGTTCTCATATTCTCAGCTATATCTTCTCCAATGGGAAGAGAAAGGAATCTTTACCAATTTTGATTGTTCTAGGAGCCTTTGTGCTAGGAAAAACGAATGTGATATTATGGGACTGTTTTGGAAATAGAGTAGTATTGCTGTATCAAAAGAGATGAACAGCCTTATTGACTTAGAGCTTGCAGCCTTTTTAAAGGTAACAAATATGTGCTAGAACATGAGTAGTTGCATTTTAATATATACCAGGGAGCAAAAGATAACTTTTCTAAACTTCACTGTAGCCTCATACAAAAAACAAGATGATGGAAATATTTGGTGTCGTTTTTATAAGCCTGATAAAATGTTTTAAGGTGTAGAATGACTAATTTGGTTATGTCAAGTGTGACAATAAAATCCTCTTATACATTCTCCAAAAAGGAAATGAATATGCTCCAACACTTGAAAGATTCTGGTAAATGTAGTCAAAACATTGGGAGTGGGGCAGCGGGTACCATCCGAAGGGAGCCGGGACCAAATGTGTTCTGACAGTCTTCAAAACCTTCAGAGAAAGTGACCATATAGTACATGTGTTGAGCCTAACAAGGGGAGATGGGGCTCGGTGTGCAGAGTGGTCTGTGTTTCCTGAAGCCAGTGCCACCTGGAAGGGGAAAAAATTAGTCTGGAACTATAAATAGTAGGAAAAATGATTACATAAAATTTAGGGAAAG
>NW_006793375.1:1353594-1359015 GCF_000442215.2 Lipotes vexillifer
GGACAGAAAGAGTTGAAGAAAACCGTAATCTGCGCTTGGCTACTAGTTTTCTATAATGTGATGTGCTGGGCAACAGCAGTAGCTAACATATATTGATTATTGTGTGTCAGACATTGATTTGAATGCTTACCCCATATGATCCTTACAGCTCTCTGAAACTATGCTTTCCAGGACATTGCCAGTAGTCTTGTGTGGCTATTTACATTTAACTGAATTAAAACTAAATTAAAAATTCAGTTTCTTACTTGCATTAGCCACATTTCAAATGCTCAATAGCTACATGTGGCTAGTGGCTACTATTTGGACAGTACAGAATAGAACATTTCCTTAGTCTCAGAAAGTTTTATTAGGCAATGCTGCTATAAGATATGCTCTATTAACTATCTCTTGTTTACAAATCAAGAAACTGAGACCCACACAGGTTTAATACTACACCCAGGGTCATATAGCTGTAGTAAGGAACAGAGCCAAGATTGACATCCAGTGTAGCTCCAGGACCTCTGCTTTTTCACCACTATGCTCTTCGTGGTGAAAGAGCAAAGGTCAGTTTGTAATAAAGTCAGTTTGTAATAATATAGTGCCATGTCTTCTGACAGTTTTATATTAACAGAATGCACTTACTGTTTTAAAAATTTACAAAAAATGTATAGTTCAATAAAAGTATAAGTTTATTAATATTGAGATATCGGGAAATGTGGGCTTTTTTTTTTTTTAGTAAAAGGTGAAAGATTTATATGATCTGGGCCATGTTATTTTTTTTTAATATTTTTTATTGAAGTATATTTAATGTACAGTATTATGTAGGTTATGGGTGTACAATGTAGTGATTCACAATTTTTAAAGTTATACTCCATTTATAGTTATACAATATTGGCTACATTCCCTGTGTTGTACAGTATATCCTTGTAGCTTGTTTTATACATAATAGTTTGTACTTCTTAATTCCCTACTCTTATATTGTCCCTCCCCCCCTTCCCTCTCCCCACTGGTAACCACTAGTTTGTTCTCTATATCCGTGAGTCTGCTTCTTTTTTGTTATATTTACTAGGTTGCTGTATTATTTTGGATTCCACATATAAGTGATATCATACAGTATTTGTCTTTCTCTGACTTACTTCACTTAGAATAATGCCCTCCAAGTCCATCCATGCTATTGCAAATGGAAAAATTTTCATTCTTTTTTATGGCCAAGTAATGTTCCATTGTGTGTATGTACACACACACACACACACACACACACACACACACACACACACACACACACACACACACACACACCCCATATCCTCTTTATCCATTTATCTGTTGATGGACACTTGGTTTGCTTCCGTATCTTGGCAATTATAAATAGTGCTGTTATGAATAATGGTGCATGTATCTTTTCGAATTAGTGTTTTGGGGGTTTTTTTGGATATATACCCAGGAATTTAATTGCTGGGTCATATGGTAGTTCTATTTTTAATTTTTTGAGACACCTCCATAATGTTTTTCACAACGGCTGTACCAATTTACATTCTCAACAGCGGTGTACTAGGGTTCTCTTTTCTTCACATCCTCACCAACATTTGTTATTTGTGTTCTTTTTGATGGTAGTCATTCTGACACATGTGAGGTGAAATCTCATTGTGGTTTTGATTTGCATTTTCCTGATGATCAGCGATGTTGAGCATTTCTCCAAGGAGCATGTCCTCCTTGGAGAAATGTCTATACAGGTTTTCTGCCTAATTTTTTTTTAACCAGGTTGTTTGTTTTTTTGATATTGAGTTATATGAGCTGTTTATATATTTTGGATATTAATCCCTTATTGATCATATCATTTGCAAATATTTTCTTCCATTCAGTAGGTTGTCTTTTCATTTTGTTATGGTTTCCTTTGCTATGCACCATGTTATCTTAAATCCTATAATGAGTGAGCTCTTAGAGGTGATTGCTGGCCCCAGCTGAATTTTATCTCTTGACTACTGCCTCCAACTATATCTAACTAAATACCTGAGTCTCTCTTTCTTATTACCTTTCAGTTGTCTTTGTTAGAACTATCACTCTCCAGAATTATTGCATTTACCATTGCTCATTTATATTTTGGGGTTTCTTAAATGAAAGTGTTAGTTCTTTAAATAACCCTTAAGTAGCTTCTCTTTGAGACATCTCTAGGAAGTCTTGAGATTCTCTGAAATGTTTGTCATTGGCTGGTAGTCAGTGCAGTAGAGCTTGGAATTCCAGGAAAAGTTAGCCCTTTTAGAAAACTACGTCTTTATTCCACATGAGTACATTACTTGAGAAGAAAAGGAGTGGAATTCTGTTTTCTTTTTTCATCCTGTGTGTGCTCTAATCCTTCCAAATGATGTGCCTATAGAAAACATTTTGTCTCTTTCAAAATATCAATAGTGTATGAAATGGAAGAGGATATGGAGATCTTTCATCCAGTCATGTGTTTATTGATGTTCCATTGAATACGTTGTCATGCCCAAATATATAAGTAGGTGCTAGAGATCTAAAGATAAATATGACTCTCCACAGCTTTCAGAAAGCTTGCAGTCTTAATGGGAGAGACAGTGGCACAGAGCTATATGCTATACTAATTCATAAAAGTATTCCCGGGGTCTCATAGGAATACCCTTATGGGGCACTGTACCCAGTAGGGACACCATCTGAAAGCAAGAGTTCTTAATTTTGCATAACAGGACTCTTCGGGGGTCTGATAAACTCTAAGGATATTCATGTTGGGGTGGTTGTGGATTAAAGTGGTATTTTAATATACTGGAATTTTGCCTGATGATTCAGGGAGCCTCCACCAGACCTGTTGCTGCCCCATGAAGAAAGGCCCAGAGAGATACGTATACACAAAGAAAGAAGTTCAAACCAGAGCACTTGGGACAGTAAAAAGGGGTCTAAAGCATTTAAATCATGCAATTTTGAAATATTTATTGATTGAAAAATTGGTTTTACTGTATTGGTGAACCCATACTATAATTACATTCAAAACCCTTTTAGAAAACCAAATTTATTCTAAAAATTCAAGTAACATATCTGTTATAGTAAAGCAAATAATTTAAAATTGATTAACTGAATGATTTTGCCTATTCTGGCAAACACATAGTATTAAACTTACGTCTTAATCATTTTTAAGTGTACAGTTCCGTAGTGTTAAGTATATTCACATTGTTGTGCAATAGATCTCTAGAACTTTTTCGTCTTGTGAAACCAAAACTATATTCATTAAACATGAATTCTCAGTCCTCCTCTCCCTAGCCCGTGCTTTACACTAATAATTCTCAGCCATGGTTTTTGATAAGAATTACTTGAGGACTTCTTAAAGGGCTTTGCTGATCCTAAGCCTCACCCCAAAGATTCGGATCCAGTTGGTCTAGGTTCTGCCTTGGGCCTTAGCATCAGTTTAAAAGCTTCTGCGGTTATTCTGATGTATAGCTAGAGCCAGAGCATTACAACAAGCAGCAAATCAGCTTGACCATTTCAGGGGGCATGTCTTCACAGACTTGACTTCTCTTTGTCATCTTTCTGTTCACAGTGTAATAATGCCGTTGTTTCCCAAGCTTTCATGTATATACAAATCACCTGAGGATCTTGTTCAACTCTACATTCTGATTTAGCAGGTCTAGAGTGGGACCTGAGACTGCATGTCTAACAAGCTCACAGGTGATATTGATGCTTCTGGTTCATGGGCCACACTCTGAAAGGCAAGGTGATAAGCAACTTTATGGTTTTGTCAAAGTCAAGACTTTTGTGTTGGGGAAAATTCAAGTTTCCAAATATCATCTTGTTGTCATTCCATAAAATCCTCACAGTCTGATGTGTTTTCTGGATGGCTAACTACAAGGTCATCCATCTCTGCTGGCATTGTGCTTCCATCGATATAAATCCTACCCAAAAGTATATTGCCCTGCATTATCCCAACATCTTTGGTGATGAAAGGAAAACCAAGGAATACATAAGCTTAATCTTACTTTCTTCTTTGACATTTCCCACTTTAGGTTATCTTCCATATCTTATGTCCATAATCATTGTGGAAAGGTGTCTTTTCTTTAATTCGTAACCATGAAGAATTACTCCGAATACTGAAACAATGGAAAGATAATGATTGTACAATGCCAGATGACACCCTTTATCCATTAGGACTTATATTAAAGGAGCATCCAACTCAAAACAAACTTACCAGCGAAGGAGATGTCATGGTTATTGTAACTGGTGGGAGGTGTGCAAGCTTGAGATGGTTTAATTAGGCAGCTCAGCAGGATATTAAGGTGTACACGTCTACACACCACTCTGTCCAGAGGGAGAAAGCTTACAGAAGAGTGAGGAACATCTCCCCCTCATGTCTTACTACCCACATTCAGTCCTGAAATGGTCTATGGTCATGGAATATCCTGTAGTGATTGGCTTAGGCCTGGGTTATGAGAGGGAGACCTCACTGCTTCCTGTTTACTACTACCTAAATGTTTTTACGTAGGTATTTGTTATGGGTTGAATTGTGTCCTCCCCCCATCCGCCCCAAGGTACGTTGAGGTCCTAATCCTTAGTACCTCAGAATGTGACTTAGTTTGGAAATAGAGTTGTTACAGATGTGATCGGTTGAGATGAGGTCATACAGGAGTAGGGTGGGCCCCTACTCCAGTATGACTGGTGTCCTTATAAGAAGATATGAAGACAGAGACAGGGAGAATGCAGTGTGACAATGTAGGCAGAGATTGGAGTTACATAGCTACAAGCTGAGGACTGCTACAGGTTACCAGCAAGCCACCAGAAACTAGAAGAGCGCAAGGAAGGATTCCCCTACAGATTTCAGAGGGAGCATGACGCTGCCTACACCTCGGTTTCCAACTTCTAACGTCCAGAACTGTGAAACAGATTTCTGTTGTTTTAAACCACTGAGTTTGTGGCCTTTTGTTTCAGCAGCCCTAGGAAACTAATACAACACTTAATCCATTACGTTAGTTTTAAATATTAAAAAATCAAGAGTGTATTGGAGGAAGGAGGGTAGGTTATTATAAAGGCAGTGAAAAGTATAACAGCATGATGTTTGCATAGGACTGTTAAGCCGATGGTTGTTAGTGTTAAAGTATTGGGTTGGCCCAAAAGTTCATTCGGGTTTTTCCATAAGATGTTACAGGAAAACCCGAACGACCCTTTTTGGCCAATCCAATATAAGATTCTGTCATCATCTTTCCATGGTTTCAGTGTTCCTTCAGCGACTTCCCATTACTTTTAGAATAAAGATCAGAACCCATATGTGACATGTGAGGTCCAGTGTCACCTAGTCTTCCTCACGAGCCTAGCTAGGGTTCTGCTCCTGTCCCTGTGGGCGCTAGTCACCGATAGCCCATCAGTTCTTCAAGCACAGCCTTGTGCTTCCCACCTCATATTCTGCACATGCTCTTCCCATTATCTGTGCTGCTCTCTCCATTC
>NW_006793375.1:1359025-1360436 GCF_000442215.2 Lipotes vexillifer
ATTCCTGCTCTTCATTCACCTAGTTTCATGCCCATTCATCCTTCAGATCTCAGTTCTTAATTCACTTCCTCATGGAAACCTCTGACCTTCGAGGACCAGGCCAAGTTCCCCTGGTGTGTGGTTTTGTAGTACACCATACTTCTTTCCAGGTACTATAATTGTAATTTAATAGCTGACTAATTACAGGCAGGTACTATAGTTAACTCCAGTTTGAAATCAGGGCTGTTGACTCCAAAATTTAAAACCCCCAATACACTTAACTTCCTTATGGGCAGGGCCCGTTTTCTGTCTTGATCACCTTTTTATCCCATCTGGCATAGTACTTTGCACATAACTGGTACTTAACTAATATTAGTGTAAATTTTTTAAAAAGAAAGTGTTAACGAATGAAATGTAGTTTTAACATATTCAAGTAAAGAGCCAACCTTGGTGTGTTTGTGTGGTACTAGGGGATTTCCATATCACAGATCACATTAGGAAGCTTGTACTTAATTCTTCAGTCAGTGGTTCCCAGACTTTGATCATGTGAGCAGGTGTAATTTTAAAAATTGAGACCAGCATAGATTTGACATCTTCTTGTTTTACCACGTAAAATTAATGTTAAGAGATGGCACCCATGCCACCATCATTTCATAAAACATGATATATTGGTGCTAAATGTATAATCATAGAATGCAGATAATTTAAACTGAATAAATTTGGTTTCATAAAAAAATCACCATGTTTATTTTTTCTCAGTCTCATTGTGCAACACACCAGTGGAAACTTAGGGACTGGCACTCGTCAGTGGATCAGTGTTTAGGAATCATAGACGGGAAGTTTTGAAGGAATTTATGTTGGCATGTGGCACAGCCTGATTTTTATTTTACATATGTAGCCTTGTTAGCTGTTTGGAGGCTGGATTGTAAGGGACAAAGAGTAGATTTCAAAATAGCAACAAGGAGATTGCTAGAGTGGTCTAGGCACGGGATGAGGAAGTATTGGTTTAAATTGGCAAAGGTAGAAATGAAGAAGTATGTTGCAGAGATGTTTAGGATGTGTGGTCAACAGGACTTAGTTTTGGATTTTTTAATGAGTCCTGAAAGGTGGGGAATCACAATCACTGGAGTCGTGTGTGTGCCTAGACTTGCCCTAGACCTGAATCAGAATGGTCAAGGGTAGAACCTGGCTGTATGCTTTTTTAAAACCTACAAGTATAATTCTGATGTTCACCATCAGAATAAAAACCATGGATAGATGGTGAGCAGACCAAGAGGGAGTAGTCAAGGAATACTCCCAGGTTTTTATTTTGGGTTAATGATAAAATTTAGGGAAAAGAGTAGTTTGAACTCCTTCAATGAATCTATTCCATTTTATGAAAACAGATTTTTATTAAAGGGACTGAACTCAGTGAAGGCAATCTTCTTTCCCT
>NW_006793375.1:1360455-1372137 GCF_000442215.2 Lipotes vexillifer
TTCCCTACTCTCAAACAGTGTTTCTCACACATCCCTATAGCTTCTCTGCTACTTCTAGGTACTGAAGAGCAATCCCATTTTCAAGTATTGAAAAGTTCATTTCAATCTATTATCTGTGAAATGAGACTATATAAGAAAGCACATACAGCATAATTACAGTAACAACAAAGAAATGCCCGTAACAAGAAATGTGCAAGACCTGAATGAAGAAAACATTTAAATACGACTAAAGGATCCTCCCCTCCAAAAAGAAAACATAAATAGTAACACATTATTTTAAGGTAGAAACTCAGTGTCATTAGGTTGTCAGTTCTCTCTATGTTTGTTTATGGATATAACCCAATCCCAATAAAAATACCAATAGATTTTCTTTGGAACAAGTCATCTTGATTCTAAAGTTCTTGTGGAAAAATCTGCAAGCCAGAAAGGTCGTGAAAACTCTGAAAAGGAAAGCATGGTGGCAAGTGGAGACTCACCCTACTGGATATTAAGATATGTAGTAAAATATAATAAGTAAAAGTGTGTTTCTAGTGCACACATAGACACACATCAGAATAGAACAGAATAGAAAGTTCAGAAATAGAACGAAATGCACATGAGAATTTGTACACTGTAATGACAGCATTCCACTTCATTGAGTAAAGGATGGTCTTAGGGAATCCAAATAGCCATCTGGGGAAGCCAAAGGAGAATGTGCCCATTACCAGGATCAAAGTTTCAAGTATAAAAAAAGGTAACAAACAAAAAGATGAAAATAAGTAATAACTTCCATGTTAACTTAGAGTGGGAAAGACTTACCAATCTATTTCACAAAATCCAGAAGCCATAAAATTCAGTCACATAAAAAGAAAAAATCAAAACATCTTTATTAAAAAATAAAGTCAAAAGACAAGATAATATGGGGAAAACATTATTTGTGACATAGCTCAAAATAAGGACTAGTATCTGCAATACAGAGAAAATGTCTTGAAAATGGTAAAGGGAAAATGTCAGTAGAAAAAAAGGGCAAAGAAAAAAAACTAATGGAAAAGGAGATGCAAATAAAGATTTAACAACATGTGCAACTTCACAAAAGCAAAAAAAATCTGCCTCAATAAAACCGACTTTAACAGCTTTCAGCTCTGATACTGGTAAACTGTTGGGATGTATATGTGCTTTCAGCAAGCCTAAACCTTGAAATGCATGCTGTAAAGAAGGTTCAGACTGGTAGGAAATTTTGTACATAAAATTCAAAGTGTAACTGAAGATAACAAATACCCTTAGTGACAAAACCAAAAACCCTGGACTTTCATGTAGCAGTGAAATGAAATGTGTTGCCACGGGCCCACTCTCCCACTAGACAAAATTGGCTACACTACGAAAAGCACATTTTAAGGGGTTCAGAGAGCTGTGGAAACAAAGGCCTGGATGAACTGAACTTACAGAAAAGGGAAAATTGTTACAAAGTGATTTGATAATTGCCAGCCCTTTGTTTATCTGGGGGCAGGATGTAGATCAGGCTTGTTCCAGGCAAAGGGCTTCTGCTTGAGGACAGAGAAGTCAGAAGCCTTTTAGCAGTTGCATAGTACTGTAGTGACAAATTGAAATATTAAGGGACCCTAAATATACACAGTTTTCACCTTGGGATATTTTCATTGTTCTGTAGCTGTACAAGAAATGGTGGAGCTAGCACAGAAACTTCTAAAAGACAGACTGAGATACCTTTCAGTTGCACAGTGCTGCCAGAGAGGAGCTCTTCTTCAAACACACAGTGAGTTTTCTCTTAAAGACGTTTGCCAAGTTTTAAAGCTGCGTGAAGTAGGAGGCTGAAAACCTCTGAAGGTCAGAACTGTCTGTTAGCTTCTAGGGCTGAGGAGATCTGTATTTCCACAATCTACGAACAGGAACATACCAGAAGGAGATAGAGTCTTACTAAACTTACAGTATATTCCTGATCAAGCTCAATTTCTGACTGGATAGAGTTTATTAGCTACTCACCTTAATAGCCTAATGAAATAAAAGGGAAACCCTCTTTTCTGTGAAACTTCTATGGTTCTTCTATACATACTACCTGGCACACAGTAACATTTCTAGATGTGTAAAAAGGTCAGACTGGCAATTAAGAGGGAAAAAAATAGATGCAAATCCATAGATGTTGCTGATACTGAAGTTAGCTGATAAGAGCTCAAATATGTTATATAATATATTCTAAATAGAGGAAAAGGACAAAATAGATGAAAAGAATAGAAAATTTTAAACACTTGGAATGTTTAAACGATAATCAGGGCTTCCCTGGTGGTGCAGTGCCTAAGAATCGGCCTGCCAATGCAGGGGACATAGGTTTGAGCCCTGATCCGGGAAGATCCCACAAGCCGTGGAGCAACTAAGCCCGTGAGCCACAACTACTGAGCCCATGCACCTAGAGCCCGTGCTCCGCGGCAAGAGAAGCCCCCACAATGAGAAGCCCACGCACTGCAACAGAGTAGCATCTGCTCACTGCAACTAGAGGAAGCCCGCGCACAGCAACAAAGACCCAATGCAGCCAAAAATAAAATAAATTTTAAAAAACCACACAATCAAATAGAAAGTTTAGAACTGAAAAAGGCAGTATCTACGGACTTCCCTGGTGGTCTAGTGGTTAAGACTGTGTTTCCCCTGCAGCAGGTGCGAGTTCGATACCTGGTCAGGGAACTAAGTTCCCACATGCCGCATGGCCAAAAATTTTTTTAAAAAAGGCAATATCTAAAAGTTAAAATGCCATGTATGAATTTGGCAGCAGAGGGGACATATAGCAAAATGTAGGATTAGTGAACTGGGATATGGGTCAATAAAAAATGCTCAAACTGAAGCAGAGAAAGAAAGGGTGGGAAAAAGAGAGTATAAGAGACATGTAAGACATACTCAAATGGTTTAACATTCATGTAATCAAAATTATGGAGGAAAAGAAGAAAGAAAATGGGGCAAAAGCAATATTTGAAGAGATAATAGTTGAGAATTTGTTCAAAACTGGTGAAAGACATCAACCCAGGGACTCAGGAAGCAAGTAGGAAACTGCACTTATGTGCCTCATGGACAAACAGGTGATAAAGTCAGTTAGAAAATCTTAAAAGGCGTTAGAGAAGAATACATTGCCCTCAAAAGAACAAGAGTATAAACCAACAGTCAATGTCCTATCAGAAACAACTGACACCCAGAAAGCAAGGGAAGTTCACCTTTAAACTGCTTATAGAACTGTTGGTGGGAATGTAAATTGATACAGCCACTATGGAGAACAGTATGGAGGTTCCTTAAAAAACTAAAAATAGAACTACCATACAACCCAGCAATCTCACTACTGGGCATATACCCTGAGAAAACCATAATTCAAAAAGAGTCATGTACCAAAATGTTCACTGCAGCTCTATTTACAATAGCCAGGACATGGAAGCAAACTAAGTGTCCATCGACAGATGAATGGATAAAGAAGACGTGGCACATATATACAATGGAATCTTACTCAGCCATAAAAAGGAATGAAACTGAGTTATTTGTAGTGAGGTGGATGGACCTAGAGACTGTCATACAGAGTGAAGTAAGTCAGAAAGAGAAAAACAAATACTGTACGCTAACACATATATATGGAATCTAAAAAAAAAAAATGGTCAGAAGAACCTAGGGGCAAGACGGGAATTAAGATGCAGACCTACTAGAGAATGGACTTGAGGATATGGGGAGGGGGAAGGATAAACTGTGACAAAGCGCAAGAGAGGCATGGGCATATATACACTACCAAATGTGAAATAGATAGCTAGTGGGAAGCAGCCGTATAGCACAGGGAGATCAGCTCGATGCTTTGTGACCATGTAGAAGGGTGGGATAGGGAGGGTGCGGGGGAGGGAGATGCAAGAGGGAAGAGATATGGGGACATATGTATATGTATAACTGATTCACTTTGTTATAAGGCAGAAACTGACACACCATTGTAAAGCAATTATACTCTAATAAAGATGTTTTAAAAAAAACTGCTTATAGAAAATAACAGCCTAGAATTCTAGGTGTAGCAAAAATATGCTTCAAAAATGAAGGTCTGACACACCTTGTAAAGCAATTATACTCTAATAAAGATGTTTTAAAAAAAACTGCTTATAGAAAATAACAGCCTAGAATTCTAGGTGTAGCAAAAATATGCTTCAAAAATGAAGGTAAAATACATAAATTTTCAGACAAAGACTAAAGGATTTCATTGCCAGCAGGGCTGCTCTAAAAGAAATATTAAAGGGATTTCTCCAGGCAGGAACAAAATGATGCTATATGGAAACATGAAAATTGCAGGAGGGAATGAAGAATGCATTAAAAGATAAATAGTAAATATATATGAATAAATATTGTACAAAACAGTAATTGTCATGTCTTGAGTTTAAATTATATGTACAATTAAAATGCATGACAACAGAAGAGTGGCATTACCAAGATTGCAGCAGGACACCCAAGCCTCTATCTCCCTACAAAGAGCTACGATTATCAATCCACAAAGAAAAATAGCTCTGGGAGTGCTCAAGAATCCACTTAAGAAGCTTCAGCAACACAGTGGACCACAAACCTGAATAATGACTGAGAATAACTGTATAAAACAAGAGTAGGAAGAACAGTTTCATTTTGCCTGCATCATCCCAGTGCCAAGTCAACACGGCTCAGTGCCAAGAGGGCACTCCCTGGTCCAAAATAGTTCCCTTTGCTGGGAAAAGGAGAAAGGAATGAGTGATCAGCTCACCCAGGCTTTCAGGGCACTGCGCAAAAGATTTGCTTGATTTCATCCTATCCAGAGACTGGCATAGCTAAGACATCTAGAGATGGCTAGGAACAAGGAAGAAGGGCAGGGGCTACCAGTATCAGCTATGCAGTGGGAGTGAACGTGGTTCCCAGTGGCCTGCTCTGCAGGGGACACTAGTAGCCTTTGCCACTGAGGACCACGACGGCCTTCAGGATGCTGCAGAACCCCTGCAGCTTTCATCATTGAGGACCTCATCACAGACCTCAGTAGACCTCTCCACAGGTGATCCCAGCAGCTTTCGATGTTGAGGAAACCAATAGCCAGCACAGCCACTGAGGACCCCCTACAGCGTCTGTTACTGAGGGCTCCACGGGATTTTGCATTTGCAGACAGCAGCTGCCTCAGTCCCTTCCTGTTTTCCTCTACCTTCTCCTGGTGACCTTGCTGCAGGATGCACAGGACCCGGGATCTGCACTGGCAACTAGCCACGGTCTTTGTGACTTTGTGGGTGCATAATGCCAGCTTAGGTCCATGCACTACCACCATGTGCATACCTGCAGCTAGCCCCAGTAGATGCATGAGTGCATGCCAAAGCCCAGGCACCACAGCTCCTTGTATGCCTGGAGCTGGCCCTGCATCCTTTCACTGGACCTTGCCGCCCTGCATGTACCTGCAGTTAGACCCTGCAGCCACACAAGGGCGTATTATATAGCCTGGAACTCTGCAGATACTTGTGTGTCCCCTGATGGCCCCAGCCCCTGACATTGGCCCTTATCACTGCATGTGTACCCGCAGCTGGCCTCTGCCCCCACAAAGGCACCTACAGCCAGTTCCCATGGTCAAACATGCACACCACCAGCTCTGGCCAGAACTGTTACCAGTCCCACACCCTCACCTCTGGACCTGGAGGCATCACTAAGGACCCCAACATCCATTGCAGCCAGCAGACACCCTGCAGCTCTCACCACAAAGGATCCTGGAGTTGTCAACATTGTGATAAACAGCTGCCTGAGCTGATGAGACACTATGTACCCCCCAGACCCAGAGACACCACATGCCCCCACACTTGGCACCTCACACCACTAGACCAAGGGCCACAGCATGCACCAGCATGCCCTGACTCACAGGTGAGGTTTTTTCCTTACTAAAATCAGTCCATAAAATCTGAAAGAGGTGACTCCTTCTTCAGATGCACAGACACGTAACAACACAAGGTTACACAGATCACGATGAGTGGGGAAACATGACACCACCAAAGAAATAAGTAAACTTCCAGTAATTTATCCCAAAGAAATGGAGATCCACAAACTGCCTGACAAAGAATCCAAAATAAGTGTTCTAAAGTTCAGAGAGCTACAAGAGGACACAGATTGACAATTTAGCAAAATCAAGAAAATGATGCAAGAACAAAATGAGAAGTTCAACAGAGAGAGAAAACATTAAAAAGACCAAACACATTTTGGAGCTGAGGAATATAATGACTGAAATTTAAAAATGCAATAGAGGGCTTCCCTGGTGGCCCAGTGGTTGAGAGTCCGCCTGCTGATGCAGGGGACACGGGTTCATGCCCCAGTCCAGGAGGAACCCACATGCTGCGGAGTGGCCGGGCCAGTGAGCCATGGCCGCTGAGCCTGCGCGTCCGGAGCCTGTGCTCCGCAACGGGAGAGGCCACAGCAGTGGGAGGCCCGCGTACCGCAAAAAAAATAAAAATAAAAAAAATAAAAATGAGGTTGGTCTCATGTACTAACAGGAAATGATGTCTAATATATCACTATCAAGCGAAAAAAGCCAACTACTGAATATTACATATGACATATTCTCACTGGGCTTCCCTGGCGGCACAGGGGTTGAGAGTCCGCCTGCTGATGCAGGGGACACGGGTTCGTGCCCCGGTCCGGGAAGATCCCACATGCCGCGGAGCAGATGGGCCCGTGAGCCATGGCCGCTGAGCCTGCGCGTCCGGAGCCTGTGCTCCGCAACGGGAGAGGCCACAACAGTGAGAGGCCCGCGTACCGCAAAAAAAAAAAAAAGCAATAGCTTCAACAGCAGACTTGGGCAAGAGAAGAGCGAATCAGTGAATTAGAAGACAGTTCATTTGAAATTATCCAGTCAGAGGAGAAAAAAGAATGAAAAGGAGTGAAGAAAGCCTACAGGACAATGTCAAGCCAAATGATATTCACATTATAGAAATCATAGAAGGAAAAGAGAGAAAGGAACAGAATGCTTATTTAAAGAAATAATGGCCAAAAGCCTCCCAAATCTGGGGAAAGATATGGATGTCCAGGTACATAAAGGTCAAAAGTCCTCAATCAGGTTCAACCCAGCTAAGATTTCACTGGGACACATTGTAATAAAACTCAAAATCAAAGACAGAGCATCTTTCTAGAGAAAGGAAGATCAGCAAGAGAAAATAAGCTCTTTACATACAAGAGAAACCACATCCCCACTCCCACTCCCCAACATAAGTAGGTTTCTCAGCAGAAATCTTGTAGGCCAGGAGAGAGTGGGATGATATATTCAAATAGCTAAAAGAAAAAAAAAAATGCCAGCTGAGAATACTTTGCAAAGTTGAAATTCAGGAATGAAGGAGAGAGAATTACACTCTTAGGCAAACAAAAGCTGAAGGAGTTCATCACAACTAGACATACTTTATAAGAAAGCTAAAGGAAATTCTTGAAGTTGAAAAGAAAGAGTGCTAAGTAGTAACATGAAATCATATGAAAGTATAAAACGTACCAGTCAGGTAAATATATAGTCAAATTCAGAATACACTAGTATTGTAATAGTGGTGTATAGATCACTTATAACTTGAGTGTAAAGGTTAAATGACAAAAATATTTAAAAAGTATAGCTACAATAATTTGTTATTGGATACACAATATAAAAAGGTGTAAATTGTGACAGCAAAAATATAAATTGGAAGAGCAGTGTACTCTTGGTGGGAATGTAAATTGGTACAGCCACTGTGGAAGACAGTATGGAGTTTCCTCAAAGAATTCAAAATGGAAATTAATTAATTAAAAATGAAAAATTCTTATCCCTCAATTCTCACTTCTGGGTATATATTCAGAAGACATAAAATCAGTATCTTGAAACATCTGCAATCCCATGTTCATTTCAGCATTATTCACAGCAGATAAGATATGTCCACTGATAGATGAATGAATAAAGAAAATGTGTTATACATAGTTGAATATTATTCACCCTTAAAAAAGAAGGAAATCCTGCCATTTGTGACAACATGGATAACCTGGAGGACATTATGCTAAGTGAAATAAGCAAGACAGAGAAAGACAAATATCACATGATCTAACATACGTAAAATCTAAAAAGAAAAAAAAAAAGAGGAAGGAAAAAAAATTGAACTGGTAGTACAAGAGAGTAGATTGATGTGTACCAGAGGCTGGGGGGTGGAGGAAAAGAAGTAATTGATCAAAGGGTACAAACTTTCAATTATAAGGTGGATAAGTTCTGGGAACCTAGTGTACAACATGGTGAATATAGTTAATATATGCTTGAAATTTGCTAAAAGAGTAGATCTGAAGTACTCTCATCACAAAAAAAAGTAACTATGGGAGGCGATGGGTATGCTAATTAGATTGTCGTAGTCATTTCACAGTATATCAAAATATGTTGTACACCTTAAAATATACGATTTTTATTTGTCAAAAATAAGTAAATAAATTATTAAAATAGTAATATAAAATGCATGGCAACAATTACAAAGCAGTCTGGAGGGTAAATGGATTTTAAGAGTATTAGGTTCTAAACATATCAGGAAAATGAAAAAATAATAGTTTGTATTAGGCTGTAGTAAGCCAGAAAAGCGTGTTGTAATCTGTAAGTTAAACACTAAAGGTTAGTAGATGTTTGGATGACTTAGAAAGTCCACTCCTAGGTACTAACTCAAAATGAATTAAAAAATACATCCCTCAAAAGTCTTGTATACCAGTGTTTATGTGGCTTTATTTATTTATTTATTATTATTATTTTTTTGTGGTATGCAGGCCTCTCACTGTTGTGGCCTCTCCCGTTGCAGAGCACAGGCTCCGGACGCGCAGGCTCAGCGGCCATGGCTCACGGGCCTAGCCGCTTTGCGTCATGTGGGACCTTCCCGGAGCGGGGCACGAACCCGTGTCCCCTGCATCGGCAGGTGGTCTCTCAACCACTGTGCCACCAGGGAAGCCCTATGTGGCTTTATTTTAATAACCGCTGAAGGAAAGAATTCACATGTCCTTCAATAGGGAAACGGGCAAACAAATTGTGGTATAATATCCCTACTATGGAATACTACTCAGAAATAAAAAAGAACAATGACGTGGATTAATCTCATAAACAATGTTGTATGGAACAAAAACAGGCAAATACTTCATGATTTCATTTATATGAAGTTCTAAAACAGATAAAATTAATCCACGGACTTCCCTGGTGGTGCAGTGGTTAGGAATCCGCCTGCCAATGCAGGGGACACAGGTTTGAGCCCTGGTCCAGGAAGATCCCACATGCCACAGAGCAACTAAGCCCGTGTGCCACAACTACTGAGCCTGCACTCTAGAGCCTGTGAACCACAACTACTGAAGCCTGCATGCCTAGAGCCTGTGCTCCGCAACAAGAGAATCCACCACAGTGAGAAGCCCGCGCGCCGCAACGAAGACCCAATGCAGCCAAAAATTTAAAAATATATAATAATAATAAATTAATCCATGACTGGGGAAGATGTTATCTAGAAAGGGGCATGGAAATTTTCTGGGGTGATAGAAAGTTCTAAGTCTTGATTGGAGTGTTGGTTACATAAGTGTATAATATATATTTGTTAAAAATCATCAAACTATACCTTTAAAGTCTGTGCATCTTATTTTATGTAAATTTACCTTGATAAAAAAATTATTGCCAAAACAACTTAAGGAAAGAGTAGTAAAAATTTTATTAATTAAAAAGAAGGCAGTGGCACAAGATTGTAAACAACTATACTTCAATTAAAAAAAAAAAGGCAAGTGAAAAGGGAACATAAACCAGATGGGCCAAATAGAAAACAAATAGTAAGATGGCAGATATAAATCCAACGATAACAGTAATTACGTTTAATGTAAGTGGATTGAATATTCCAGGTAAAAGTCACAAGTTGTTAGTGTTATTTGTATATTTCTTACTTTAGATTTGTCTGTCTTAAATACAAGAGATATACTTTAAATAGATACAGAAAGGTGAATAGTAAAAGGGTGGACAAAGGTATAACATGCCAACATTAAGCCAAAGCAGGCTAGCCTAGTGATATTAATCTGCAGACAGTAAGAATAGACTAATTTTTCAGGTTCCATGTTGTCTAGAAACTACAGAATATACCCAGATATAAAGTTAGCACCAAATATCATGTGATCCCCATTTTCACAGTGAAAAACTACCATGGTTCAGATTTGTGGAGATCATTCAGGTAAAAAGAGCAAGCAACATTTTGCAGTCATTAGAGGGAAGCAAACCTAGAAATATAGTTAATGGGAATTTTCTAGAGTTTGTAGAACTGGGAGAATCATTTCCCTCAACCACACACTTGGCTTCAGGAGGGTTCAGACCAAAAATTAATACCAGAATCCTGTGAATTATTTGCCATGAGTATGAAGTCTTATGGTAAAGTTTACTGTTTTGTGAACTCTTCATGGAATGGCTCATTGTAGGTTTAATAACTCTCAGCTAATCATGCATGTTATTCTTATTTTAGACAACAGTCTGGATTCAAATCTGGGATCCACCACTTAGTAGCTAGGGACATTAGGGTAGTTACTTAACCTCCACGGGCCTTGGTTTTTGTCTGGAACTCAGCTGAGCTGGAGAGAGCTGAGCTGCCAGGTGTCAAAGTAGCTGATTAAGACAGCCAGCCAAAATAAAAGTACTGAATAGCATTCAAGCATTTACTTACCTACTGTGATAGTATAAGCAAGAGCGGAGAGAGCATGGGCCCACGTGGAAGGGCCCATTGGTGGAGGATGCGTTGGATCAGCACAGACAGAGGGGTCATCTCCCTGCTGAGGGAGCCCCATACAAGAGGCTGCTGCAGTTTCATGGACCTGGGGGCCAGGGGGAGGGAGAGGGGAAGGACTAGGTGTGGAAAAGGACCTCGTCTGAGTGGAGGAAAGTGTGTTCAAGGATCTTCTCTTCTCCCCCCTGATAAAGAGGTCTCATGGGAGGCACCAGAGGATAAGAAGGAGGCCTCTGAATGCAGGTGCCTGGGCTAGGAAGGCAGATATGCATCAGGATGCCTGCCAGGTAAAGCCTTTGTAATCGCCTCAGGTTGGGCCTGAGAAATCATGCATAGGTTTTTGGCTAGAAGCTGGACTCCTCAGTTTCAACTCTAAAATGAGGGATCATAAATGACGTGATGAATATAAAATGTTTAGAACACCTGGCACATGGTAAACTCCCAAAAAGTGTCTGTATTGTTGTTTTAGTATTGTTATTATTAGTATTACCCCTGAGTTAAAACTTCTTGTGATGTTGTGATATATAATAAGACATATATATATATACAGTTGACCTTTGAACAACACGGGTTTGAACCTTGAGGGTCCACTTATACATGAATTTTTTCCAGTAGTAAATACTACTGTACTACGTGATCTGAGCTTGGTTGAATCCAAGGATTCAGAAACAGGGATATGGAGGGCTGACTATAAGTTACACTCTGATTTTTGACTTCGAAGAGGGTCAGCACCCCTAACCCCTGCATTGTTCAAAGGTCAGATGTATTGGGTCTTCACGCTCATTTCTGGCACAGAGCTCCTAAAACCCTTGGAATTTCCTGTAAAGAGAGTTACAGTGGTGTGTTTTGTTATGTTAATGAGGTGACCTTTGGACTGCACTTAAGCATGGGGGCTGGCTGTCAGTGGAGCCAGCCCTGTGATTCAGAGGGTTGGAATGTTCAGTCCCACCCTCCCGCCCCCAGGGGAAGGGAGGGGGGA
>NW_006793375.1:1372169-1398030 GCF_000442215.2 Lipotes vexillifer
GTGGGGGGTGGGGGGGGCTGCTGGAGATTGAGTTCAGTCGCCAATGGCCAAGGCCAATGATAGTCATGCCTATATAATGAAGTCTCCATAAAAACCCCAAAGGACTGGGTTTGGAGAGCTTGCAGGTTGGTGAACATGCGGGAATTTGGGGAAAGTGGTGCCTGAAGAGGGCAGAGAAGCTCCGGGCTCTTTCACCACACCTTGCCCTATGCATTTCCTTCATCTGCCTGTTCCTGAGTTCTATCCTTTTATAATAAATTGGTAATCTAGGGAGTAAATGGGTCTCCTGAGTTCTGTGAGTTGCTCTAGCAAATTGATGGAACCCAAGGAGGGGGTCATGGGAACCTCTGATATATAACTGTTTGGTCAAGAAGTACAGGTAATAACTTGGGCTTGCGACTGGCAGCTGAAGTGGGAGGGCGGGCTGCCTTGTAGGACTGAACCATCTGATGCTGCCTCTGGGTAGATAGGCACCAGCTGGTGTCCAGAGAATTATTTGTTGGAGGTGTGCGGAAACCACCCCCACACGTTGAAATTGGGTCCAAACACCCGAGACTTGTAATTGCTTACTTGTAAGCAATTCCTATAAATAATTGCAGTTAAGACTCTGCTATCTGCCCCTCCTATGCTACTGGTGAGAATAAAACAGGTAAAACTTTTCTACAAAGCCACTTTAGAATATGTATCACAGACAGTAGATACTCAAACTCTTTGAGCATGGGCACTGCTAGAAATTTATTATAAGGAAGCAATCCAGTATGTGGGAAAAGATATATATGCTCAGAGATGATCATTGATTTCAAACAGTAAAAAAATGAGATGTCTAGTAGTAGGAAAAATGGTTTTAGAATTTGTTTCATACATGTGCTGAAATGTTCTGCAACTCTTAAAAATCATTCAGTTTACTGAGATAACAGTTTTCATAGATTGGATTGGCACAAATTTAAATGTTCTTTGACAGTACCTTCTGCCATCAAGGACATGGAGAAACTGGCACTCTTATGTTTTAAAGGTGGGAGTGCAAACAGATATATCCCTTAACCAGGCAATTTGGCGATATCTAAACGAAATTACAAACGTGTATACTCTTTAACAAATCCTACTTCTAGGAATTTATCCTAAAATATATTTGCAAACATATGTGTCTGTGTGTACGTATTTACTTTGACATTGTAACGGCAAAAAAGTGAAAACTGAAAGGAAGTAAAGAAATTGCATACATCCATTCAGTGGTATTCTATGCACCTGTCAAAATGGAGGATGCCCTCTATGCAGTGATATGGAAAGATCTCAGTATATATTGTTCCATCAGTAAAGCAAGGTACAGAACTGTGTATGGCAAATCACCTTTTGTGTTAGAATATGAAACAATGTGAGTATATTTGCCTGTGTGATTGCATTTGCTTCTATCTGGAGAGATGCATAAGAAACTGGTAGGCTAAATAATGGCCCCTAAAGATAGAGCCACTTCCTAATCTCTGGAACCTGTGACTATCACCTTATATGGCAGAAGATGCGATTCAGTTAAGGAGATTTTCCTGGATTACGCAGGTGGGCTTTAAACGCCATCACAGGAGAGGCAGACAGTGATTACAGACACCAAAGAGAAGGCAGTGTGACCATGGAGACGGAGAATAGAGTGGCGCAGCCGCAGTCAAAGGACGCCAGCAGCCATCAGAAGCTGGAGGAGGCAAGGAGCAGGGTCTCCCCTAAAGCCTCTCCAGCGAGCGCGGCCCTGCTGACACCTTCATTTCTCCTCGGTGACACTAAATTCAGACTTCTGGCCTCCAGAAGTTTGAGAGAATACATTTCTGTTAAGCCACCAAGTTTGTGGTAATTTGTTATAGTAGCCATAAGAAGCTCATTCGGAAACTGATAAAAATAATTACCTCTTATGAAGAATTGGGTGATTGAAACAGAGGTGGGAGTAAGATTTTTCACTGATACTCTCTTTATAGTGTTTATTTTGTCGAATGAGATGAGTACATTTACATTTATAATGTAAACTTTAGGGCTTCCCTGGTGGCACAGTGGTTACGAATCCGCCTGTCAATGCAGGGGGACACGGGTTCGATCCCTGGTCCGGGAAGATCCCACATGCCACGGAGCAACTAAGCCCGTGCGCCACAACTACTGAACCTGAGCTCTAGAGCCCGCGAGCCACAACTACTGAAGCCCATGCACCTAGAGCCCGTGCTCCGCAACAAAAGAAGCCACTGCAATGAGAAGCCCATGCACCACAACAAAGAGTAGTCCCCGCTCGTTGCAACTAAGCCCACGTGCAGCAATGAAGACCCAACGCAGCCAAAAATAAATAAATAAAATAACTAAATTAAAGAAAATGTAAACTGTAAATCTCTCCTTTAATACAAAGATTTCCCTCTCTTCTCGGCTCAGGCTGGGCCCTCAGTTCTGCAGACCGGTGGTGAGGAAGAGGACTAGACTGTATCCGGACCTCACGCGCTCAGCTGTCCAGGCTGGCTCCTGATGTGGAGATTCAAGGCAAGGGGCAGTCCCTCCGGATTGGCCTTAGCACAGTCTGGCTGTTGGTACCTCTTTCCCAGCAGCCTGCCCGACTGAAGGCTCTTCATTTCAAGGCTTGTTTGTGTGAGCTATTCAGAGATCCTCCTGGAGGCGCTGGCGCTGCTGCATTCCATGACCAGGGTGAGAAATGACTTCTATAATTTCCCTTTAACTACTCTCCCTTTGAATCTCGGGAAGCAGGTACGGAGTTCTCACATATTTTCCCACACTGAATAATGGGTGCCTTCCCCTCTTATATTCACATCACCAAAGGAGTTCTGTAGCTTTTATAGAGCAATGAAGATCATTTCAGGGATACCACCCACCATGGGCCCTCCATTCAATTTCTGCCTTAACAGGCAATCTGTTACACAAGCAACCACAAAGTTCTGCCCTTTTGAATGCCAAAATGTTTCTCAGTTCCATTCATTTGCCTCACCACCACCTTGTTCAGGCCACATCTTTCACCTGGGTTATGGTGGCGGCTTCCTAACGTTGCCTGCTTTGTATTGCTCTGTTCCAATCCATTCTCCAAACAGTAAGCAGAAGACCCTTTGGAAACGCGAATCAGATCATGTCACCTCCTTGTTCACAACAAGTCAGATGTTTCCCATTGACCTCCTAGTGAACCCCTTAACATGATTTTCCAAGACCGCTGGGATCTACATACTTCTTCAGCTTTACGTGTCATCTTCCTCTGCCTCTGCCACTGCTTACCAGTCCCTTCCCTTCTTTCCTAGTCCTGTCCTCCTGATTTATTTTCCCTTTCTGGCAAATACTAATCAATCAATCAGTCTCTCTCCCTCTCTCCCCGTCCCTGTTCCCCTACCTTTCACTTGCCAGCCTTTCCCCTTCTTGTTCCCCAGTCTGAAATAATCTTCCCTCCATTCTTTACTGGCATGCTTCCTACTTCTCCTTTACGTCACAATTTAAAGCCACTTCATGGAAAAAGTCTTTGCTGATCCCCCAAAACTAGGTAAGAGTCATGTTTTATATGCTCCCATAACTATTGAACTAACTTTATTGTATTGTAATACCCATCATGTTGGTATTATAATTGCCCATCTCATTTGTTCTCTCTTTTCTTTGTTTCCTAAATAGAAGGGAAGCTCATTGAAGGCAGGGACTTTTAAGAGTTTAGTCAATAGGAGGTACAGAATAAAAATGTAACCACAGGAGGTCACATACATGAAATAAAACCTAATAAAATTTAATATCAAAAGTAACTAAATTATTAAATTCAGGGCACTGGTAATAAATAGCCTGTTATGGTACAAATCCAGTTATACCTAGATTTTACCTTCTTGAGGTTTAAATCTAAAAAAATAACTGAGAAAGATAGATGGCAATAATCTCAGCTGTCTAAAACTGTATATAAAAATAGTATTTTATTATTAAAATGCATTTTATTATAGTTATGCATGATGTTAGCATAAGGAGAAGTTTGGGGAGTAGTATACAAGAACTCTATATAGGAACTCAAATTTAAAAGTTTTTAAAAATGCTTTTTTGTATGCATTCTTTCCTTAGCTATGTAATCCCCTTCAAAAAAAATGAATTCCACAGATATGTCAAAACAAAAGAGATGAGAACCTGAACATTTTTCAAAGTTAATACTGATCTAGAAATTCAGATATATATTTTGAGTGCCTAAAATATTCTATCCATTGCTTTACTAAAAGTATAATGATTTTGGTCTGTTACAAATTTCTTTTATCTCTATAAAGATAAAAGCGTATATATAAAATTGATATTTTTACCATAAACAGCTTTGATTCTCAAAATTCCATAATGCCTACAAGGGCTAAAATATTATTTTTAGGTAAGAAATTGCCACATCAATTTTGTTGAAATACACTACCGTTGTACCACAGTTCAGTAATAGGTTACAAGTCTCAGTTACAGAAAACCCTTGACAGAGAAAAAAAATATCACATGAAAAATGAAGCGCCGGGCTTCCCTGGTGGCGCAGTGGTTGAGAGTCCGCCTGCCGATGCAGGGGACACGGGTTCGTGCCCTGGTCCAGGAAGATCCCACGTGCGGCAGAGCAACTAAACCCGTGTCCCACAACTACTGAGCCTGTGCTCTAGAGAGCCCATGAGCCACAACTACTGAGCCCACGTGCCACAACTACTGAAGCCCGCACGCCTAGAGCCCGTGCTCTGCAACAAGAGAAGCCACTGCAATGAGAAAAAAAAAAAGTGAAGCCCCGTGCTGAGGGTATTAGCTTGATAAAAGCCAGTAAAGCAGGAAAAAAGGCATCTATCTAATTTCATGTTTTCATTATATTTTAAAATATGTATTCAGAAAATGTTGCCCTCTAACAAATTAACCCTCTGTCATACGGATGACAAATGGTTATGACATAGGACATAGAACATAAAATAGAATAAAACATTTAATGTGATTTATGATATATATAACCTAATTATTTAAACAGATTATTATTCCAGAAGGTTCTCTTTTAGTCTGCTACAAATTCATATAGTCACGTAACCAGGCCATGTTAAGCTAATGTAAAGTGATATTAAATGGTGCTTTTCTTATTCTCTGAGGGGTCCCATGAAGCCCTCAGAGCTGAGGCCAATGGGTGTCACGTGTCTAGTCATTCTAAAGTCATTCTAAAGGTGATGACTTAATCACCCAAATCATTGGTTCAGTGCCCACCACCTCCGCCAGCTTATTCAGGAGAAACCCAGAGAGACGTACTAGAAAAATTAGAAGAGAGGTGATCTCTCAAAGTGAAAAGAAATGAGAACATCCTGGTATTTTTGTTTTCTTCCTCATGGGGTCATTCTCTCCTCCTTCAAACTTAGGTCAAGGGAGTCAAGGAGGCAACAAGAAACTCCTTTGGGGAGATGGGAGGACAGGACTAGGAAAGAAGGGAAGGGACTGGTAAGCAGTGGCAGAGGCAGAGGAAGATGACACGTAAAGCTGAAGAAGTATGTAGATCCCAGCGGTCTTGGAAAATCATGTTAAGGGGTTCACTAGGAGGTCAATGGGAAACATCTGACTTGTTGTGAACAAGGAGGTGACATGATCTGATTCGCGTTTCCAAAGGGTCTTCTGCTTACTGTTTGGAGAATGGATTGGAACAGAGCAATACAAAGCAGGCAACGTTAGGAAGCCGCCACCATAACCCAGGTGAAAGATGTGGCCTGAACAAGGTGGTGGTGAGGCAAATGAATGGAACTGAGAAACATTTTGGCATTCAAAAGGGCAGAACTTTGTGGTGGCTTGTGTAATAGATTGCCTGTTAAGGCAGATATTGAATGGAGGGCCCATGGTGGGTGGTATCCCTGAAATGATCTTCATTGCTCTATAAAAGCTACAGAACTCCTTTGGTGATGTAAATATAAGAGGGGAAGGCACCCATTATTCAGTGTGGGAAAATATGTGAGAACTCCGTACCTGCTTCCCAAGATTCAAAGTTAGGAAGACCTGTAAACTTAGGCCAGAAAGACCTCTTCTGAGAACCAGTGGCAGAGACAGACAATGAAATCCTATAAATGCAATGACTGAGGAAAGGGGGCTTGTGAACAGGGACCAAGACAGGGGTTTTGGAGTTTATGGAGAAGGGCTGGTTTAAGCATAGTCTGTGACTGGTGCTGGAGGCTCTTCCAGACCTAACCTCCCGAGCTATCATGGTACATGATGTGACATGCCTCGCAGCCTGAGATGGGCTCTGGAATAGACTTTCCAGCAGCAGTCACTGTACAGAACTTGTTTAACACACAATTGTGGGAGAACTCTGTCAGATTGCAGTCCTCTAGTTGGTTCTCCAGTGGGTGTTTGTATGAAGAACCAATACCATCCTTTGTGTCCTGATCCCACCCCTGGGATTGGGTAAGGCCTTGGAGGCCGTGGTCACTTATGGGGAGATGTGATATACAGGGAGGAAATGGACTTGCTGTTACCAGCAGGGGTGGAGCCTTGAATGTATAATTGTTCATGCCTGTATTGTCCTTAGTGATGGTGAAACAGGTGACACTGGTTCTAATTGGGTGTTAGGAGTGAAAGAGAAGGAGGAATCAAGGATGTTTCTCAGGATTTTGCTTTGGGATCTGGATCAACAATGGCACCGTTCCCAGACATGTGGAATTTGCTTCCTATCCGTGTCTTATACTTGGCTAGGTTTTTATGTCTCTATCCAGACACCAGACAGTAACTAATATTTGCATGGTGCTTTACCATTTGTCCGGGGCTTTCACATATATTATCATATGTTATGCTTTCCAATGCCCTGAGAAGTTCACTAGGCAGTCTACTATTTCTCTTTATTATGATAAGGAAATTGAAGCTCAGGGAGGTGGAGTGAATTCCTCTAGGTAGTAAGAATTCCGGCTCTGAATCCAGTTATTCTTTTTAAAAAAAATTAATTAATTATTAATTAATTTGTCTGCGTTGGGTCTTGGTTGCTGCGCGCAGGCTTTCTCTAGTTGCGGTGAGCGGGGGCCGCTCTTTGTTGCAGTGGGTGGGCTTCTCATTGCGGTGGCTTATCGTTACGGAGCACGGGCTCTAAGCACGCGGGCTTCAGTAGTTGTGACTCGTGGGCTCTAGGAGCGCAGGCTCAGTAATTGTGGTGCACAGGCCTAGTTGCTCTGCGACATGTGAGATATTCCTGGACCAGGGCTCGAACCCGTGTCCCTCGCATTGGCAGGCGGATTCTTAACCCGTGCACCACCAGGGAAGTCCTCAATCCAGTTCTTCTAATTCATTTGCTTGTTCATTTATATATCCATGCTTTATTTCTTACACAAATATTTACTGGGTGCTTCCTAGACCAGTTACTGGGGTAACCTCTGGAGATACAAAGATGTGCATGAGAGTCCTTCCCTGAAGGTCTGGCGCAGTCAGATGCATTCACACATAAGAAAAACACAGGTAGATTGCTCCAAAAGAGTAGAGATTTTGGAAGGGCACAGAGGAGTCCACATTAATGATGTGTAGGAGATGTCAGATGGAGGGGGAAGAAAGACACCCCAGGCAACTGCTTTTTCTTACTGCACGTTCCGTGGTTCTCTGATTTCACAATCTTGAATGTCACTGAGAGAAGTGTGAAGTTAATGAGATTGAATTCTACCTTTTATGAAAAATTCGGAAAGAAGTAAGGACTGAATTGAGGTACGGCATTGTTTTATGCACACTGTTGGATTTAATGAATAAATTGTTCCTTTAAAGGTCTTTTTTTTTATTAAGTCAACTATGCAATAAAAGCAATTATGTTTCCAAGATGGGTAATTTTCTCTATTGTATTTCACAGCTTGAACCCAGAATATTAAACATTCCTCCAAATTACAAAGCAGGCAAAATAGAATTTTCATAACTAACCAATGTAAAATCATAATTGTTCACCAGGGTGGGATAGAAATCTGTGTTCCAGCAAGTGAAACTATGGTGGCCCCTTTGAACCTTAAGGGAAAATGTTGTGACATTTCTATGGAAAGAAAAGTTACAAAGTTAGACCTTTCCATCCCAAGTCAATTTGAGCACTACTCCTTTCCGAAGTTAAGTGGTATAGTGTGTCATCAGTTCATATTGAACGGAACGTCTTCTGAATTTTCTTGCATCATAATTTGTCTTTTCTATACCTCCACACCCATCTTTTTGTATCAGCTAATGGATGGGAGACCAACACCTACTTCCCTCTCCAAAGCCCTGTGCTGCCTCCACACCATCACTGCTGTAAAGGAGAAGACTTCTCCCTCATCCCAACTCTACACAGCCCCATCTTTCCTTTTCCCTTTAAAATGTGAATCTAACTACTTTTCTCTTGGTGGTAAAAGTAAGATCTTCCTTGAAGAGCATTCTTAGAAATGGCAAATGAAACATCAAGGGAAGAGAACACGACTTAGACTGACCCATCTCCAAGGCCAGAACCTCGCCAGTGACACTGTGCATGCCTCCTGCCCTGTTGTGGTGTAGGACAGAGGCCCTGCTGCGGGCAGAGGCCATCGGGGATTCAGTCCTGGCTGCGACCCTAGCAGGGCACTCTTCCAGGGTGGCCCACCTCACTTGTATCTAGAATGAGAACACCTAGACCTTTGTCTCAGTAGATGCTGGTCAAGTGAATGAGGCCCTGGAGCAGACCCCTAACCTGTCCAGTTCAGTCACTTTGCACACTGGAAACATTCCTCAGAAGGCTTCTCTGTCCCTGGAAATGTATTACCCCTGAGGTGGCCCATGTCTTCTCACTCTCCATACCTCCCCGGGTGATCTCACTCACTCAAATGGTTTGATCTATCTTCTATTTATTGGTAAATCCTAAATTTAGAATTTATAGCCTCTCCCTCTGTCTCCTTCTCCCCTCTCCTCTGTTCCTTCCTCTCCTCTCTTTAGCAGTTGTCCATAATAATAGACCCTTTGCATTCCCAAGTGTTGCACCTGAAGAATCCATGAACTCCTGGGAACCGCTATGCGCGTAGAAGAGAGAATAGAGAAAAAGCAAACACAAAACAAAACCCCAAACAAAACACAAAACAAGCCAACATAAACCAGGTCCCTCTGACGTCTTCAGCCAGTGGCTCTACTTACGTGTCCCACCCATTCTTCAGTCTTGTCAGTTCTTCTATCCAACGAACAGCCTCTCGGATCATCAACTCCCCCTTATTCCTCCTTCCCACCTCTGGTTCCAGTCCTTGTTATTTCACATTTTACTTATTACAGTTAACTGTCCATTGGTCTTCCTGACTTTGCTTTTTTTCTGTTTTGTTTTCTCTATCCTGTTGCTGATTAGTCTCCCTAGAAATCTGTTTTGGTCTTGATATCTCCTTCTTGGCAGGTAGGACAGGGTGGCACCGTTTCGTGTACTAGCTCCTATGCAGAGTCTCCCTCCAGGCACTCGGAGTCAGCCATCCAAGGGCTGCATGTCACCTGGCCATCCTGCTTCCCAACCCTGACACCCACTTCTAGACCTGTGCAGCCTAATGCGTAGCCACTTTTTATTTAATTTTAATTGACTGGCTTTTAAATTTAGGAACTGAAGCACCTTTGTCAATGTGGATGCAAATATTAACAGAAAATGATTTTTAGTATTTGATTCAGTTACAGGGAAACTTTCTTTTTTTAAAAAAATTTTATTTATTTATTTTTGGCTATGTCAGGTCTTCGTTACTGCGCGTGGGGTTTCTCTAGCTGCAGTGAGCGGGGGCTACTCTTCGTTGCGGTGCGTGGGCTTCTCATTGCGGTGGCTTCTCTTGTTGCAGAGCATGGGCTCTAGGCGCGCAGGCTTTAGCAGTTGCGGCACGCGAGCTCAGTAGTTGTGGCACATGGGCTTAGTTGCTCCGCAGCATGTGGGATATTCCTGGACCGGGGCTTGAACCCATGTCCCCTGCACTGGCAGGTGGATCCTTAACCACTGCACCACCAGGGAAGCCCCAGGGAAACTTTTATGTATAAGTATTTGGAACAACTTGGGTAAACGAGTTCATCTTTTCAGTTGTAAATTTTACAATATCTAAATGCAGGTTAATTATTTCAGATGAATTTAACATCCAAATGGAGATATGCTGTAAGTGTGAAATGCACATTAAATTTCTGAGACTTAGTATGAGTAAAAGAATTTAAAATATCACATTAATAATTTTTATATATAGAGTACATATTGAAATAACAGTTTAGATATATTGAATTAGATAAAATATATTCTAAAAGTGAATTTAATCTGTTGATTTTTGCTTTTTTAAATAGGGCTACTAGAATATTTTAAATTACATGTGTAGCATGTATTACATTTCTATCAGGCAGTGCTATTCTAGAACAATTGGGCCATTTTCCTTATTCTCTCCTCCCTTCAACTTAGATTTTCCAGGGCAGGCTAAATTTTTAATATTTCCTATAACCACCCCCTCCATCTTCATAAATAATTCATAATTGTTAGATAACCTGTTCGAATGAATGGTTTAGAAAATGTGATCCAGGCTTCCACCCCCTTCTAGTGTTTTCTGTCATTGTTCTTTGCATCTGGAACATCCTTGTTTTCTTTTCCAAAGTCTACATTGCCTCTGGGTCCAACTCAGATGACCTGTCCCATCCCACCCCTGTGCCATCCTTGACCACATGCCATGGGTTGATGTCTCCCATTTCTTAATTCCCAGAGCACACAGAGTTAGTTTCTACATGCGCAGATTCATTGCCACACTCTGTACCCCTTTTCATTGTTCGGACTTCTTACATGTAAATCTTCCCTTCCCTTCTAGAAAGTTCAGTCACTGAGTCATGCATCATGCTTTCTGGGAATGTAAATTAATACAGCCACTATGGAGAACAGTATGGAGTTTCCTTAAAAAACTAGAAATAGAATTACCATATGACCCAGCAATCCCACTACTGGGCATATACCCAGAGAAAACCATGATTCAAAAAGACACATGCACCCCAATGTTCATTGCAGCACTATTTACAATAGCCAGGTCATGGAAGCAACCTAAATGCCCATTGACAGATGAATGGATAAGGAAGATGTGGTACAATATATACAATGGAATATTACTCAGCCATAAAAAGGAACGAAGCTGGGTCATTTGTAGAGACATAGATGGACCTAGAGACTGTCATACAGAGTGAAGTAAGTCAGAAAGAGAAAAACACATATTGTATAATAACATACATATGTGGAATCTAGAAAAATGGTACAGATGAACCGGTGTGCAAGGCAGAAATAGAGACACACATGTAGAGAACAAATGTATGGACACCAAGGGGGGATAGCGGGGGGCGGGTGGTGGTGGTGGTGTGATGAATTGGGAGATTGGGATTGACATATATACACCAATATGTATAAAATAGATAACTAATAAGAACCTGCTGTATAAAAAATTCAAAAATAAAAATTAAAAAAAAAGCATCTGGGCTTCCCTGGTGGCACAGTGGTTAAGAATCCGCCTGCCAATGCAGGGGACACGGGTTCGATCCCTGGTCCGGGAAGATCCCACATGCTGCAGAGCAGATAAGCCTGTGCACCACAACTACTGAGTCTGTGCTGTAGAGCCTGCGAGCCACAACTACTGAGCTCGCGTGCCACAACTACTGAAGCCCGCGCGCCTAGAACCTGAGCTCTGCAACAAGAGAAGACACCGCAATGAGAAGCCCGTGCACCGCAATGAAGAGTAGCCCCCGCTCGCCCCAACTAGGGAAAGCCCGTGCACAGCAGCGAAGACCCAATGCAGCCAAAAATAAATAATTAATTTTTTAAAAAAGCATCATGTTTTCTCCTTCATTTGACACATCTACTGGGTTTAAACCATGATTTTTTTTTTTGAGCAACACGAAGGCTCAATAAGGACCAGTGCAAGAATATTCCATATAGTTGAACTGTACCCTTATTGAGTTGCCAAATATTAAACTTGGCAATTTTAACTAATTAAAGAAATATATTTATATTTTTGAAGATGTGCTGTGGTGGAAAAAGAATTTGCCGTGGAGTCAGCAGGCTAAGATTTTAGTTCCATTCCTGCCTCTATGGGCAACCTGCTCTTGGACAAGTGCACTTCACCTTTCTGGAACTTTCTTCATCTAGAAAAGAGATTAGGTAAGCTCTAAGGTATATTGCAAATCACATATTTTATAAGTCTATGTTGGAAATCTTTCTCAAATGCCTTACATACTACTCTGAATTTTTAAAATAGAACATGCTGAACAGAAATTAGCATTTTTAAAAATGTCAGAGTCATTATTAGGGATGTCAGTTATTATGCACTGACGGTGTAATGCAGCTAAGGGGTTATTGTGTTGTGAATGAGTGCTTACTCTCCAGAGCAGTGGTTTTTATTTTTTAATTAATGTCTGCCCTTTAATGTCCTCTTTTAATGTCAGACTGTCACCTGTCACTTATTGCTAACACTGGCCCTGCCTGTATTAATACCTTCCCTGCCCTCATCCCAAGTAATTTGGGACTCCTTAAGCTAAGGTGACGTGGGGAAACCCAGTAATGGGGAGCTTGTTTGACTTACATCTGAAATTGGGCATGTAGTCCTTCAGCAACCATTTGCTGGGTGCCTGTACCTGTGACAGGCACAAGATGGTACAGGGGCTGAAGAAGAAATAATTTATAAACCATCTTAATAACCTTGGGCGACTGCACAGTGAGAAGTGTCTGAACTTCAGTGCAGAGCTTCTGCAGGCCTTTTTCTTCGCTTCTCAGTTTCAAGCTTCTTTCCTGATGGCTGAGTTTCCCAGACAAGTCACCAACAGATAATAGTGGGCTTAATGATAACAATGGTTAATCAGTACAGTGAAGAACTCTCACAGAAGTACGCAAAGAGACAGAACAGGACAGAAAGTCCAGAAATAGATTCCATGTATATATAGGAACTGGATGTATACAGAAATAGTTTCCCAAAACAGAGAGAAAAGAATGGGTTATTTAGTGTCTTTTTAAATTCTTACAAAAAGCTTGTGAACCAGGTAACACTTCTCCCCACTTTACAGATTAGACAAAGAGAGGTTCAGAGATTTGCCTAAAGTCTCCGTGGTAGATCTGAGAGAAAGTGTATTATCTTTGGTCTAAGCCTGTGCACCACGGGCTTAGAGTGGCCATCTGTATGTCTTCTCCCCTTCTTCAGCAGTGGGTCCCACCATGTGTTAGATGACCTGAACACTTCTAGTGGTCAAAGGAAGCAAATAGAAAAGCAGTTCTTAACCAGGAGTAATTTTACCCCGCAGGGTAAAATGGGAAAGTTGCTCTTGGTATCTAGTGGGTTGAGACCAGGGATGCTGCTAAATATCCTGCAACACAGGACAGCTCCCAAGAATGGTCCAGCTCTAAAGGTAGGTAATGCTGAGGTTGAGGAACCGTACAATAGATAAAGGAAAGCTTAGTCCTTCACTTGTATTGTGGATTGGATTAAAATGAATAATTATTTGAAGCCTATTTTTATTCTTTTTTTTTCTTGGTCACACCATACTGAAGCAAGGAACAAGTAGGAGGAAGGTGGGAAAGAGCTTCTGGTGCTTGAGAATACCTGAAAACATTTTAATTTTATCTTTTCTGTATGAATACAAGTAAAATCTAAAGATCTGCTACAGAGAATTCCCTGGTGGTCCAGTGGTTAAGACTCCGTGCTTCGACTCCAGGGGTCGTGCGTCCAATCCCTAGTCAGGGAACTAAGATCCTGCAAGATGCATGGCACGGCCAAAAATGTAAATCAATCAATCAATCATTCAATCTGCTACATATCTGTAGTAGACAATGCTAATATTTGCCCCCAATTTTTGTGGGTGGGGAGTGTGTTGAGTACATGCCTCTTGAAGTTAGGTGTGGTCACGTGACTGAAATGTGAATTATGAGTGGAGGAAGCAAGTTCATGATCTTCCATGCTCTCGTCCTAGACCACAGCAACCATGGGAGTGTATGTTGGTATGGAGAAACCATAACATCTGAGCAATGTGGAAAACTGCACCACTGGAGAACAGCAATCCCGCCCAGTCTCCCAGATCTGCTAGACTTTGCATGAGTAAGAACCAATCTTTTGTTGTGCTATACTACTGAGAATTTTGGAATTTATTATTGTAGTACATTCTAACTTATCCTGACTAATACATCCAAGTTAATTAGCAACTACTCTGTAATTCTTGAACCCCAAATTACTGGGGTGTTGCTTCTGCCTTGGGAATCAGGATATATTAATATTTCACATACATATTCATTCACACTGCTTTCTCAAATTCTGATTAGCATTGAGGTTCTAGAGAGATGTTAGTCTGTATAAAACTCTAGTGACTTGGCAGTAAGCAGCAAATGTTGTCTCACATAGTTTCTGGGCTGCGTGTGAAGGAACTTTTTTTTAGGCTTTGGAAATACATTTTATGTCTGAAATGATTTCTGTTGACATTAAAATATGTGCTGAATTGTGACATCTCAAGTTTGATGACTTTTACCTGCTCATTGTATAAATTCTGTTACGTAAGCTATAATGTAGACTTTATTTAGTTTCCTGACTTCTAGATTAGAGAGTGTGAAAATTTCTAGAACAGTGGTAATCAACCTCTCTCTCTTCTCATCCACACACTTCACTCTCTCTTTCTCCATAATTTGAATCAAAACTATGTCATCATTTCTCTGACCTGTTGGAAACAATTTACCTTTTTTGGTAGGTTAAGGCTTCAGAGACTGAAGACCAATCTTTTCTTTTTAAGTTATCATCAGTACTCTTGTAACGTTACTTTATATCTACCATCCCATGTGCTTTTTACCATCCCCTTCTAAACATAAGCTCATCCTTTATAACTTATATCTAACATATTTATTATTGCATTTATTTACTTACTCAAAAGTGTTTATTTACTTCGTAGCAATCCTATATCTTTATTGCATGAGCTGTAACTGTAACACAAGGGTCAGCTGCCTGGAAATCCTCAGTTCTTTTCGCCTTTGGGAGTTTCGTCTCCATTTCCTGTCATGTCAAGTAAACTGCCCTGAGGTGCAGTCTCTCAGGTGGTAGAAAATCTAACTTGCTGACGAAGATATCCGGGCTGTTCCATGCATCTGACTTTCTTGTGGTTTGTCCACACTGTGTCCGGGGGGTGTCACCTCTGGACCCCGGTGGCTGCTGTCTTCTCTCCACACCAGCAGCACTCTCTCCAGTACATCCCCTCTGTTAGAGCACCGCTCTGCGCTAGCACACAGGGCTATTGTAGCAGACTTTGATGGAAGGGTTAGGGGTACTAGAGGGGGACCGCAACTCAGAATAGTCAAGACAGGCCATATGATGTTGAATCACAGGCACGCCAGTTCTCTAGCAGCCCGTGGCCATCCTCATTACTGGATATTGCTTGGTGGGTGTCTTTCTTTTCAGGCATAACCTGTCACCGTGATACTGGGCTCTCTTTCATTTTCACACTCTCTAACATGTTCCCTGCCCTCCTTTCTCAGGGCTCTCCCTCCATCTCTCTCAAACTCTCCTCACCCCATTCCTTTGAAGCCCATAATCGCCCTTACTCAAGTATGCGCTCCACTTTGACTTTCCTGATCTTTAACTCAACCCTGGTCCTGCTTCTTTTATTTTATTTTATTATATTTTTAATTTTTAAAAAATTTTTGGCCGCGCCACGGGGTTTGCGGGATCTTAGTTCCCTGACCCCTTGGCAGTGAAGGTACTAACCACTGGACCGCCGGGGAATTCCCCTGCTGCTTTATTTTATAAACTTCAGCCAGACATTCTGCCAAACAAAGGCCGTCTACTCTGGGTAGACACCCTTTGGAAACACATGCTTTCAGTTCAGCGTTTTCTTTAATCTAGCACATTGTTTGAAATGGGAGTTCCTAATTTCTAGAATATGGAGGAAGCAGTATGAGGCATCGAGGCATTTGAGGAGCATGAGAAGGAGTAGAGAACTTTGTGGGGAGGAAGAGTAGCATGTGAGAGCATAGGAGACTTGCTGAGCTGTAGCTGATGAGACTGGAGTGGTCAGAATGGCCTGTGTAATGGAGGCTTTTGGGAAGTATCGTGTGGGCAGAAGGAAGCTTTTATTTTTGTTTTTTTTTTAATTTAGTTTAATTTAATTGTTTTATACAGCAGGTTCTTATTAGTCATCAGTTTTATACACATCAGTGTACCATGTCAATCCCAATCACCCAATTCAGCACACCCACCATCCCCACCCGCCCTGCAGTTTTTCCCCCTTGGTGTCCATACGTTTGTTCTCTACATGTGTGTCTCAACTTCTGCCCTGCAAACCGGTTCATCTGTACCATTTTTCTAGGTTCCACATACATGTGTTAATATACGATATTTGTTTTTCTCTTTCTGACTTACTTCACTCTGTATGACAGTCTCTAGATCCATCCACGTCTCAACAAATGACTCAATTTCTTTCCTTTTTATGGCTGAGTAATATTCCATTGTGTACATGTATCACAACTTCTTTATCCATTCGTCTGTCGATGGGCATTTAGGTTGCTTCCATGACCTGGCTATTGTAAATAGTGCTGCAGTGAACATTGGGGTGCATGTGTCTTTTTGAATTATGGTTTTCTCAGGGTATATGCCCAGTAGTGGGATTGCTGGATCATATGGTAATTCTAATTTTAGTTTTTTAAGGAACCTCCATACTGTTCTCCATAGTGGATGTATCAGTTTACATTCCCACCAACAGTGCAAGAGGGTTCCCTTTTCTCCACACCCTCTCCAGCATTTGTTGTTTGTAGATTTTCTGATGATGCCCATTCTAACTGGTGTGAGGTGATACCTCATTGTAGTTTTGATTTGCATTTCTCTAATAATTAGTGATGTTGAGCAGCTTTTCATGTGCTTCTTGGCCATCTGTATGTCTTCTTTGGAGAAATGTCTATTTAGGTCTTCTGCCCATTTTTGGATTGGGTTGTTTGTTTCTTTAATATTGAGCTGCATGAGCTGTTTATATATTTTGGAGATTAATCCTTTGTCCGATGATTCGTTTGCAAATATTTTCTCCCATTCTGAGGGTTGTCTTTTCGTCTTGTTTATGGTTTCCTTTGCTGTGCAAAAGCTTTGAAGTTTCATTAGGTCCCATTTGTTTATTTTTATTTCCATTACTCTAGGAGGTGGATCAAAAAAGATCTTGCTGTGATTTATGTCAAAGAGTGTTCTTCCTATGTTTTCCTCTAAGAGTTTTATAGTGTCCGGTCTTACATTTAGGTCTCGAATCCGTTTTGAGTTTATTTTTGTGTATAGTGTTAGGGAGTGTTCTAATTTCCTTCTTTTACATGTAGCTGTCCAGTTTTCCCAGCACCACTTATTGAAGAGGCTGTCTTTTCTTCATTGTATATCCTTGCCTCCTTTGTCATAGATTAGTTGACCATAGGTGCGTGGGTTAATCTCTGGAGAAGGAAGCTTTTGAAAGATGTTAAGGAGCAGAATGTCATGCTCAAAGCTACATTCTAGAAAGATCACTCTGGCTTGGGTCAGAGGGCCACAGCGTGGAGTCAGAGAGAACAGTCATAAGACTTTGACTGCAGAAGGAACTCTAAAATGTGTGGGCTGAGGCAGGACAAGGGGAGGGGCATGAAATGGGTTTGAGAGCTATTGCGAAGGTGAGATTGAAGGGGCTCAGCAGCTGTGTGGGTAGGTGAGTCAGTGAGAGGATGGACCTGGCTTGAGCAGTGGAGGGGTGCTGGTGCCCTCTCTGAGACGAGGGAACATGGAAGGAGGAGCACTTTGCGGGGGGTGGGGGTGGAGGAAACCATGGATTCAGTTATGCCCATGGTTAGTTTGAGGTACCAGTGCCACCCTCTCAAAGATGTTGAGTCAGCAGCTGTAGACCCCCAGGTGCCGGCACCCACAGATTTAGCATGCTTGGTTTTGAATGTTCTTAAGGAGCATGACATTCCTGTAGCACAAATGTAAATCAGGAGGTGAAAAATTGGTGTTTAAGAATGAGTCATGGGGCTTCCCTGGTGGCGCAGTGGTTGAGAGTCCGCCTGCCGATGCAGGGGACACGGGTTCGTGCCCCGGTCCGGGAAGATCCCACACACCGTGGAGCGGCTGGGCCCGTGAGCCATGGCCGCTGAGCCTGCGCGTCCGGAGCCTGTGCTCCGCGACGGGAGAGGCCACAACAGTGAGAGGCCCGCGTACCGCAAAAAAACAAAAAAAACAAAAAAAACAATGAGTCATGTAGCCTATGAATGAGACTCACACATCTACTTTTTGGGGGATCAGGAGAATTCAGGAAGGGTGGGTTCAAAGACAAAAGCCAGAAGTGGTGGCTAGTAGGGTGAAAAGGAGGAGACGATAAATACAATTTCAGCCTGTGGAGTGAGCGGACAGAGTGGCATAGAAAAGCCACTAAAAAGTCAGGACTGGAACTTGGGTGGTATCAGGACTGGAGCTGTAGGTTAGGGAAACAGAAGTCGAATCCATTTTGCCAAACTGTAGCTTTTGATTTCTTGATTTCTTAGCTCTGCTAAATGGCATGGAGCTGAGAAGCGGGCCCTAGCCTTTTGAGTTTGCTCTGCTTTCTTCAAGGCACCCCCCACTCACAACTGGCAGAGACAGGTAGTTCTTTAACAATCTGAAAAGGGATTGAGGTGAGTGATGAACTTGGAAAAGAGGGTGAAATCTAACCCACATCAGCAGAACTATATCTGTTACCTCTGTGTGCCGAGGATGAACACCGAGCGTGGTATTGGAAGCCAGAAACGTGCTAAATTTTTACTTCTGACACTTTTTCTTATTTTAACTTTCCTGATAGCTACATGATGCTCCTTCTGCCCTCCTCCCCTCCTCCCCAGAAAAAAAAGAAGCTTGTCAGGTTGGCATGAGTTTCTTCCCCTCCCCAGCACTCCTCTGCCCCACCCCACCCCTCCCCGCTCCCCCACCTACACACACCCAGAGTTATTACTGGGTAATTTAACTAAGGCATTTCAAAATGCGATCTCTTCATCGGTGAGGAAACACATGGTGATCATTTTAAAATATTGAGTGGCGAAAAGAATTCCTGAGGTCTTTAAGATAACAGATTAAACTGGAGTCTTGTTCTGCAATAACATTTTCTGGCACCAAGTTTATTGCTGAAATCCAAGTAGCATGTCTGCTTTGCCTCAGCACCATACATGCCTGTGGCTAATCGACAGACAGGTCTCGAAATCCCTGGGTGATCTTCACATTTGTCCCTAGGAATAAACGTTACTCCCTTTGGGAGAGCTCAAGGCTAAATGATTCAGAACCCAGTCCTTTTGGCATGTAAAAAACTGTAGCTTTCTTGGAGTCAGAGACAAATTCGTGACTCTTTTCCACCACTGCAAATGTCTTGGCTCTCAAAATGAAGGTTGGTCTTCATATCCTGGAATGAAGAGAATTTATTCAAGTCTCAGCAGTACCTAGATACGAAGATACCAGCATTGGGGCCCTAGTTTTTCCAGAATTTCTTGTATTCAGTGCATGCTGAATCTTTTCTCCTGAAACACATTTTCAAGGACCGTAGTAGAAACCACTGCCTGGTGACTTTAAAGGAAAGGGTTGCTTGACTTAAGGCCTAGACATTTCTTGGGTTGTTTGATTGCATTTCAGCTTAGAAAACAAAAGAGGGTACCAGATTCAATTATCTAATATCCTAATTCATTTGGATGTCCTATATTCACATTAATTCAGTTTAGCCCAAACTGAATTTATCATCTGTGCCCAGTGTTTCGTCTCCTCCCACAATTCCTGTCCTAAAGAATAGTACCACCACCCATGCAGACACCCAGTCGAGAAGGATGGGAGTTACCCAAGACCCCTCTTGCTTCTTCACCAGCCGCCCAATTCTCTTGATTCTATCTCTTCAATCTCTTATTTCCATTTTCTCCTTTGCCTTCCCACCACTGTGATGAAGGTCCCCATCACGTCTTACATGATCTATGGTAACAGGGTCCTATCAAACTTTCCTGCCTCCAAAAGCTTACCGCCCCTGATCTCAGCAATGGGTCTTGGCGTCCTTACACAATGACCCTTCTGTGTTGCAAATCTGATTGTTTTATTACAACTTAAGACCCCTGGGTGGTTTTCCATGACTACAGGGTAATGCCTGAACTCTTTAGTATAACCACCAAGCCTTTCCCTCTGTGACCTGGTCTCTGCCCTCCCTCCTTACCCTATGGTCTGACATTCTGCCCTGTGACCCAATGTTTCAGCCACATCATATGATACCATACCATCCTATGACGTGCCTGGCTCCATGGCCTCGCCATTCCTTTCACATACCCTGCATATTCCATTCTCTGCCTGGAGGGTCCTTCCTCCTCTCCTCTGATAGGGAAACTCCTAGTTATCTTTTCAGAACATCTTATCCTTGGTAGCACCCTCAATAAATCACTCACAGCATCACCTTACAATGGTACTATCTGAAACGTCCTTCTTTGCTGTCAGTCCAGGAGCACCTTCAGGAGGAGCCGTGATCCATTTATCTTTGAGCCGTGACCCATTTATCTTTGACTCTCTTGCCTAAATAGCCACAAGAAGAGAGGAAGACAGGTCATATGGCCACGGTCCCAAGGTTTCAAGGAAATCACAGAGCTCTTAAAGGAGAATAAGCCACAAAGCTCTTCTTATTGTCCATCTTGCCCTGTTCTTTGTTTCCTAAGGCCTGGAGTCTTTGCAATTCATTTTTTTCCTAGCAGGCACCAGTACTGTTGGCCTGGGGACGTGGTGTTAATAAAAAGAAATGGAGGAGGGGTGGCTGTGTTAACAGTGCGAGGGGCTAGTGGTCCTTTAGACGGAAGGCAATCTGGGAATCATTATTATGCGGCGATTTCTGTTTTTCAAACTTTTAAAAACATGATTCCCCCACCAGAAGGGTATACGGTTTTGTCATGATCTAATACACGTAAACACATTCCCAAACATATGTGAAAAAACAAGTGAAAAAGAGGTTCATGAAATGGTTACCTTTCCTATATGGCAGGCATTCTGATATTTTCTATTCTAATTAGTCTATCCTGGTCTATTTTGTTTTTTAAAAATTCTGGTTATGACCTATCAAATGATTTTACAATTCACCAGTGGGTCATGATCCTTATTCTGAGGAATCCTGTTGCCAAAGCGGCCTGTCTTTGACTCAGGTACATGCTTGTATGTAGGAGACAGCCACATTCCCAGAGGCCCTACTGAGAAACAACCGTTTGTGGGAGGGAGCCACACATGGTTGGTGGCATCAGTATCAAGCTGAGGAAGAGAATTCCTTGCAGTTTTAAAGAACTGAAAGAAATGTGCAACGCAGCTCAATTCTGACTCTTCCAAGAGCTGAATAACGTCGCCTGATTAACAGCGCATGAACTCAGAGACTGACTGTGTAAACAAAGAGTGTAAACAAAGTGTAAAAGGTGTAAACAAAGAGTGGCTGAGGGTGTAAACAAAGCCCAGGCAGAATTTAAATCCCTTACTAATGAGCAGTGATGTTTGTCAAGAGAACACCGTTGGTTATTCCATTGGATTTCACATGCAAAAAAATCTTGTTTACTATTTTCACAACAACATGAGAGGGGGAAAAGGAAATTTGAGATCAAGGCAGAGGCAAACAGGGCAAAAAGACAAGTAGTAGAACTTTCAGATATGTGTTAAGCCAAGTTTTAAATCAATTTAGTTAGTTATTTAGGTAATTTAATCTAATATAATTATTTATAAAACCAAAGCATTTATATGTTGTCCCATCAGGCAGGTACAGAATATATACAGGTTCAGTAGAAGAGGAGATTTCAGCTCATATCTGTTTTCCATGCTTCCTGTATTCATCTCCTAGAGCTGTTGTAACAAAGTACCACAAACCTGGTGGCTTAAAACAATAGAAATGTATTCCCTCACATTCTGGAGGCTAGAAGTCTGAAATCAAGGTGTCAGCGAGGCCCTAGGGGAGGATCCTTCCTTGCCTCTTCCTAACATCTGGCGGTTTGCAGCAGTCCTTGACTTTACTTGGCTTGTAGATGCATCACTCCAATCTCTGCCTCCATCTTCACGTGGCATTTTCCCTGTGTATCTCTGTCGTTACATGGTATTCTTCTCTCTGCCTCTCTCAGTCCAGGGTGATGGTGTTTTTGCTGGTATAAAATTCTCAAAAATATGTCAGTCTTCGGGTGAAATTCACAGGAGTCTGAGCCATTAGACATGAGGATCCTCCACAGATCCTTCCTGGATGACCCCCTCTCTGCTCCTGGCTTCTGCTGAGATGGTTGATTGGATCCATAAATAACGTGTCCAATCTCCTTAACAAACTGTTGTCCAACCGCACCCTTGGTGTTCTTGCCAGAGCACACTTTCTCATCTTTTGCTGCTATCTGAATAGGCTGAAAAATTTCCAAATCATCAACTGCTGGTCTCTTTTTGCTGATCAATTCTTTCTCAATTTGTCCCTTTCCTTTGGCATTTTATCATAAGCAGCCAGGAGAACACCTTCCACGCTTTGCTTGGATATCTGCTCAGCCAAATATCCAAGTTCATCACTTACAAGTTCTACTTTCTATAGAACTCTAGGACACAATTCAACCAAGTTCTTTGCCACGTTTTAACTAAAATGGTCTTTCCTCCAGTGTCCAATGACATTTTCCTCATTTCCATCTGAGACCTCACTAGAGGCACCTTTAATGTTCATATTTCTACCAGCATTCTGTTCATGATGACACTATGTATTCTAGGAGATCATAGACGCTTTCTCTACTGTGTTCCTCACTTCCATCTGAGCCTTCACCAGAATCAGCTTTAATGTCCACATTCCGACCAACCATCTCTTCAAGGCAATGTAGGCTTTTTCTGTCAAGCTCCTCAAAATTCCCCAATTCCAAACCATTTCCACATTTTCAGGTATTTGTTACAGCAGCTCCCCACTTCCAAGTATCAAAATTTGTGTCAGTCAGGGATCTCCAGAGAAACAGAACCAGTACTATATATACACATATGTTAATCTAGATCTAAATATCTATATCTGTATCTATTTATCTGTAGCTCTCTGTCTATCTATCTATCTAGTTTGGCAGGATGGAAACTCAGGCAGGAGTTGATGTTACAATCTTGAGGCAGAATTTCTTCTTCTTCTTCAAGAAACCTCAGGTTTTGCTCTTAAGACCTTCAATTGATTAGATGAGACCCAAGCACATTGTCAAGGGTAATCTCCTTAAAGTCAACTGATTATAGATGTTAGTCACACCTACAAATACCTTCACAGCAACATCTAAATTATTGTTTGATTAAATAACTGGTTACTGTTGGCTAGCCAAGTTAATAAATAAAGCTAACCATCACATCCCCAAAGTCAGACTTGGTCACATTCTGTTATGAATTATCACTAAGTATCTGATCCTTTATAAACTCAAAGTATCACTTACTTATACTCTTATTTGTAAGTTTTTTTTGTTTTTTTTTGTTTTTTTTGCGGTACGCGGGCCTCTCACTGTTGTGGCCTCTCCCGTTGCGGAGCACAGGCTCCGGACGCGCAGGCTCAGCGGCCGTGGCTCACAGGCCCAGCCGCTCCGCGGCATGTGGGATCCTCCCGGACCGGGGCACGAACCCGTGTCCCCTGCATCGGCAGGTGGACTCTCAACCACTGTGCCACCAGGGAAGCCCTTATTTGTAAGTTTTAGGCTTCATACTTAACCAGAAGTCTCTTGTATTTGTTTTACTTTATAGCCTTGCTTTGTAGTACATATGATTTTAAAAATACCGGGTATTAAATGCCCTTCTCTTGAGTATCAAGCCTCTATGTAAAATATACTGCTTTTTTTTTTTATTAAGAAAGCATTTTGAGGGCTTCCCTGGTGGCGCAGTGGTTGAGAGTCCGCCTGCCAATGCAGGGGACATGGGTTCGTGCCCCGGTACGAGAAGATCCCACATGCCATGGAGCGGCTGTGCCCGTGAGCCATGGCCGCTGAGCCTGTGCGTCCGGAGCCTGTGCTCCCCAATGGGAGAGGCCACAACAGTGAGAGGCCCGGGTACCCCAAAAAAAAAAAAAAAAAAAAAAGGAAGCATTTCGATTATTTAAATATTTCCTTTAATGAAATTGAGTTCTTTATCAGAGGACGTTTTCACACCCACTGGCATGATATGGTGCAACACTGGGGCTGGTAAAGCGCAAATCACAGGGCTGTGTGCTTGCTAAGGACTTGTGTCTTCAGAGACACAAGAGTGGATGCAGATGATAGAGGGAACACCTGGCTGCTCATTAGAATCACCTGGCGATCTTTAAAAAAAAAATCCCAGACTAATTAAATCAGAAGGGCTAGGTGTGGTAGGTAGCCAGGTGTCAGTATTTTTAAATCTGTCAGATTCAGTGGTTTAAAAATACACCCACACATTTTGTGATACTCCTTTCTTCAAGAGGTAAAACTTAATTCCTTCAGCTCATTGAGAGTGAGCTGGACTTAGTGACTTGCTTCTAACAAGAATATATGGAGGCAGTGACCATATGACTTCCAATACTATGTCATAAAACACTCTGAGGCTTCCTCCTGGCTTTCTCTCTTGAATCACATGCTTTGGGGGAAGCCAGCTACCGTGGCCATGAGGACAGTCAAGCAGCCCTAGAGAGGATCTCATGTTATAAGAAACTGAGGCCTCCTACCAACAGCCAGCGAGGAACTGAGGCCTTTGTCCTGGTTAATTTTATGTGTCAGCTTGACTGGGCCGTGGGGTGCTCAGACACTTGGACAAACATTATTCTGGGTTTGTCTGTGAGGGTGTTTCGGGATGACATTAGCATTTGAATAGATAGACTGAGCAAAGCAGATTGGATGGGCCTCATACAATCAACTGAAGACCTAAATAGAACAAAAAGACTAAGAGGGAACTCCTCTTGCCTAAGTCCTTGAGCTGGGACATCAGTCTTCCTGCCTTCAGACTTGAACTGAAACAGCTGCTCTTCTTGGGTCTCAAGCCTGCTGGCTTTGGGACTGGAACTGACACCATCAGCTCTCCTGGCTCTTGGGCTTTTGTACTTGGACTGGAACTACAACATTGGCTCTTGTGGGTCTCTAGCTTGCTGACTACAGGTCTTGGGACTTCTCAGCCTCAGTAAGTGTGCAAGACAATTACTTATTTTATATACATTTATATCCTATTGGTTCCTCTCTGGAGAACCTAGACTAATGCAGCCTTCTGCCAATAGTCTTGTGAGTGTGCCATCTTGGAAACCCCAGTCAAGTCTTCAGATGACTGCAGCCCAAGCTGACATCTTGAGTGCAGCCTCATGAGAGATGCTGAGCCAGATCCCCCACCTAAGCTATTCCCAAATTCCTGATCCACAGAAACTGCATGGGGTAGTAAATTTTCTTTGTTTTAAGCTGCTAACTTTTGTGGTAATTTGTTATACAGCAACAGATGACTACCATACTAGGTGATTCCATTATGTAGCCAAGCTTAAGGAGAACTGCTTTACTTTCCCATCAGTAAAAATCATGAAATACCCACTTTTTAGGCACTCAAAGGGATCTTGACCACTTATTTATATGGTAAGGGGCCTGTCAAATGTCTAGGCGAAGCAACAGATCTGTAGTGATGACTTTTCTTTGCTTCTCAGTATTTTCCATTTTCATCCTATGTCCAAGCAAAGCCTCCCATCGGTGAGCTTCATTCTTGGACTATATTACATTGCCTTGGTCCTTGTCTCTTTGCACTCAGAATTGACTTTGCAGCTCCAGTAATTCTGTTATCTCATGTTTGGGTGTAGACATCTTTGTGTTTGGAACAGAGTAAAAGTCCTATGAAAGACAAAGTATTGTTCTAAATTTTTCTGCTAGTTTGAACCTTTCCTCTTGATTTTCAGAAGAAAATTCCATAGGAAAAATAATAGAAGCCACTAGACACAAATTCCCTTAATTTTCTTGTCATCAAACTGCTTTTGTATCCAATCTTTCTTCTCCTCTGGCTGTTATTCTTTTTTTTTTTTTTTTTTTTTTTTTTTT
>NW_006793375.1:1398349-1411187 GCF_000442215.2 Lipotes vexillifer
TTTTTTTTTTTTTTTTTTGCGATATGTGGGCCTCTCACTGTCGTGGCCCCTCCCGTTGCCAGATGCGCAAGCTCAGCGCCCATGGCTCACGGGCCCAGCCGCTCCGCGGCATGCGGGATCCTCCCGGACCGGGGCACGAACCCGTATCCCCCGCATCAGCAGGCGGACTCTCAACCACTGCGCCACCAGGGAGGCCCTGGCTGTTATTCTTGAAGAGTAGATGTCCTCTTTTCACAGGCTAGTATTCCCACCTGTGCTCTGCATCACATTATCTCTCCCTCTCCTCAAGGGCGAGTCTACATCTTCACTGCTTCTTCTCTTCTAGCTTCTTCTCATTGAAACTACTCATGATTGAAGACTGCATTCTTTCCCCAGCTCAACTGTTGTAACATAGAAGGCAAGGGAAGTGTCTTGTTAATGAAGATTCATTGAATACATGAGTAAATGTATTAATTTTGAAAATACTGGAGCATTTAATAGAGAATAGAGTTATTCCTTTTCAGTGTCTACCCCAAAGTTTGTATTTCATTTTCTTGAAAATAAAACCTAAGATGGAAGTTACAGCCTCTTCACCAGAGATGTAGTAAAAGAAGCTACAAAGGTATTCAACTTAAAATAGAGATGAATCTGGTTGGTGGTCAACTACCAATTTGGCAACCTAATGGCCACTTTACAACATTTAAAGCATCATATTGAAACTAAGAAGCTGGAGATCCAAGACACCTTTCTTTTATTGCTACCTAAGTGTTCTTGATTTCTCTTTATTTTGCCCAGCCTGAAAGTCACATTCACTCAAAGAGCATAATGAAAATTTCCCTAGGAAGCCATTAATACGTGTGAGAATCACTGTAGCAGGGTTGCTCCTGTCTCTCTCTCAATAACACCATTTATTACATTCTCCATTTGGAATGTAAACTAGAAACCGACTACATTTGATTTTTCCATCACACCCAATATTGTATGTACCTGTTCTCTCCTCATCCTACAGGCTTTTCATGGAAGAGTCAATCATTGCCATGACTTAGAGAGCATCAGCTAGACACAGAGGAAAGGACATGGACTTTGTATTTAATAAGAGTTAGTTGAATGCCAGTTCTACCACTTATTAGCTATATGATTTGGGGGAAGTGATTTAGTCTTTTAATCTCAGTGTCCTCATCAGTAAAAATAATGTACAGCTCAGAGTTGTCATGGACATTAAATGAGATAATTTTGAAAACATTTATTATGGCGGCAGTTTCTTTGCCTTCCATATTCACAGATGACTTCCAAATGTATGTAGCCCCACTTTTCTCCTTAGATCCAAACCCATGATTCCAACTGCATATCTCAAAGGTATCTCATAAAGGCATCTTCACCACAGTAACACAACTCATTATCTTTCCTTTCATCCTTTCTCCTCTGGTGTCCTCTAGTTTAATTAACAGCAACATCACTCAGTCATCCAACCTAAAAACCTTTGCATCATCCTTCATCTTGCATTTTCCTCTCCCTCAGTCTTCATCCGCAGGATCTGTCAGTCAACAAACTGTTGATTCTGCCTTTAAAATTATAACCTGTCTTTTTCCTCCCCACTTCTGCCTTGGTTATGACTCTGGACTTTTCAACCTGGACCATTACCTGGCTCCAGGTAAACAGAAGCATGTCACTCATCTGATTACACACAAGACATATTTGTAACAGTGTCCTAGAGGACCCCAACATCCCTTGTAGCCTCTGTGGACCCCCCAAAGTGCTCACCAAGGACTGTGCAGTTGTTGATGCTGTGGGCCATGGTACCCAGAACCACCAAGTCACCACAGCCCCTCAGACCCAAAGTCGCCACATACCCCTGCACCTGGCACCTTGTACCACTAGGCCCAGGGTCATAGCATACTCCAGTATGCCCCACCCACAGGTGAAGGTCTTTCCTTTCCTTTCCTTTCCTTTCAGCCAGTAAAGTCTGGAAGAGGTGACTGCTTCTTCAAATGTATAGGCACCTGTGGTAGGCTATAGAGATCACAAAGATTCAGGGAAACATGACTCCACCAAAGGAACACAGGAAACCTCTAGTAACTGACACCAAATAGGTGAAGATACAGGGATTGCCCAACAAAGAATGAAATAATTCTTTAAATAATTAATTCTTTAAATAATTGTTCTAAAGATGTTCAGAGAGCTACAACACAAATAATCAATTTAATGAAATCAAGAAAACAGTACAAGGACAAAATTAGAAGTTCAACAAAAGGACAGAAAAAAATAAAAGAAATATCAGAGCTGAAGAAAAGTGACTGAACTAAAATTCAATAGAGAGCTTCAACAGCAGATAGGACCAAAAGGAGAAAGAATCAGTCAATTCAAAGACAAATCATTTGAAATTATCCAATCAAAGGAACAAAAAGTAAAAAGAATGAGGGTGTTCCCTGGTGGTCTAGTGGTTAGAATTCTGGGCTTTCACTGCCGTGGCCCAGGTTCGATCCCTGATCGGGTAACTGAGGTCCCGCAGGCCATGCAGTGCAGTTGGAACAAAAAAAGAAGAGAGAGAGAAAGAAAAAAGAATGAAAAGAAGTGAAGAAAGCCTATGGTCCTTAGGGATGCCATTAAGAGAAATAATCTATGCATTACTGGAGTCCTAGAAGAATAAGAGAGGGAGAAGGGGTAGAAAGCTTATTTAAAGAAATAATGGCTGAGAACTTCCCAAACCTGGGGAGAGACTTGGAAATTCAGGTTTGTGAAGCTGATAGGTACCCCCAAATTTCAACCCAAAATGATCTTCTCCAAGATACATTATAATAAAACTGTCTAAAGTCAAAGACAAAGAGGGAATTTTTAAACAGCAAGAGAAAAAATTTCTCCCAGGTAAGTGAACCCCCATAAGGCTATCAGTGGATTATTCAGCAGAAACCTTCTAGGTCAAGAGAGAATGGAATGGTAGATTCAAAGGGCTGAAAGAAAAAGAAAAGCAGCCAGCCAAGAATACTTTACCCAGCAAAGTTGTCCTTAAGAAATGAAGGTGAGATAAAGACTTTTCCTGTCAAAAGCTGAGGGAGCTCATCACCACTAGACCTGCCTTATAGGACATGCTGCAAGGAGTTCTTCAAGCTGAAATGAAAGCACAGTAACTAGTAATATGAAAACATACAAAAATATACAACACACTGGTAAGATAAGTATAGTCAGATTCACATACTCTAATACTATAATATGGTGGAGTGTTAACCACTTAACTCTAGTATAAAGGTTAAGGATGAAAGTATTAAAAATAGATACAGCTCTGGGCTTCCCTGGTGGCGCAGTGGTTGAGAGTCCGCCTGCTGATGCAGGGGACAAGGGTTCGTGCCCCGGTCCGGGAAGATCCCACATGCCGCGGAGCGGCTGGGCCCATGAGCCATGGCTGCTGAGCCTGCGCGTCCGGAGCCTGTGCTCCGCAATGGGAGAGGCCCGTGTACCGCAAAAAAAACCCATAAAATGTGGGGGTGGGAGTAAAAGGATAGAGTTTTCTATGTAATCAAAGTTAAGTTCTTATCAGCTTAAAATAGACTGTTATCTCTATAACATGTTTCAAGTAAGCCTCAGGGTAACCACAAAGAAAAATCCTATAGTGGATACACACAAAATTGAGAGAAGGGGATCAAAGTATACCAACATGGAAATTTATCAGTTTGCATAGAAAGGCAGCAAGAGAGGAAGAAAGTAACAAAGGACATACAAAAGAGCCAGAAAACAATTGACAAGATGGCAATAGTAAGTCCTTACCTATCAATAATTACTTTAAATGTAATTTCTTTTAAGTGGATTAAATTCTCTGATCAAAAGTTGTAGAGTGGTTGAAAGGATGAAAAACGAGACCCAACTATATGCTGCCTACAAGAGTCTCACTTCAGCTTCAAGGATACAGATAAGCTGAAAGTGAGGGGATGGAAAAAGATATTTCATGAAAATGGAAACTAAAAGAGGACAGAGTCACTATACTTATATCAGGTGAAATAGACTTTAAGTCAAATACTGTAATAAGAGACACGGTCATTATATAATGATAAAGGGATCAATTCATCAAGAGGATATAATGATTGTAAATATATATCAACCTAGTAGTGGAGCACCTAAATATATTAAGCAAATACTAACATCTGAAGGGAGTAATAGACAACAATAAATAATAGTAGGGAAGTTTAATACCTCACTTTCAAAACAACATAAGTGTCCATTGACAGATGAATGGGTAAAGAAAATGTGGTTATATACGTATACAATGGAATATCAACCATAAAAAAGAAGGAAATCTTGCCATTTGTAACAACATGGATAGACCTTGAGGGCATTATGCTAAGTGAAATAAGTCAAACAGAGAAAGACAAATACTGTACAATCTTGCTTATAAATAGAATCTAGAAACATTGAACTCAGGACTTCCCTGGTGGTCCAGTGGCTAAGGCTCCGCTCTCCAATGCAGGGGGCCCGGGTTCAATCCCTGGTCAGGGAACTAGATCCCACATGCTGCAGCTAAAGATCCCGCATGCCACAATGAAGATCCCGCATGAGGCAACAAAGATCCAATGTGCTGCAACTAAGACCCGGCACAGCCAAATAAATAAATATTAAAAAAAATATTAAGTATGAATATAAACTGTTTAAAAATAAAATAGAAACATTGAACTCGTGGAAATAGAGAGTGGAATGGGGGTTGTCAGGGGCTGAGGGGTGGAAGAAATTGGGAGATGTTGGTCAAAGCGGTCAAACTTCCATTTATAAGATGGATAAGTTCTGGGGATCTAATGTACCACATGGTGACTCTAGTTAAAAATACTGTATTTTATACTTCAAAGTTACTATAAAAGTAGAGCTTTAATTTTCTCACCATAACAGCAACAACAAAATGGTAATTATGTGAGGTGACGGATGTGTTGACTAACCTTATTGTAGTAAACATTTTGTAAAATATACATGTGTCAGTTCATCACATTGTACACCTTAAACTTACACAGTGTTATATATCAATTATATCTCAATAAAACTGAAAAAAAGAAGTGAAAATTCATGTTAGAAAAAATCTGCACTTTAAATTCCTTATCCAACAACATAGATACTAAATGGCACATTTCCGTTTTTCAATTTACAGTATTATAAATGAAATATTATTTATGACAAAGTGTCTAGATTACTTCCAACTTACTTTTTGTGTTTTTAACTCTTGACAAATTACAACTCCTTTTACTATGAGGCAATAGGTCTAATTTTTTTTTAATGGGGCATTAATATTGAAACCTAGCCCCTGATTTCTGTTGGCCAAAAGGGTTCAATGTATATATTCATCCCAGAAAATTGCTTAGTTTCAGGGAGGGACAGGTCAGCCAGGTGGGGAGGGAGAGTCAGGTTCTAACCAAAGTAGGGCATGATGAAGTGACTGACTTCTGTGGAGAGCCTTGCTTTTTCTTCAGATCAAACATATTCAGTGTCTTGAAAAACTCCTCTCACTAATTTGTGCACATATTTCTTTTGAGATTGTTGCTTTCGGAAGGAAAGTACAGAATGACAGTGTCTAAGCGCAGCGCTTTTAGCAAGATATTCCTGACCCAGTTAAAGAATCTCAAATTTCAGGCAAAACCCATGCTCCCAATTTCCACGGCATTTCTATGACACATTTGAGTGGATTCATTACAATTTTTAAACCTTTCCCAATATAAAATATTATGAATATAAATGTAAGATTTTTAGGTGTAACACAGTTGTCATCCATTTTTTGTTTTTGTCATTCTTACCCTAGAAAGAATGGAGGCTGCTCTGGAAACCAGGCTGTTAAAATGTCCCTTTTTCAAATGTGTTAACAAATGTAATTGGTTCATATAAAAGAGGACATGGGCTCTCAATGGCTGCCTTAGGAGGAAAAGGTATATTAACAATTGAGAGGATAATAGGAGGGTTTATCACTGCTTCAAGTATAATGAACACACAGAACACACCTTTTGACATTCTGGGTTATAGGTTTAGCCGTTGCAGGTTGTAGCTTTCTCACCCTTTCTTGAAGTGGAGCTGAGAAGCGGCAGGGTAATTGTTCAGCTCCAGCACATCCTCCTTCTAGGGACTCTGTAGACATGTCTTTAGTGCCCATGTCACCTCCCTCACCTACTTCTAACTTCAGCCATTGCTGTGTCGCACAGTTCCTTGCGTGCTCAGATGCACCACAACAGCGTCTGTATCAGTTTGCTAAAGCTGCAGTGACAAAATCGGGTGGACTGAGTGGTTCACACAACGGAAATGAATTGTCTCACAGTTCTGGAGGCCAGGAATTCCAGATCAAGTTGTTGACAGGCCATGCTCCCTCCAAAGGTGCTAGGGAAGGTCTGTTCCCGGCTTCTCTCCTAGCACCTGGCAGTTCCTTGGCTGTGGCAGCAGAACTTCAATCTTCATGTGATATTCTCCTTGTGTGCTTATATCTGTGTCCAAATTTTCCCCTTTTTCTAGGGATACCAGTCGTGTTGGATTAGGGCTTATCCTAATGAACTCATTTTAATTTGATTACCTCTGTAAAGAACCTATCTTCAAATAATGTTACCTTCTGAGGCGCTGGAGGTTAGAACCCCAACATATAAATTTTGCGGAGGAACACAGTTCAACCTGTAGCATTGTCACATTTTAAACTCGCACCTTGCTTTCTGTCTCATGGCCTTCTCAGAGCTGAAGCCATGGAAGCTGCTGGGCTCAGAAGGTGAGGCTGTTGACACCCTTGGGGCAATCCTCAATCAGTCAGGAATGGGACCCGTGAAAAAATGCACCACACTCCTCTCCTTTGGATGGATTATTCTGGCAAGCAGGTATTCCATCTTTTCTCAGAAGTCCTGACAAGACTGGGTCCCAGTTGCTACAACAGCAACTTTATTAACACACCCTGGCGTTGGCTTTCTCCCGTCTCACTGATCCTTTCCCTTACTACAACTTCTTGGGATTCCCCTCAAACAAATTACCAACACTCTGCTGAGATGATCTCTTTGTCTCAGACTCTGCTTTTGCGACTATCCAAACAGCTGCTTTTGCTACCTTCAGTAGAAAAACTAAGTATTCCTCTGTAAGGTTGCATCTCAAGTTATACATGATACTAGTGCCTCTGATTATGATATTAACTATGAAAAGTATATTTTTCTAGTCTTCATAAATGTGGCCTGTCTTGCTAGTATGATTATAGTAGACGTATAGAAAATATAACTTTATTGTTGAAAATACCTACTCCCATTTTGGCCGGTGAGAAAAACTGAAGCTCACAGAGTATAATTGATAATACAAGAAGTTAGAAGCAGAGATAGGGCTAGAACCTAGATTCTCTGATACCTGAATTAGCATCTTTCCCCACTATACATTTAATTCCTGTTGCCAGGAATACTTCATATGTTAATAAATGTTGTTCCTTTTAGAGGGTGTTTTACAAACTTTTAAGGTAATAGAATATAAACTTCTTAAAGACAGGGAAGATTCCTATTTATATTTGTGACAAATGGGGTTAATGTCTTTTATAGAATGAGTGCTAACTAGATATAATGTTAGCTCCATAATGGCACAGATTTTTGTCTGGTGTGTTCGTTGATATATCCCAGGAACCTGGAACAGTGCGTGGCACATAGTAGGCACTTGACAAACATTTGTTGAGTGAACAAATGAATGTAGATATGCTTAAAAGACAAGAAATAATTGTTTCTGTCTCTTTTGCCTTCTGTTAGAGGGCCACCTAAAATCCATTAATAATAGCACAGTTATACATGTCAAAGAATGTTCAAGGTTGTTTACGTATATCCATGATCTCATTTAATCCTCACAATATCCCTATGAGGTAAGGAAACCAAGACTTAGAGGAACTGCATAGCTATTCAATATCACAAAGCTTATGATTGACCCAACCATGTTTTGATCATGTGGCCTCTGATTAGCATAACTTAGATAACTGCATTGTTAACGCAATAGAAAATGAGGGCACACGAAGTTTTAGTCTCTACTCATAAATTAAGCAATCATCTTGCAAACATCATAATCGAAAGGTGAAGGATTCAATCCAAGATATTTCTACACATTGAATCTGATGGAATGTGATGACTCATCACAAAACCAGAAAGAACCTTTACTTCTCCCCGTTTGGTTGTTGCAAGTCTGCCGGGAGTGAATTTTACTGAAGTGAAATTACTTTCATTGTCATAATTCCTTATGTTATTAAGCCCCATTATTAATTGTTGGTTTTCTTGGTGTAATTTATTTTTTTCTGAGGAAATAATGTTCTACTGAACAATGGCAAGCAAATAAAATCTCCTCTTTGTGAAATGTCAGCTCCCTTTGACAGCCTGAGACAATGTATTCCAGAGGTTAAGTCAAGGGCTCTGCAGTCAACTGTGTGGCTTTGACGAGTTCCTTACCCACTCTAAATTCCAGGTTCTACATCTGTAAGATGGGATCCACAAAGTACTTAGCTCTTAGTGTTGTGCTAGTAAATGAAATACTGAAACCAAAATACTTTGCGCAGGACGTGGCTCTAAATGTGAATGCTTAACAAAATATTGCCACTACCACCACCATCACTACCACCACCATCATTATATTGAAGAAGAGTCCTTTTTTAATGGCATAATACCATTATTTGTTTGAAGAAAGATCACCTTTGCTAGAGTATGGATGGTTTCTCTGGGTCTGAAGATACAGCATAGAAAGTGAAACTTACAAGATGCATTGTGTTCCTTCTTATGTGATTTAGGGCCTCACCATCTCCTACTGCTGTGCTGTCCAACATAATAGCCACTAGCCACATGTGGCTCTTGAACACTCCAAATGTAGCTAGTGCAAGTGAGGAACTGAATTTTTAATTTTATTTAATTTTCATGTATTTAAATTGAAACTTAAATAGCTACTTGTAGCTAGTGACAACCAGGCTGGACATCATTGTATTTTGTCATGCTGGGGATGGGACTTTGCAAGCCTTTGCCAGCTGATGCCCTGTTAGGCTCTGCCAGTAGGGGACACTAGAGGGAGACTTCAAAGTTGGGAGGAGAAGGGACCTGTTCCTTCCTGTCCACTTTTGTTCCTTCAGTTAATGTCAACACAGCAATGGTTCTTCACTCTGACAGTGGCAATTGGTTTCAGTACTTGCCACACTCCCAGAACTAGCCCCATTGTACTCCTCAGAGATACCAGGATCAGCTGGGCAGTGCCTGCCCCTTCCACCCATGCCCCCAGGGCTGGGCTCCAATTCCATGGAGCTCTTCCTCCAAACCTTTAAATTCCACTAACTCTAATCTCTTATATAGGGACGGGTTGCTGCTTTAGTTTCCTGACTTTGTCTTATGGTTTCTTTGACAACAGTTCAGTGAATTCTCTAGATTAAATCTTTTCTATTAAAATACCTGGCATGGTGTCTGTTTTCCTGTCTGGACCCTGATACCAGCTTCCTGGGATCTCAGTCCATGTGGGGCATATTCCTGCTACTTCAGCCAAATGTAGCTCCAGCCCCAGGACTTCACCTAGAACTTCACCTCTGGCACAGTCTAGCCAGATTTTCCCTTTTTTTTTCCTGCTAATTCTTTTTTTAAAAAAAATTTATTTATTTTATTATTATAAAATATTTTATTATTATAAAATGTGAACTCAGCACATGGGTTGAGTCCACATTTTAGCTATTGTGAATAATGCTGCTGTGAACATGAGTATGCATCATATATGTTTTAAGAGACTTTTCATGAAGAAAGCAAGAACTGAATGAATCTCAAAGGGCACTGATGAGAGAATACTTTAAATGCTGAGGAAAATGGAGGTTTTTCCTTCCTCTCACTTCCTTGCATGTACTTCTCTGACTCCCCCTAATGGATCCCCCCAGCCTAGGTGGGCATGTTCTCCCAAGAAATTCACCGTATAGTGACCGAGGCCATATAAAAGTTACCTGTCCACAGAGTCATAATCCCCATTTTGCCTTTGACCCATTTTCTTCACTGAAACATTCTGCATGCTGACGTTTCACATCATTCAACTCACTGGGCTCTAAATCCATGGTCTATGAAATATATTATCATTGGATTCCAGACAAATCCTTCTGGAGTCACAAACATGGAGAGCTTGGCACTAAGGAGGTGGCAGCCAGGGCAAGGTTAAACTCATGGAGTTCTTGGGTGGTAATGAACTTCTTGATACCACTAGAGGCCCAATAAAAGATTATATTGCTGCTTCTTGGACAATTTTACCCCATTCTGCTTCCTGCATACTAATTATGGGGTTCTTTCTCCTCACTTTATCAGGAACATGGTAAGGCTCATTCGAGGTACAGTTTTCCTCAGCTCCCTTCTCTTGCCACAAGGGCCAAAGAGAGACTAGGTGAAATAGGCATTAGCACAAATAGGAGTTTAAAAATAGTTTCTTTCCTTTGGGGGAGGTTCTTTGATTTTTCAGGTTCCCTTCTTGGCAACCAATGACAGGGAGAAGGGCCAGACCCCACCATTTTTATTTATTTTTTTATTATTTTTATTTTTTTAACATCTTTATTGGAGTATAACTGCTTTACAATGGTGTATTAGTTTCTGCTATATAACAGAGTGAATTAGCTATACATATACATATATCCCCATATCTCCTCCCTCTTGCGTATTCCTCCCACCCTCCCTATCCCACCCCTCTAGGTGCTCACAAAGCACCGAGCTGATCTCCCTGTGCTATGCGGCTGCTTCCCACTAGCTATCTATTTTACATTTGGTAGTGTATACATGGCCATGCCACTCTCTCACTTTGTCACAGCTTACCCTTCCCCCTCCCCGTGTCCTCAAGTCCATTCTCTAGTAGGTCTGCGTCTTTGTTCCTGTCCTGCCCCTAGGTTCTTCTTTTTTTTTTTTTTTTGGCAGTACATGGGCCTCTCACCGCTGTGGCCTCTCCCGTTGCGGGGAGCACAGGCTCCGGACGCGCAGGTTCAGCGGCCATGGCTCACGGGCCCAGCCGCTCCGCGGCATGTGGGATCTTCCCGGACCAGGCAGGGCACGAACCCGTGTCTCCTGCATCGGCAGGCAGACTCTCAGCCACTGTGCCACCAGGGTAGCCCCCCTAGGTTCTTTATGACCTTTGTTTTTTTGTTTTTTTAGATTCCATATATATGCGTTAGCATACGGTATATGTTTTTCTCTTTCTGACTTATTTCACTCTGTATGACAGACTCTAGGTCCATCCACCTCACTTATTTTTAGTTTTTGAAGGAACCTCCATACTGTTTTCCATAGTGGCTATACCAATTTACATTCCCACCAAGAGTATAGGAGGGTTCCCTTTTCTCCACACCCGCTCCAACATTTATTATTTGTAGACTTTTTAATAATGGCCACTCTGACTGGTGTGAGGCGATACCTCATTGTAGTTTTGATTTGCACTTCTCTAATAATAAGTGATGTCGAACATTTTTTCATGTGCCTGTTGCCCATCTGTATGTCTTCTTTGGAGAAATGTCTATTTAGGTCTTCTGCCCATTTTTTGATTGGGATTTTTTTGTTTGTTTTATGATATTGAGCTGTATAAGCTGTTTGTATATTTTGGAAATTAATCCCTTGTCAGTTGCATCGTTTGCAAATATTTTCTCCCATTACATAGGTTGTCTTTTTATTTATGGTTTCCTTTGCTGTGCAAGAGCTTTTAAGTTTAATTAGGTCCCACTTGTTTATTTTTGCTTTTATTTCTTTTGCCTTGAGAGACTGACCTAAGAAAACATTGCTACAATTTATGTCAGAGGATGTTTTGCCTATATCCTCTTCTAGGAGTTTTATGGTGTCATGTCTTATATTTAAGTCTTTAAGCCATTTTGAGTTTATTTATGTGTATGGCATGAGGGTGTGTTCTAACTTCATTGATTTACATGAAGCTGTCTCCAACTTTCCCACCACCACTTGCTGAAGAGGCTGTCTTTTCTCCATTGTATATTTTTGCTTCCTTTGTCATAGATTAATTGACCGTAGGTGTGTGGGTTTATTTCTGGGCTCTCTATTCTGTTTCATTGATTCGCAAGGGTCTTAAGATTGCTAGCTTTGAAGATGGAGAAGGCGCCATGAGCTGAGGAATGCAGGCAACCTCTGGAAGCTAGAAAAGGCAAGAAGGTGAATTCTCCTCTGGAGCATTCAGAAAGGAATGCAACCTTGCTGACACCTTGATCTTAGTCCAAGGAGACCAATTTCAGACTTCTGACCTCCACAATTGTAAAAGAATAGATTTGTGTTGTTTTTAAAAGCCACTAAGTTTGTGGTAGTTTGTTACAGCAGCAATAGGAAACTCATACTAACACAGGCATGTATTGCTAACATAGCACGTCTGCATCCATGGGCATTTGTAACTGCTGCATGCATGGTGATAGGGGCAAGTGTCCATCTACTCCAGAGTATCTTCTCCTGTAGTTATGCCCCAGCATTTCCATACTGAAATATGTGTTGTTTTTATTGTGAAATACATTCTTTTTTTATTCTTCCTTTATATATTCTTCCCTTTGGGTTCAAAATCCTCAAGATCTGTTCCCACAAATATCCCTCTGATTTTTGTTCTTATAATTGAACAAATTCCTAAAGGTCTTCCCTTATATAAGCCTTCTCTTCCCAAGTTTGATGCCACACTCAACCTCTCTCCCTGGGTATGCTGGAATCTGATTATGGTTATTGACTGAGTGACAATAACTGGTGGGCTACAAAATATTAATTTTGTTCCACCAGGGCACACAGGCCAGGAAGTAAGAGTTTCTCTAAGCAAGGGTAGGAGAACTGCTCTGCAGAGTCAGGAGGCCCAGTGGGAAGCACTTCATGGGGAGTTGAGGATTCAGGGTATTCTTCAAAGTGTTCCAGATATTTCCATTCAAATTGCTGGAATTGCACTCTTT
>NW_006793375.1:1411197-1411593 GCF_000442215.2 Lipotes vexillifer
GCCTTCACTCACATCAAAGACGTGGCAGGGCTGTGAATCCAACTGATACTGTAATTCAGCAAAGCAAACTTGGATTTGATCAGACTCCAAGTCTGAGTTAGATTTATGGATATTTTATTTTTATTGCTGTAAGAGAGAAAATGTTTTAAAGCATGTTATAGAAAATCTTTGATTTTAATCTGTGCCTCGAGGTGAAAGCTTAGGCATATGAGGCTTTTGTTCTCCACGCTTTAAATTCAGTACTGCCATCAGGAGCAACCTCCCATCCTTCAGAGGAGAATGTCTAGGGCACATTCTACCAGTTTCTCAGAGCGTACCCAGTGGGATAGAGTCCAGCTGCCCTCAGTAACAGATCTCTTTTCCAATATCTCTCTCTCTCCATGCTCCTTCATTCCT
>NW_006793375.1:1411603-1419172 GCF_000442215.2 Lipotes vexillifer
TGCTTCCTGGGGTCACCTCCGAAATAAACTACCTGCACCCCCAAACCCTTGCCTCAGCCCGACTTCAGTGAAACCCAAAACTGGGTCACCAGGTTCTTGGACTAAACTCACCCTACTACCTGTTTTTATAGAGCTCACTCGTGAGCTAAGAATGATTTTTCGCATTTTTAAATGATTGAAAAAAATCAAAATAATATTTTGTGACACATGAGAATTATATGAAAATCAAATGTCAGTGTCTGTAAAGTTTTATTGGAACACAGCTACGTCCATTAATTTTTGTATTATCTACGTTTGCACTGCAGGGCCGTGTTGAGTAATTGTGACAGAAACCATCTGGCCTGCAAAATCTCAAATATTTACTATCTAATGCTTTACAGTAAAAGCTTGCTGACCCGTGGATCTGGGCAATACATGTTCTACTAAAATTGAATTGTAACATTATCAAGTATAGGCTAAAATCTAACCTATGTTACATCAAAATCATTTATTTTAGAATATTTTAGACATTTAAAAAGTTTAGCCGAATTTCTACCCAATTATCATTAATAACCTACTTTTTAGACCTCAGACTAAGATGTTATGTTGTAGGAAACTGTCTTCTGGTTGTATGTATAGAACATAGAGTTTAAAAACCCAGAAAACGATTTCAGTATTTAACCTTACGATTTACTTCTTAAGTACTCTTACTGAGTGCTTGGCACATAGTAAGCAGGTAGGGAATATTTAACAATAAACAAATGAAAAATGACCATACTTTTCTGCGAGACCAAGTAGTTCTCCTGTATCATGTTAGAAATTTACCTTGTTATAGAGAGAAGTGTTTCATTTTGTAAAATAAGTGGTCCCAGGCCACAGGGAAACAAGCCTCCTTTTCACGGTTGGCCATAATCATGGTTTAAAGTCATTTGATCTATTCATGTATATCTAGAGCACGAAGCCCCTTTGTACACAGAAAGTAATCAACACCTAAGAATTTTTCATTTTCCTTTATTACATTTTGCTATATTTGCGAGTTCTCCATTACTTAGTAATGCACTTGGAAAATATCCAATAACTTACGTTTAGTATCAACTAAGGTTTATTTTTTTTATTATTATTATTTTTTTGGCGGTACGCGGGCCTCTCACCGCTGTGGCCTCTCCCGTTGCGGAGCACAGGCTCTGGACGCGCAGGCTCAGCGGCCATGGTTCATGGGCCCAGCTGCTCCGTGGCATGTGGGATCTTCCCGGACCGGGGCACGAACCCGTGTCCCCTGCATCGGCAGGCGGACCTCTCAACCACTGCGCCACCAGGGAAGCCCATCAACTAAGGTTTATTAATGTAGTGGATTCTATTTCATGTGGAATGCTCTTCCTTCCTGAAAAAGTCATTAATAGTTTTCCATTGCTCACAGGCTGCATCCAGATTCCTTAGTTAGACTCATCCTGGGTGCAGCCTATATCACTGAGCTTATCTCCCATTATCCTCCAGTTAAATGTCCTCTTACTCTGAGAAGCATCCCCAACGTTTCTGGCCTCCATTATCTCTTCTTACGCATTAAGTGCCCCCAGAAGCAGACTTGGACACAATGATTTGTGTGCAAGTGATTTCTTTTTTTTTTTAACATCTTTATTGGAGTATAATTGCTTTACAATGGTGTGTTAGTTTCTGCTTTATAACAAAGTGAATCAGTTATACATATACATATATCCCCATATCTCTTCCCTCTTGCATCTCCCTCCCTCCCACCCTCCCTATCCCACCCCTTTAGGTGGTCACTAAGCACCGAGCTGATCTCCCTGTGCTATGCGGCTGCTTCCCACTAGCTATCTGTTTTACGTTTGGTAGTGTATATATGTCCATGCCTCTCTCTCACTTTGTCACAGCTTGCCCTTCCCCCCTCCCCATATCCTCAAGTCCATTCTTTAGTAGGTCTGCGCCTTTATTCCTGTCTTACCCCTAGGTTCTTCCTGACCTTTTTTTTTTTTTTTCCTTAGATTCCATATATATGTGTTAGCATACGGTATTTGTTTTTCTCTTTCTGACTTACTTCACTCTGTGTGACAGAGTCTAGGTCCATCCACCTCACTACAGATAACTCAATTTCGTTCCCTTTTATGGCTGAGTAATATTCCATTGTATGTATGTGCCACATCTTCTTTATCCATTCATCCGATGTTATACACTTAGGTTGCTTCCATGTCCCGGCTATTGTAAATAGAGCTGCAGTGAACATACTGGTACATGACTCTTTTTGAATTATGTGTGCAAGTGATTTCTTACGGACGTGCTCTTGGGAGAAAAGGGTGAGGGAGCAGGGCACGCAGGATAGGGAAGAGTGGGGCTGCAGGTGAGGTCTCACAGAGGGTACGTCGGCCTCATCCCACGGGGGAGCTCTGGAGTGGGCGTTGCTTCTCAGCCTTTGCCTTGCCTTGCGGAGCAGGAGCTAGAGTTTTATGCTCTCAGGGCCCTGAGTTCCTGGCTAAGGGCCTCTCAGGGGCAAGTAGGACCCCAGGCACTGTGGGCTTTCCATGCATGCAGGCAAAGTGACTCTAGGCATCTAAGGGCATCTTCTAACCACAGTCACAGCTACAAGCTGTTACAAGCAGAATCACACTGAAGCTAGGGAGGGGCGCACAGAAGTGGTGAGGGAGCTCAGTCTCTATCACATCGTTTCCTCCAGCATGTGCTTGCCGTGTGGCGGGTACCACCTTCTACTTCCAAATACCACGGGAAGGAGAGAGCCCTGGGAGCGCATCTTGGCTCCCTACCCAACCAGAGGACCTTGGTCATATGTCTAAACTTGTCTTAGTCTCTTAGACTGTGCTTCTTTAAGTAAGCATAGTTCTATATACCTCAGAGGATTATTCTGTAGATTAAAAAAGGAACTAGCACACGAGAGGTCTTCCACACGTGTCAGATCTGAAATTGTTGCACTTTGCCAGTCTCTGGCAACTTGTGCTCTCCTGGCCATAATCTAGAATTAGTCTCTATTCTATGACACATGGAATGAATTATGAGCTTCTCTATTTAGTCCAGTTAAACACCATTACCAAGGATGCATCATCTGTAGTTGGGTTAAGCAGAACTTCCCAACCTCTACTGACATTTTGGACTGGATAATTCTTTGCAGTGGTGGGGGGGGCTGTCCTGTGCACTGTAGGGTATTTATCAGCATCCTTGACCTCTACCCAGTACGTCCTAGTAGCCCTCCCTCAAGTTATGACAACCAAAAACGTCACCAGACATTGCCAAATGTCCCCTAGGGATCAAAATCACTCTTGGGTGAGAACCACTGGATTAAAGAAATTCCTAGGAACTGTGCAGAGTTCATTTCAGTCTTGGAAACCATGCAGGTTGAGTAACAGCAGTACCTTTTATTTTTTAATAAATTTATTTATTTATTTATTTTTGGCTGTGTTGGGTCTTCGTTGCTGCGCGCCAGCTTTCTCTAGTTACGGTGAGCGGGGGCTACTCTTCGTTGTGGCACGCGGGCTTATTGTGGTGGCTTCTCTTGTGTGCGGGCTTCAGTAGTTGTGGCATGCGGGCTCAGTAGTTGTGGCTCACGGGCTCTAGAGCGCAGGCTCAGTAGTTGTGGTGCACGGGCTTAGTTGCTCTGCGGCATGTGGGGTCGAACCCATGTCCCCTGCATTGGCAGATGGATTCTCAACCACTGTGCCACCAGGGAAGTCCCAACAGCAGTACCTTTTAAATGCTGTTCCTTTTCTCTTTAAATAATACAATTGTTTTCATGCATCGTTTTTGTGTTTTGGTCGTTGCTGTTTTGCTTTGCTTTGCTTTGGCATTGGGGAAGGTGAAAGGGAGGAAATTCATATATTTCAAATGCAAGAATTTGAGGAGCCATGCTTTGAGCAACATCTGGATCTCAGGGACCAGAGAGCTCACATACATCATATCTCAAGTCTCTGAAGGAGGCAGGATTTGAATGCAGACTGCCATGCCCCAACCAGTGTTTGAGAAGCAGCCATTGACAGACTGTGATATTGGGTAATGATTGATGGTTTCCTAGATAACATTTTATTGGGGACAGGAGGAATAGAATGAGTGTTATTGTGTCAGACAGGATGTGCCAATTTCTTATGTAGAAGGAAGATTGACAGTGCTTTGTGACTGTGATTCTAATGAGGCATATTTAGGAGTGAATATTTCCATATGAAATGCCATCCAGTAATCTTATCTTTATATGACCTATGGGTTCCAATTTCAACTGTTTCAGTCATTCTTGTCAAAGGGATAGCCAGAGTAATTGAAATCATCAAATTACTGTAATTGCAACTTTATCCTAATCCAGTAATTATCCCCTTAATTCACTTTTCACCACTGAATATTTATATCTCTATTAGGAGCAGATAGAATTGAAAAAAAATATATTGCATATTGCAAATTGTAATCTCAGGAATTTGAACAGGTACAAAGTCATTACTTTCTCATCCTAGAAAAAATAATTGGCTGTTTTCAAGCTTTCCCAAGGTGATGATAGGTAACTGCTGAGAAACTGCTCCCAGCAGGTGCCCTAATTGGTAGACACCTGGGAAAAACCAGCTAATTTACACTACACCAGACCTTCATTTAAGAGAGGCTTTTGAATCTTTGGGATTTGGGTTTGTAAACCTTTAAGTATTTCAGCATTATAATGATTGGTTTTATTTTTGTAAACCTGCTTTTAGACCCAGCAATGCCTGGCAAGTCTTCTGAAACAACCTATTCTTACTTGTGGGAAAGCAGAAATACCCGCAGAGAGCAGTAGACGGGCCAGCATCACCGGCCACTCCCCTGTAAGCACCTTCCAGATACCCCAGTCCACCTCACATGGGTACCCAGGAGTCCTCCTACCTTTCTTCCTCTTTCTACTTCTTTTTTCAACCTCTTCCCCCAGCTGCATCCCCCTGACTGCCCAAAACCCTACCCATTGTGGCCCAGATGGCAGGTCTTCAGCCTTTGTATTAGCAAGTCCCATTTTGCTCCTTATTCGGTTCAGAGTGGCACACCCACAAGATAAACAACCCCCTCTCTTGCTAACGTCCATCACTCACAGCTTTACTTTGTTGTTTTCTTATGAATAACTAGTCTAGTCTGGTTAAGTGATTGTCAAACCTTATTTTAGCAGCCAAGGATTCCCCTCAAATAAAACCAACTAAGCCCCTATTTGTGAAACAAGACACATGTGCCATTGCTTTTGGAGAAGCAGGGGACCCTGGGCCATCTCTCTCCAGTCTTCAAGCCTCCCCTCTCAGCTCAGCTCAGACACTCCCTAGACTGGAGCATTCCTTTCAATACCATTTGCAAATCACTGGTCTAGTCCAGCCTCCTTATTTTACAAATACGGAACTTAGTCCCCAAGAGTTATAGGCACAAGTTCAAAGTTACACTGTTAGAGGCAAGATTTGAACTGACCAAGTGCTCTTTCCTCAGTGGTCCTCCCAACCCTCGTGGCCAGATGTCTGCTAGATAGATATTCGTGAAAACTTGAAGCAGGTAGGCATTTTCTCTAGGATATCTGAACTATTTGCTTTATCATTGTTGAGCTGAAAAGCTCTCTGAGAAGATACTACATCCAAGCTGATGATATGTAGCTTCTCCCATCATGAGGAAACCTCTCCCTGCCCCGTCCTCCCTACCCCCGGCTGTGGTTTTGAGAGCTACCAGGGGACATAAAACGTGCCCACAAACAAATCACTGTTTGTGTTCGCATTCTCCTGACCCCCAGCAAGCTCACTGATCTCAGGCTCTGCCTTTTCCCAGCTGAGTTTCTGGCCATTGGTGGCCTGTCCACTGGGCACTGCTGCGCTTGTCTGGAGATCTGGTGTGGAGTGCATGGAGACTCTTTTTTTTTTAATATAAATTTATTTATTTTTGGCTGAGTTGGGTCTTTGTTGATGCGTGCAGGCTTTCTCTAGTTGCGGCGAGCAGGGGCTAGTCTTCATTGCGGTGCGTGGGCTTCTCATTGTGGTGGCTTCTCCTGTTGCAAAGCACGGGCTCTAGGCACGCGGGCTCAGTAGTTGTAGCTCACGGGCTCTAGAGCACAGGCTCAGTAGTTGTGGCGCAAGGGCTTAGCTGCTCCGCGGCACGTGGGATCTTCCCAGACCAGGGCTCGAACCCGTGTCCCCGGCATTGGCAGGCGGATTCTTAACTGCTGCGCCACCAGGAAAGCCCGAGAATCTCTCTTTTCTCCGTCATCCTCTCTATAACAGCTTCTTGTGCCTGGGAGCTTTACAGAGTTTTTAATGAACGTGACTGGGAGCCCTCCATGAAGTCCTATAGTAGATGCTGGGTAGAGTGATAACTATAAATAACTGATTTATCATGTGGTATTCAAAATGGCCCCAACCCTCTGATCACTATTACTGGGTATCTGGATCAAGCTGGTTATGTAGGAATTTTTGTTTTATTTTGTTTTAAAAAAGTTTTGTCCCAGGAGGTACCTTAGTTCCACAAACAGTCAAACAAAAAAAGAGATTTCTGGAAGACTCAACCCTCTGGGCCCACAGACATGCCCAGACAGTCTCAATTCCCTTGGTGACCCAGGAGATGCTCACGCTGAGTCCCCTACGCTGTAAAAAGTAATTTCACAGCTTAGGATTTGTCTACGAGCTGGAATCTTCTCGAGCCCACTGAACTGGTCCAGAATAGACAGCTTCCTTTCCTTGCTGCTTCCTATCGGCGCCAGGCTTCCCAGGTGTCCTCATCATGTCATGTTCTGACTCAGTCTAGTTCTCCTGAGGGTTCCCTGTTCCATCCACACTGGCCAAACATTGATTGTATTGAAAGACAGAGTAAGGAGGGCTGGGGAAGGATTGGCAGTAGGAAAATCTGCAAGTATAGAAAAGACAGTGTTACGTTAATTAGTGTTAAATAATAGTTTGCAATTGATAAAGGCTTTTATATATACTTAAGTCACTTAACAACCTTGGGTGTTGGGCATTGTTATCCTTCTAAGGTTTTAACTTCTTTGAGAATATAGTGCCAGGAAAATGCTATATGTCCTCAGAGGAACTGATGTTCACTCTCCTTAATGAAAACCAAATATATGTAATTTCATTTTTCCCCTGCATGCCCTGGCTTCTAGGAACCTCAGATTCTAATGTGATGAATATTTAAGGCTATTACAGCAACTTTTACAGTTAGCATGCTTTCTCTCTTTTCTTTGTTCTGATTCTTCCTAGCTCCCCTTCCTCTCTTTTCTTTTTTTTCATTCGTTTCTTTATTTTCTAATATATACCCTCTTTCAAAACATTTGAAGCAGATTATGAAAGCTTGTACCAAATGACACCAAAATAAAAAGATTGGGTTAGATGCCTGGAAATAACAGAGTGGAAACAGAAGTGGGTCCCAAAAGGAAATGTTCTAGTTTGCAGATAATATACAGACATGGCCAGGGCTTTAGGAATCTGATCCTTAGCTACCTGTGAAAGGAATAGGAAAGAAAATATATATTGAAACATTTGTACTTTTCTGCTGAGTTATATACTTCCCAGTAATCATAGGAAAGTTTTCCCTATTCCCAGGTTGTAAAGAAATTTGTTCATTTTTTTCCCTCTAGTACTTTTTTTTTTTTTTTTTTTTTTT
>NW_006793375.1:1421469-1422262 GCF_000442215.2 Lipotes vexillifer
CCCGCGTCCCCTGCATCGGCAGGCGAACTCTCAACCACTGCGCCACCAGGGAAGGCCCCCTCTAGTACTTCTAAGATTTCAAAATTTTACGTTGAAATCATTGATGCATTTGGACTTGATTTTGGTGCACAACATGAAGTGGGGAGCCGACTTCATCTTTTTCCACAAGGCTACCCAGTTGTTCCTACACCACTGATTAAAAAGTCCCATTTTACCCAACAGGTTAGAGATGCACCTTCTATCATGTACTAAATCCCATGTGTATTTCTATCCTATAATTCTAGGCTGTTCAGTTATATTGGCATCTCTAGCTGTGCACTAGTTCCATGTTTTTAAATTATTGTGCCATTATAAATATGTTTTGATTTCTAATAGCACTTGTCATTCTTCATTGCTTTTATTATTTTTCAGGTGTTTGCCTAGCTATTTTCATCTATTTTCTCATTTAACTTTATAATCAGCTTGCGTAACTCTCCACAAAAAATACTGGCATTCACTGGGATCTCATTAAATTTATAAAACACAATTTAAAAATTTTAATGGCTGCTTAATATTCTTTCATACTGATACACCCTTATTTATCAAACCATTATGCTATTTTGGATATTTAGGTTGTAGGCGTTGATTGTTTTGTCAGATCTTTATTTACCCTCCTTCTTTTGAGTAATTGCTCCTATCTCAGTCTAATCATGTGATTTGGTTGAGGGCCATTAAACAAAGAACCTCATCACGCCCTGGTAATTGGTTCAACAGATGGATCTATGACTCAAGACAGACCAGTCAGACTCTTTCC
>NW_006793375.1:1422272-1435338 GCF_000442215.2 Lipotes vexillifer
GTTTGAATTGGGAATCTCGTCAGGTACAGAAATGTGAGGTGGTGAGCCCAGAATTATAACCAAGGATGGTTTCACTTCATGGGAACGTAGCAAGAAAGAAGAAAGCTGACACCTATTGAGTGTCTGGTGGCATGGACCTCTAGCTTCAGGTATCTGTAACTAGAATCACACTCTTGCTGGTTATGGGAGCCAAGAAATCCCATTTCGCTAAAGATAGTTCTCTCCCTGGCTTCAGCTTTATTGAGGTATAATTGACAAATAAAAAATTATATATATTTAAGATATACAATGTAATGATTTAAGATACATATACATTTTGAAATGATTAATACAATCAAATTAATTAACACATCCATCACCTCACATAGTTACTATTTTTCCTGTGTGGTGGGAACACTTAAATCTACTCTCTTAGCAAATTTCAAGTATACAATACAGCATTATTAGCTATAGTCACTATGCTATACATGAGATCCTCAGAACTCATTCATCTTATACTGAAAGCTTGTACCCTTTGACCAACATCTTCCCATTTCCCCCTCCACTCAGCCCCTGGCAACTACTGTTCTACCCTCTGTTTCTGAGTTTGACGTTTTTAGAGTTCACCTATAAATGAGAATATACAGTATTTCTCTCTATGTCTGGCTTATTTCACTTAGCATAATGTCCTCCAGGTTCATCCATATTGTCACAAATGGCAGACTTTCCTTCTTCTTTATGGCTATAGATAATATTACATTGTGTGTACGTAACACATTTTCTTTATTCTTCATGTGTCTGTGGACACTCAGGTTGCTTCCATATCTTGGTTATTGTGAATAATGCTGCAATGGGCATGGCAGTTCAGATATCTGAAGATACTGATTTCATTTCTTTTGGGTAAATACCCAGAAGTGAGGTTGCTGGATCATATAGTGGTTCTATTTTTAATATTTTGAGGAATCTCCATACTGTTCTCCATAGTGGCTGCACCAATTTACATTCCCACCAACAGTGTAGGAGGGTTCCGTTTTCTTCACACCCTTGCCAACGCTTGTCACCTTTTTGGTAGTAACCATTCTAGCAGGTGTGAGCTGATATAAATATAGTTTTTCTTGAAGTAATACTGAGCAATACAAGACATATTTTCCCTCCTTCCCTCCCTGCCTTTGTTTAGATGTGAGGATCTTACTGAGTGTTGAGTATCCTCTAAATTTCAGTCTCAGCCTTTCCACAGGTATCTTTTTCTCCTGTTCCTCCCTGCATCCTGCATGTCAGCCACAGTGCTTTATGACTGTACCTTTGTCTTTCTTGCCTTTGAAACCTCTTCCAAGACTCCCAGATCCTCTCATTTTCTGATTGGAATATAGCGCTATTGTGACACTTCACCGTTCGTAAGAAGTGCGTTCAGAGCTCTCATGACCCTCGCCTTTGCTAACTTGAAAGTTTGTTCGGACTTTCTTCTGACCTGAAGTTTTGTGCAAGGCATGTGTATGTCCTAGAGCTAGCTCTTCAGTCATCATTGAAGGGTTGCGTTTCACTCGACTGCTGTTTTTTAAAACACCTTTTTAAAATAACCTCTTCGTAAATTGCTATACGCTGTATAAGATTAAAGAAAACTGAAGGTGAATCAATGAAAACGCGCATGACCAGCTAGCGTCACACATAAGCCCAATGATGCGTCCTCTGCCTAGCCTATAGACTTGTGACAACTGCTCTTTAAATGTTTGCCTGAAGAAAATTACCCATTGTTGGAATTACACAAAGCTTTGATTGTTAAGTCAGCAGGGTTTTGCTTCATTTTTTCCTGCTTTGTTTTCTGTTTGCATTTAGTATTAACTCAAAATTTGATGTCTTTTGAGGGAAGAACACAAATTCGATTCATCCCCACATTACTTCCACGTGCTTGCTAATTTATTTAATGGTTGAATGAATTGTCTTTCACACATTAGTTTTTCCCAAAGCACCTGGCACAGTGAAGCCCTCAAAAATTTATTGAATGGGGGCTTCCCTGGTGGCGCAGTGCTTGAGAGTCCGCCTGCCGATGCAGGAGACGCGGGTTCGTGCCCCGTTTCGGGAAGATCCCACATGCCGCGGAGCGGCTGGGCCTGTGAGCCATGGCCGCTGAGCCTGCGCGTCCGGAGCCTGTGCTCCGCAAATGGGAGAGGCCACAACAGTGAGAGGCCCGCATAACGCAAGGAAAAAAAAAAAAATTTATTGAATGAACAAATAAATGTATGAGTATATGAATGACTATGGAATGAATAAATGGAAGAGTGTAGAACACATCAATGAACTAAATGTTTTCAAAGGAGAAATTTTCTTTTTTTTTTCTTCTTTTTTTTTCATGGAAAGGCATTTTATTTTAGATATAGCAATGTGTACATGTCAATCCCAAACAAAGGAGAGATTTTCTGAGTACCAGAGAATTATAGCAATCTGACTTGTCAGTATAACAAATTGTTCATTTATATCTCTCTCGAGCAGGATTTCTCAGCCTCGGCGTTGATGACATTTGGAGTCTGATAATTCTTTGATGTGGGGCCATCCTGTGCACTGTAGCATGTTTAGAAGCATCCCCGGGCTCTACTCACTAGATACCAGTAGCTTCCACCACCTCTGCCCCCAATTTTGACATCCAAAAATGTCTCCAGAAAGTGGCAAGTGTCCACTGGGGGGCAAAAATCACCCCAGATGAGAGCCACCGCTCTTAAGATCATTCAGTTCCCCATTTCCTCCCTTCTCTCCAGCTGCCTGTTTAATAATGTGTAAATTGTTTCTAAAGGTCTTTCCATTCCCCCAGCAGCCGAGTTGATACTAGCACGTCTCTCAGTTGTCTAATGTGCATTTGCCACTCCCATCTCTGCTTGAGGAACTGCAGGACCTCATATGTGCAGCAAACATCCCGCTTGCCCGTCATCAGCATTTTTGGGCTGAATCAACCTGTCAGGCTTTGTCACGTTGAAGCTGCTGTGGCCAACTTCAGTAAGCAAGAACAACAAAAAAATGCCTTCTGGCTTCCCTAACCAGGAGGTCCTGTTTGACAGATTTAATTCAATCAAATAGATACTGAGGCATTTCATTAATGAATGACGCACTTAACTGTCATTTCTGAGCTATCTTCTTACTCTTCAACTAGAGAAGGGGGTTTGCTTCTTAAATGCTGGAACCATTCTCGGTTATTGTCTCATGAAAGAGACAGGCTGACTGGCCAAGATAATGGGTAGACAGTTATCTATAGTATTAGTCACATCATTTACTGTGTAGCACATTACTCCCCACACTTAGTGGTTTAAAACAACAAGCATATATGATCTCAGTTTCTGTGGGTCAGGAATTCCAGAGCAGCTTAGGCAGGAGGTTCTGGTTCAGGGTCTCTCCCAAGGTTGCAGTCAAGATGTCAGCTGTGGCTTCAGTCAGATGAAGATTTGATTGAAGCTGGGCAGAGGGATTTGTTTTACTCACGTGGCTGTTGGCAGGTCAACTTAGCAGATTGCGGAAAACAAACACAAAAACAAAACCCAGGATGACCAGTTAAATTTGAATTTTAGATGAATCACAAATAATTCTGTAGTATAAGTATGTTACAAGCAATATTTGGGACATCCTTATACTAAACTGTTATTCATTGTTTATCAGAAATTCAAATTTAGCTGGCATTCTTTTTGCATCTGACAAACTTATTGGCAGTAGGTCTCATTTCCTTGCTGTGTGAACCTCTCTCCAGGGCTGCTTTAGTGTTCTCATGGCGTGGTGGCCAGCCTTCCTGGGAACGAGTGGCAGAGAGGTGGAATCTACTGTGTCTTTTATGATCTAACCTCAGAAGTCACGTGTTATCCTTTCTGCCAATTTCTGTTGGCCACATAGACCAACTCTGATACAGTGTGAGAGGAGTTTATCCAAGGGTCTGATCATAGGGTGCCATTTTGGAGGCTGGTTCCCACATCTATATTGTGGGATTTCAGGGCTGCTAGTAAAATCTTCCTCAGTCTCCAAATATTACCCTATTGGTAGGCCGAATTCTAAGGTAACCCCTAATGACTTGTCCGTTTGTATCATACCCTCCCCTGGGCAGAAGCTGGGACTTTCTTCTAGCCGAGAGAATATGACAAAGGTAATGAGATGTCACTCCCTTAATTAGGTTATGTTATATGGCAAAGGCGATGGGATTTTATTTTCATAATTCTTTTACATTGTCTGAGTCCCTCTTAGCCTACTAGAGTGAGAGACTCTCCCTTGCTGGCCTTGAGGAAGCTGCCATGTTGAGAAGTCAGCTAGAGGGTCTATGACAAGGAAGGTGGGTGGCCTTCAGGAGCAGAGAGAGAGTGGCCCTTGGCTGACAGTCAGCAAGAAAGCGGGGATCTTGGTCCTACAGTGGCAAGGGACTAAATTCACGCAACCACCATATGAGCTTGGGAGAGGCTCCTGAGGCTCCTGGAAGGAATGCAGCCCTGGTGACACGTTGATTACAGCCTTGATCGTGAGACCCCAAAGCAGAGGACCCGGCTAATCTGTACCTGGACTTGTGATACACGAAAACTCTGAGAAGACAAATATGTGTTGTTTTAAGTTGCTGACCATGTGGTAATTTGTTACAAAGCAGTAGGTCACTAGTTCATCTTTCTATTTTTGGCGCTGCATTGGGGCTGACACTCCACCTTCGGGAGAGTACTGGTAAATCTTACTCCCATCACATGCCCTCTATTAAACTGTATGCACTTTCACAATGTGCCTGAAAAGAGGCAGAAAGCCAATTTGCGAAAACTTGATTCAACAAGTAGTTGTAATTAAATGTGGAGAGTTGTTACGATAGGTGAACAGCAGGGGACTTTGAACACACAGTAGGGTGAGCTAAAATAAAATAGCCTAGGAATTCAGGAAAGGGCTTCTGGAGGAAGTGATTTTGAAAGTTGGAAGAGTAAGTTATTTAGGCACAAAGAAGAGATGCGGGATATGAAGGCAGAGAATTTTTCAAAAGTATAAACTATTGCGGTATGACAGAAAAAGTGCCTAAATCCTGTGTGCGGCTTGACAAACTTCACATAGTAAACACCCCTGCAACTGTCGCTCGGGTCAGCAAACAGTCCTACCTGCCTCCCAGAAGCCCGCCTGTGTCCCATTCCAGTGAGTGACCCGACCTCCTTCTCTGCAAGGGTAACCCTGTCCTGACTCGTAACACCATAGTTTACTCTTGACTGTTCTTGTACGTCACATGCTTAGACTAATATAGCATAGGCTCTTCTGTACCTGGGTTACCCCCCAGTGTTATGTTTGTGAGATTCATTCATGTTGTTGCTTGTAGCTGTAGTTACTTTACTCTCATGGGTGCGGATATTCCCTTTAAGAAGAGACCACATTGCTTCACGTTCATCTGGGTGATCTGGGTTGTTCCCCGTTTGAAATCAAGGAGTGGGGCATCTAATGTGACTTATGGGGAATGAAGCAATCTAGCACCAGCCTACCTTTCCAAGCTTGGCTTAGACCGCCCTCTGAAATATGAGTGTTCAGAGGAGAGGGTAATCTAAATAGATGTCAGAAGGGTAGGCCAGTGCTAGATTGCTCCCTGCCCTGCAAGCCACGTTTGAATTTGACTTTATCCCAAGGAGCCATTTAAAGGCTTAAAGTAAGTAAAAGCTCAAAATTCATTTAAAATATGTCTTCCTGGCTAAATTTTAGAGAATGAATTGAAAGGAAGCAAGTCTGGTGCAGGGAGACAAATTGACTATTTCAGTAATTGTGAACCACAGACATATTTGATCTTGTAAGGGTTTAATGAGTCTGGTGTTGATGTTTTCTGCTAAAGGACCTTGCATTTAATCATTGTTTTTTCTTGGATCAGCCAGAAGACTTAGCTGGCATTTTTCACAAAAGAATGGGGAGGCTGGCGGAGCTGCTGGTTTGCTTTTGTTGGCTGTCACTCTGCAAATGCTACTATAAAGAACACAGGAACAGTCCAAGGGCCACTGTCTGAGCGGGGCCTGCGACCATAGTAGGAGAAGCATGATTCCAGTACTTCAGTAATGGAAATGCAGGCCTATGCTTGTGCAAAGAGGGCATCCTCCGTTCTCTCTGGTTAGACATGTGTGGTCAACACCCCCTCCTCCATACACTAAGACAGTTCCACCCAGAATGGTCCTTTCCCCATGTTATGACTAGGCTTCCCCCTTCGCGCTGTCTTTATAAACCCTCAACCAGGCTTAGCCATTATGTCTACATCATGCACACGTTCAGAGCACCCCCTTCTTCACTCCTTTTATAGGAAGCTCACTCTGTAAGTAGTCATATGCCCGTCCTCTCCAGCAAGGACTGTACCTGTCTGAAACCTGTGTCATGTCTGTTCCCCATGTATCCACCATCCACCCTCCACTTGTTTTTCCCGGTCTGTCATATAGTCTTTCTCACCACCATTCACTAAATCCTGTCTACTCTATCTCCGAAAAGCCTTTTCATGACCAGTTTTTCCTTCCCACACTTACTGCTGATATTCTACCCCTTTTCAGTCACTCAGCATCTCTTGAGTGACCCCAACAAAATGACTCCAGCTGACCTCCTTGCCCAGGCTACCTACCCTACTTCAATTTCTTTCGTATGTCCAGAAAGTAATGTCTTTTTTAAAAACAAATTTTATTGGGGTATTGTTGATTTACACTGTTGTGTTAGTTTCGGGTGTACAGCAAAGTGAATCTGTTATACAAATACATATATTTACTCTTTTTTAGATTCTTTTCCCATGTAGGCCATTACAGAGTATTGACATAGAGTTCCCTGTGCTATACAGTAGGTTCTTATTAGTTATCTGTTTTATATATAGTAGTGTGTATGTGTCAGTCCCAATCTTCCACTTTATTCCTCCCCCCTCCTTACCCCCTGGTAACCATAAGTTTATTTTCTACATCTGTAACTGTTTTGGTTTTGTAGATAAGTTCATTTGTAGCCTTTTTTAGATTCCACATATAAGCAATATGATATGATATTTGTCTTTCTCTGTGTGACTTACTTCACTCAGTATGAGAATCTCTAGGTCCATCCATGTTGCTGCAAATGTCATTATTTTGTTCTTTTTTATGGCTGAGTAATATTCCATTGTATATATGTACCACAACTTCTTTATCCATTCCTCTGTTGATGGACATTTAGGTTGCTTCCATGTCCTGGCTATTGTGAATAGTGCTGCAATGAACATTGGGGTGTGTGTATCTTTTACAGTTTTCTCCAGATATACGCCCAGGAGTGGGATTGCTGGATCATATGGTAGCTCTGTTTTCAATTTTTGAAGGATCCTCCATACTGTTCACCATAGTGGCTGTAACAGTTTGCATTCCCACCAACAGTGTAGGAGGGTTCCCTTTTCTCCACACCCTCTCCAGCATTTATTGTTTCCAGATATTTTGATAATGGCCATTCTGACCAGTGTGAGGTGATATCTCATTGTAGTTTTGATTTGCATTTCTCTAATAATTAGTGATATTGAGCATATTTCCATGTGCTTTTTAACCATCAGTATGTCTTTTTTTGGAGAAATGTCTATTTAGATCTTCTGCTCAGTTTTTGATTGGGTTGTTTTTTTTGTTTTTTTTTGATATGCATGAGCTGTTTGTATATTTTGGAGATTAAGCCCTTATCAGTTGCTTCATTTGCAAATATTTTCTCTCATTCTGAGGGTTTTCTTTTCGTTTTGTTTATGGTTTCCTACATAATGATCAAGGGATCAATCCAAGAAGAAGACATAACAATTGTAAATATACATGTACCCAACATAGGAGCACCTCAATATACAAGGCAAATGCTAACAGACATAAAAGGGGAAAGCGACAGTAACACAATAATAGTGGGGGACTTTAACACCTAACTTACACCAATGGATAGATCATCCAGACATAAAATTAATAAGGAAACACAAGCCTTAAGTAACACATTAGACCAGATAGACTTAATTGATCTTTCTTTATAGGACATTCCATCCAAAAGCAGCAGAATATACTTTCTTCTCAAGTGCACATGGAACCTTCTCCAGGATAGATCACATCTTGGGTCCCAAATCAAGCCTCGGTAAATTTAAGAAAACTGAAATCATATCAAGCATCTTTTCTGACCACAACACTATGAGATTAAAAATCAATTACAGGAAAAAAACTGTAAAAAACACAAACACATGGAGGATAAACAATATGTTACTAAATAATCAATGGATCACTGAGGAAATCAAAAAATACCTAGAGACAAATGGCAACGAAAACACAACAATCCAAAACCTATGGGATTCAGCAAAAGCAGTTCTAAGAGGGAAGTTTATAACAATACAATCTTATCTCAGGAAACAAGAAAAATCTCAAATAAACAACTTAACCTTGCACCTAAAGCAACTAGAGAAAGAACAAACAAAACCCAAAGTTTGACACTTTGCTTCCACCTACACCACAATCAGTATTCACTTTTAGAGTTTCTGAGATTGTTGCTGCCCATACTATAAAACCGTTGATCGCTGTTCTGAAGTGACGAGATGCATGGACCCAGAATGGACCCATGTTCCTTGGGGCTGGTCAAAGGAGGCAGTTGTTTCTTAGCCTTCTAAAAGTTCACTCTTTGCCCACATCTCACAATCACGCTGCTAATCCATTGTCTACACACCTTCCCCCAGTGTGTGCATGCTTAAGTACCAGGACTCCCCTCAGACCTGTTCCTGGTGTTATCACTCAACCTGGGTAATAATACCATCTACTTCTACCAGCACTGTGTCCCCAACTCCTTCTGATCTCTCACCCCTGTATCCAATCATGAACTGCTATCCATTCTCTTTCAAAAGCTTATCTCATGCCAGCCCCTTCACTTCTTTTGCCATGCCCTAATTCAGACCTTCATCACCTCTGAAATCATCTGCAACTGACCTCCCTGTCACCATTCCCCCTTCTGTAATTTATTTACAATTATCTAGACTCTTCCTCAAATACTAAACTGCTGTGTTACTCTTTAAAACCTTTGAAGATTACCTCTATAACGATATATATATTTTATGGCTATTTAATAATATTCCACTGTATGGATATACTACATTTTGTTTATCCATTTACTAGTGAATGAACATTTCGGTTGTTTCTAGCTTTTGGTGATTATGGATAGTGCTATAAATATTTGTGCGCAAGTTTTTATTTGAATACCTGCTTTCAATTCTTTTGGATATATACCTTGGAGTGGAATTGCTGGGTCATATAGTAACTCTGTGTTTAACTTTTTGAGGAACTACCACAGGGGCTGCAGCATTTTAGATTCCCATGAGCAATGTATAATGGTTCTAATATCTCCACATCATTGTCAATACTTGTGATTTTCTGGTTTTTTTTTTTTTTTTTTTTTTTAATTTTAGTCATCCTAGTGCATGTGAAGTGGTATCTCATTGTGGTTTTGACTGGCATTTCCTTAATGGCTAATGACGTTGAGCATTTTTTCATGTGCTTATTGGCTTTTTGTATGTTTTTTGAAGAAACGTCACTTCACAGCCTTTGCCCATTTACCCATAGATTTGTCCTTTTTGTTAATTGTGTTTTAAGAGTTCTCTATATATTCTGGATATGAGACCCTTATCAGATATATGATTTGCAAATATTTTCTCCCATTCTGTAAGTTATCTTTTCACTTTCATGATAGTTCCCCTTTCTGCACAAAAGTTCTCTAATTTCGATGAAGTCCAATTAATCTATTTTTTCTTTTGTTGCTTGTGTTTTTGGTGTCATAACTAAGATTCTATTGCCAAATCCAAGGTCACACCTACTTTTAAAATTTCCATTTCCCACCATGAACCTCAATCCTGTGGTTTACCCAAAATGAATCTCTAATGAGTCCGTGGACATGCAGTTTCCTTTACCTGGCAAACCTTTTCCTTAATTCAAATATCACCTCAGTGAATTCTCCATATCCACAGAAAGTGTTACTTATTCAAATACCTTCTTCCTTCAGGCACTGATTCTATCTCTGTATTCACCTGGTATGTAAGTTTATCTGTGTCTTTTTCTCCTTTTAAGATTGTGGTGCTTTGAGCACAGGGATGAATTTTGTTGTGCTCTGAAGTCAGTGCCTTTAGTAAATGCTCAGTGTTTGTGGAGTGAATGGATGAATGAGCAGTTATGAGAAATAACACATTCTCTTGTCATATAGCTTTAAAAGCCATTCCTTACATCCCATTCATTTTGTGGAAAGGGGAGACAGATTTCCCACTGCAAGAGTCAGATAGATATAAGACTGATTGGATACATGGCATTGTCACTTGTCACTGAACACCCAGAAAGGTTTTTCTTGGCTCACCTACTGCCTGTGGTCCTTTCTGGAGACCTTCCAATTCTCTAAGGCCACCTATGACTCTCTTTACATGAGAAGTAAGGTGAGGGGAATCTCACATGAGATCTAACCTGTGCTTCTCTTTATTTCTAAAGAGATACCCCGTATCCTATTTTATTTAAAGCTAGGGACATGCTATCAATAAGAAAAAAAGTCAGTCATGGGATTCAGGAACTGTTTCACAGAAGTATATAAAAAATGAGTGCTATCTAGCTGCCTGAATTTTAATCTATTCTCTGATTCCACACATAGTTGTAATAAGACACAAGACTGCCTTTACCTTTGTTTCTTTTTGTCTTTCTCCTTTTGTTCCTCTTCAGTATCTCATACTTTCTCTTATTCTCCCCATTTGTGCTAGTATTGGGGCACTCAAAGAGATTATGCTGTCAACAAAATACCATTCTGTGGACTTATGGTTTTTGTAGTTCATGAGGGTGGGAACATTTCCTTTCAAAGGAGCAAGATCTACCCGTCTACACTGATAGACCTCTTCTTAGGTTGAGATGAGAAGTGGCCCAGACTTTATACTTGGGCAGCCATGACTTCACAGAGGAGCCATGACCCATGTGGCAGTAAGCTCATAGCCCACTGTGAAGTAGCATCCATGCCCATGTGAAGCCGCGACAGTGTAACCGTTGCAGTGCCCCCCATTGTTCTACACAGTTCTGCTAATTCACAAAAGCCCTCACACTCCCAGAGAAAGACAGTCCACTCTCTAGCCATGGTAACAATCAAACCCCAGAACAAGATCTGTTTTATCCATCACTGACTACTCTCTGAAAGGCAGCCAATCAGCGACAGTCTCACACTTTGACAGTCAGCTGAAGGAGAGCTGCTGATTTTGCACGTTTGTAAGGCTGACCACTCCTGTCTCTTTGACAAATGTAACCTGAAAAGAAACCCGTCCCCTAAATGAGCAGTTTGTTTTGCTCAGGGAGACTCTGCCTGACCAGTAAAGCTCTCCCTTACTTAAGTAAGAAAGAAATTCAGTCTTGTGGTTTCAGAAATTGTGTGACGGTCTTATCCTTTGTCAGTTTTCCATTATGTCTTGAATGTCTGCCTATGCCAGTATTAACAGAGTTCTATCATCTATGCTATATATGATATATCATGCTAAAAATGACAGTTGTCGAACATAAAGGTGTGGGCATGCTATATACATGATGCTGAGTCTTGTAGTTATTGAACACAAATCAACGTATATTTTACACAGTCACAGGTTAAGAGAGGTATTATATCTCTCTAAGGGGATTAGATAAGCATTTCATGTATTCAACTTTTAAGCCCTCTCTGTTCTTATAGTTTGATTTTTTTTATGGTTTTAAGCCACTAAGTTTTTAATTTTTAAAATATTTATTTATTTATTTTTGGCTGCGTTGGGTCTTCGTTGCTGCGCACAGGCTTTCTCTAATTGTGGCGAGCAGGGGCTACTCTTTGTTGCGGTACACTGGCTTCTCATTGCGGTGGCTTCTCTTGCTGCAGGGCACGGGCTCTAGGTGAGCGGGTTTCAGTAGTTCTGGCTCGTGGGCTTAGTAGTTGTGGCTTGCGGGTTCTAGAGCACAGGCTTAGTAGTTGTGCCACACAGGCTTAGTTGATTAGATGTGGGATCTTCCCGGACCAGGGCTTGAACCAGTGTCCCCTGCATTGGCAGGTGGATTCTTAACCACTGAGCCACCAGGGAAGTCCCTAGTTTGATTTTTTTGATTTTAGATTAGAAAAATCAAGTTTTCAAATTTCAAATATGGCCTCTGGGTCTAACTCAGCCTGAAAATGGGCTCTTAAAAATACTTAAACCAAATTTAGAAGTCTGGAAATTTCACACTTAAGTCTAGATTTCAGTATTTTCTTAAAAAAAAAAAAAAGGTCAACTTGGTATTCCAGGGCCTCCACTGCTGCCTAGCTGCACTCAGCAGTAATAGGGGAGCTGCGGCCGCCCTGTTCCCGCAGTCCCAGGACTCCCTGGTGTTGCCCCCCAGGGAGGGGGAGTGTCAGTTTCCCTTTATCAACATTCTCTCCTTGTTGTTTTTCTTGTAATAGGGACCTATTACTCTGCACAGAACTCTTTCTGTCATTCAGTTGTTTGTGTTAAGTGCATTATAGCTTCAGAGGGTGATCGTTCCAGTTCATTTATAGGCTTTTAAATGTGACCCCTTTGACCAGTAAAAAGAAGCCAGGTGACAAACCCTTTCCCAGTCAGTTTGGGTTATAGGCCCTTTTCCCTCACTGGTGTAGCATCTTCATTTCAGATTCTTTCAAGGTTATAAATTTAAGTGTTCGTGCCTCCCTATTTTGGAGGCTTTTAGCTTGTCTTCTCATTTCTTCCATTAATAGCATATTTTATTCCTTAAAAACAGCAACAACAATTTTATCCCCTGCATTTAGCTGCTGTGGTAGATTGTGAAAATGGCCACAGTTGTTCTACTTCTTCTGTCCATGATCTAGGGGAGTGGCCTCCCACACCGACTCCAGGCTGGCCTCGCGACTTCCTTTGGCCAGTGGGACATTCACAGCCATGATGTGAGAGAAGCTTTGGAAAGCATTTGTGCATTGGGGTTCACTCTCTTGCTGAGCTTCGGAACTGTGGGCACCATCACATGAATGAGCCCGGGTTAACCTGCTAGATGATGACAGACACATAGTTAAGTCATCCTCATCACCCCAGCTCGTATTCAGCCAACTGCCAGACAGGTGAGAGAGGGCATCCTGGGCCGTCCAGCCCCAGCCAAGCTGGCCCAAAGCAGAAGAGTTGTCTAGCTGT
>NW_006793375.1:1435503-1450007 GCF_000442215.2 Lipotes vexillifer
CTGCTGAATTGTGAGAAATGATAAATTTTTCTTATAATAAATTTTTGTTTTAAGCTTCTAAGTTTAGGGATGGTTTATTATATAGCAAAAACTAACCGGTACAACCTAAGTCAAAGAATGTTCTATTACCAAAAACACCTACATTTTTCAAAAATGTCAATGTCTTGAAAGAAAAGTACTGTTCCAGATTGTAGAAGAGTGAAGAGGCGTGAAAATCAACTGTAACACGTCATAGTGGATCGGGCCTTGGGCTGGGTAGGGAAAATGCTCCAAAAGACATGCATGGGAAAATTGAAGAAAACTGGAATACGGGCAATAGAATAGATAATAGTATTGTGACAATATTAATTTTCTTAAACTTGGTGATTATGTTGTGACTATGTAAGAAAATATCTTTGCTATTAGGAAACACACACTGAAGTGTTATGAGGTAAAGTGACACGATTTATGCAACCTACTCTCAGAGAAAAATAACAAGAATGATATTCTCTCTCTAAGAATAAATAATAATAATAATGTGTGTGTGAGAGAGGAGGGAGGGAGGGAGGGGGAGAGAGAGAGGGATCAAGGGAGAGAGGGACAGAGGCAAGGGGGACGGACAGGAGGAGGAGGAAGGTGGGACGGAGAGAGAATTATAAAGCAGCTGTGGCAAAAGTTAAAAATTGATCAGTCTGGGTAAAGTTATATAGAGGTTCTTTATACTATTCTTGTATCTTTAAGTTTAAAAATACTTCAAAAATGTAAAAAGGAAAAACTCAACAATTGAGGAAATAAAATATTAACTGATGCAGCTTTCTTCAGAAACCCTCTAACAACACTATCTCAACACATATGTTTTAGGCAAAAGCCAAGATACGTACTTAGGTAGACATCAGATCTAGGGGCTTATGATTGAAATGGGAAATGGAGGATGCTAGAATCATGTTCATTTTATGCCCAAGACACGTGGAGATCAACAGAAGCCCTTTTAGGGGTAGTGAAGATGCTGGTGGAGAGGGAGCAGAACATCTGGATTTTTGTCTTGGTTCTGCCACAACTATCTTTACGTTTTAAAGCAAGTTATTCAACTCTCTTGGCCTCAGTTTTCTTTCTAGATTACATGGGAAGGTGATCTCTCGAGGTTCTTAATGTTGCTAACATTTATAAAATACTTATAAAATGAAATCAAATGTGTTGATCAGTGACTTCTAGTGTTGTAATCTTAGTGACCCGTTGTTACTATGTGGTAACTACACATGCCATATGTTTATGGCTGTAGATGGGTGCCTCATTACATATGTACAAGTATAGTGGGCATAGGCTTGGGTTATTACATGGCTGCCCCTATAGAAGCTAGGCTATCTGGGGGTGATATTAGCAGAGAATGATTTTTGCACAGTCATGACGTTGGAGGCCCTCATTGGTGATCAGGGTAAGTGATATAGATTGCAAGGCCTGAGATTAGTAAGGATTGACACCCTCCCGTCCCCCTCAATGTACACACATACATATAACCCTAGCTCCCCAAAATGACACAGGAGCGAAGAATCACAGTGACAGAAATGACAAGGTGACATATGGAACAGAAAGACACCTTATAATCTGGAAGACATGTAGTGGATTGCCCATAGGTAAGACTTGTATTTTTAGCAGCATTAAAACTTAGCCCAAATAAGAATGCCAGTGTCACTGTGGAAAAGTGTCCTGGACTCTTTTGTTATTGTCAGGGATTTGGGATACATAACACAAAATGGCATTTTTTAGAAAAGTGCTGGATATCTCTGGCTCTTGGTACCCTGCAGCTTTATGATGCATCCTCGCCACCTCTCCTCTCTCTTAATGACTTACTTTCACATTTCTTTCCTCCTGCCCCTTTTTACTGCCCCTCATCCCTTCAAAGGCTGGTGCCACTCGTGAGCAATGTTTAAGCACTTTGGGAGTCTCTCAGAGGAAGGATGCTATTAAAAAACAACAACAACTTTGTATTGATGTAAGTACAGCTTAATGAATTTTCACACTGAATGCACTTTGTCACCAGCCTCCCACCCCCATTCCAGAAGAGAACATTACCTGCATCCCATGAGCCATTCTCACTCTCTTCCCATTCAGTAGTTTCCTCCAAGGGTAACCATCATTCTGACTTCTAACAGCATATTAATTTTGTCTGTTTGGAACTTTACATTAATGGAATCACACAGTAGGTACTCTCTCGTATCTTTCACTCAGCATGTGTCAGATTCATCCATATTGGTCCATGTTGTTGTAGTTTGTTCATTTTCATTGCTGTGTAGTATTGCATGTAAGATATCCCACAATCTATCTGTCCATTCTATTCTTGGTGGGCGTATGCATTGTTTTTGTGTTATAGCTATTTTGAACAGTGCTGCTCTGAATGTTTTGGTACTTGATTTTTGATAAACATGTGTATGTGTTGGCTATATATCTGGGAGTGAAATTGCTGGACCCTAGGAGATGTGTGTGCTCAGCTTCGGGAGATGCTGTGAGGGCATTATTTTGCACATGCCTTTTATGGCCCAAGCGCTTGCCATGCCATCTCAGTGAGTCTTCACAAAATCCTTTCAGGATCTTATTATTGAGCTTACGCTGCTGCTGAAGACACTGAGGTTTCGAAGTGTTAAATAAATTGTGCAAGTCCCTTATTATTTGGACTGGAGCAGAGATTAGAACCCAGCCTGACTTGACTTCAAAGCCTGTTGTTATTGTCGTTGTTTTAAATGATGCCCTCCCATAAGCTTCTCATCTCAGATTTAGAACCATGCCAGACTACTTTCATATGATTTAAGGATAAATGGTAGTGCCTTTCCAAGCAATGCTATTTATTTTATTGGTAACATTTCTAGCTATAAAAACCTTTGATGTGTGTATTGCCTGGAAATGCTGGGAAAAGAAAAGGCTGCAAAATGGTAAAGATCTGTGTTCTCTCTGTTCTCAGGTGAGACATAGATATTACCTGTTTCCCCAAAATTTGAGCTCCCCTATTGTAGTGTCAAGTTGCTGCTGGCAAACCAGGAACTATGTTTCCTATCCTGCTTGTATCTAGTGGGACCACGTGACAAGTTCTCACTACAGGAATAGTGATAGTGATGTGTCGTCGTCTCCAGGCAGAAATAGTTGAGAGCAGGTGTTCCTCCTCCTCCCTACCTTTTTCTGCGTACCAGACAGACCCCGAGAATTCAGTATGGGCCTTTAAGTCCATGGTGATGCTGAAGCCATCAAGGGAGCCTGAGTCCCAAATCACAGCTTGGAAGAGAGGAAAGCTACCTGCCAATCAGAAACGCCCACTTGGGGGACTTCCCTGGTGGTCCAGTGGTTGACAATCTGCCTTCCAATGCAGGGGACGTGGGTTCCATCCCTGGTCAGGGAACTAAGATCCCACATGCCTCGGGGCAACTAAGCCCACATGCCGCAACTACTGAGCCCATGTGCCACAACTAGAGAGCCCTCACACTGCAAGTACTGAGCCCTTGTGTTCTGGAGCCTGCATGCCGCAACTAGAGAAGCCCGCACACTGCAACAAAGAGCCCGTGTGCCACAATGCAGACCCTGCGGGGAAAAAAAAAAAGATCCCACATGATGCAACTAAGACCTGGCCCAGCCAAATAAATAAATAAATAAATAAGTATTCAAAAGAAACCACGCCCATTTGGACTTTGCAGGAGTGAAGAACGATAAACTTCTGTTGTGTCAAGCCTCTGAGATTTGGGGGCTTGTCTGTTACAGCAGCTGCTGTTACCTTAACTAATACACGTGGTGAACCTCCAGGCTCATCTCACCATTTCCTCCTGCTTCCCTCATTTGGATTCTGGTACTTGTTCCATGGCTGAAACCCTGAAGACTTAATTCCCTGACTCTTTTTACCGGCCAGAATCATAGGAAGTAAATGCTCTGCTCTTGCAGGACCCTGATCTGATTATCTTTGTGAATCATCTTAAGGCCCATTATTTATTGCGTGTGCTGTGACAATGTAATGTAATTTAATGTAATTTAGCCTTTGAAGCTCTTTGTTCTTTGTGAAGAAAGCCATTACAGAATGAAAAAAAGGCCTTTTCGTGGCAACAATGGAAAACTTAGTGGAACTATTTGTATATAGCCATGAATTTGTACAGCTCTTTTATGCTTTTCAAACTTCAGCCCTCACAGAAGCTTTGTGACATAGGACAGGCAGCTTTTATTATCTCCATTGCACAGTTGAAGAAAATGAAGTGCAGAGAGGTTCAGTCACGCTGAACTAGAAACCAGACTAGTGACTTCAGTCCACTGTCCTTTTGGTTCCTCTGTGATGCCCCCGTGTCTGTGTCAGGAGTCGGGGTATTATGGCAGAATCTACCAAACCTCATTATGATCAGCTGTTACATGTGAGGTTGTTCAATCTGGGTCTGAAGAATTAGTAATTTGAAGAAATCAATTTCTTAATTTCTTTAAAGTGGGCTTCTTGTGGGCTAATTTTACATGTTAGTTCCCAAAGCCTTATTAGCCTATCACAGGGCTATGTTGTACAGCTGTGTAGATGGATCACTACATAACCATATCTAGCAGCTGATATGGTCATACAATGATGATACAATTGCCACAAGATCCAGGTGAGGGTTTTGGCACATTCTAAGCACAGATCTGAGCCCTGTATCTATAGGTGTAAGCCCTTCCTCTTTCCTTCTACTTCAAGACTGGGAAACTAGCAAGTTTCCCAAATTCTGATGCTTACTATCTCTTCCTGCCTGGCCATTTTTCTTTTTTTCCTCCCAATTTTATTGAGATATAGGTGACATACAGCACCATATAGGTTTAAAGTGTACAGCATAATGATTTAACTTACATCATGAAATGATTACAAGTTTAGTGAACACCTATCATCCCATACAAAGTTAAAGAAATAGAAAAGAAATTTTTTCCTTGTGATGAAAACTCTTAGAATTTACTCTTAACAACTTCTGTATATAACAGCAGTGTTAATTATATTTATCATGTTGTACATTACATCCCTAGTACTTATTTATCTTATAACTGGAAGTTTGTACCTTTTGACTGCCTTCATCTAGTTCCCCCTCCCCTGCCTACCCATTTTTCTTACTTCCAGACTCACTCTGGCTGCCTGCCATAAAGTCTCATGCAAATACTCCTTCCTTGGTTTGCCTGGCCACCAAGATTTGTCCTTTCTTCTCTGCTGACTTCTCCTCCTTGTAGGTACCATTTCTTTGCAAGGCCTCCCCACCCTTACCTTTCATATGAGCATCAAGATAACTGACCAGGGACTTCCATGATGGCGCAGTGGTTAAGTGTCCGCCTGCCAATGCAGGGGACACGGGTTCAAGCCCTGGTCTGGAAAGATCCCACATGCCGTGGAGCAACTAAGCCCCGTGCACCACAACTACGTGAGCCTGTGCTCTAGAGCCCACGAGCCACAACTACTGAGCCCGAATGCCACAACTACTGAAGCCCACGCACCTAGAGCCCGTGCTCCACAACAAGAGAAGCCACTGTAATGAGAAGCCCGTGCGCTGCAATGAAGAGTGGCCCCTGCTCGCTGCAACTAGAGGAAGCCCTCACACAGCAACAAAGACCCAGCACAGCCAAAAATAAATGAATAAATTTTTAAAAAGTTAAAAAAGAAAAAGATAATTGACCAAACCTTGGAGATTTTGATTCTCATGAGGTACAGTCCCATCACTGTTTTTCTGTCATGCATCCTGTGCATGTAATGCCTGCCCTCATCCTACCCACTCTTCCAAGCTCTGCTTGAGCCATCGTTTCTTTTTCTTTTTCTTTCTTTCTGTTTTTTTTTTTTTTTTTTTTTTTTTTTTTTCACTGCATGGCTTGAGGGATCTTAGTTCCCCAACCAGGGATCGAACCCAGGCCCTCGGCAGTGAAAGCACGAGTCCTAACCACTGGACCGCCAGGGAATTCCCGAGCCTTACTTTCTATAGTCAGGGTTTCCCCAGCCTTTCTGATATTCCTGTCCTCTAAACACTGCCATGGGATGCTGCAGAAGAGACCTGAAGAGGGAACCAGAAGTCCTGGATCTAGCCTGACACTTTCAAGGACCCTGTGGCCCTGGACAAATCACTTAGTGCTTCTGAGTCTCAGTTTCCATTTCTATAAAATAAGGGCATTTGGCTGATGACCTCAAAGTTCCTTTCCAGACAGAAATTCTCTAAATTTAGGCTTGATTTACACTGATGGGATCCAGCCAAGTTTGGGGCTCATGCCCTATTTAGTTTTCCATCAACACCAGAGCAGACTCAGAAAGTCTTGGTCTATTTCCTAGCAGTAAGTACCTAAGGATCCAAATCAGTTGAGCTCTTTAGGGAATAAATTGTCATGCATTTATTCTTTCTTCAGCATACATTTACTGAATGTATTAGTTATCTATTGCTGCACAACAAATTGCCTTAGAATGTAGCAGCTTACTACAATTAACATGTATTATTGCATAGTTTCTGTGTGTGAGGAATCTGTGCAGGGCTCAGCTGGGTCCCCTGGCTCAGAGTCTCTTACAAGGCTGGAATCAAAGTGTTGGCCAGGACTGCAATCAACTCAAGGCTCAACTGGTGGAGGATTTGTTTCCAAGGCTATTTATATGATCGTTGGCAGCCTTCAGTCTCTCATAGGCCTCATAGGTCTGAAGGGCCTGAGTTTCTCATTGGTTGTTGGCCAGTGGCCTCCCTCAGTTCCTTGCTACATAAGTCCTCTCCATAGGGCAGTTCAAAACATGTTGGCTTGCTTCTTCAGAGCAAGCAAGCAATACGAACCAGAGAGAGCAAGACAGAAATCACAGTCTTTTGTAACCTGATCCCAGAAGTGACATCCTGTCCCTTTTGCCATATTTTATTTATTAGTGGAGACCAGCAAATAGCCATCTGCTTTTTCCATTGAATTGTGAACTAATTGAAAAATCAGACAGATAGGTGAGGCAGATGGGAGGCCCAAATGCAGACGTCTCTTGCTTAATGCTGGTTTTCTGTTAATGAAATTAGATGTTCTGCACAAAAATTATACAGGAGACCTTTTTCAATTATTTTAAATGGGAAAAAGTACTAGGCATTACAAATCAACCCACACCCCCAACCAACTAAAGCACATTAAAATGCCCTTATGTAAAGAACAAACTGTCATATCATGAGGTAAAATGCTTAAAACATGGCTTACTTGACACCAAATAATTAATATGGCTGTTAACAAGCAGTTGCTTCATCTATAGTCATGTCATTCTTAGTGCCAGCAACATAGTAGCCACAGATCCCCTCTGTTGACACTCTGGAGAACTTCACAGTATCTTTGCATGCTTCTGATCCATCCAAACTTGATTTATTCTAAATGCCAATTGTATTAGGAGTGAAACTTGAGACATTCCCTGCATGCTCTTTTGTTTAAAAGGTTGTATTGATCTTTTAAGGCATAAATGTAATTTTTTTTTAATACAACCCTCATTCCCCTGAAAAGTATTCAGGTGAAGTTTGGATATTAAAAACCAAGAGACATTTTCCTGAGAAAACATTAACCAAAGATACATTCTGTGTGGTATATACCTGTGTCACTTTTATTGTAAATAGTGCTGATATTGGAAAATGTGATTTAAATCTGTGGGCGAGCAGGCTCTAAAATTCTGCTCTGTAGAATGGACTTGAGGACACGGGGAGGGGGAAGGGTAAGCTGGGACAAAGTGAGAGTGGCATGGACATATATACACTACCAAATGTAAAATACATAGCTAGTGAGAAGCAGCCGCATAGCACAGGGAGATCAGCTCGGTGCTTTGTGACCACCTAGAGGGGTGGGATAGGGAGGGTGGGAGGGAGGGAGACGCAAGAGGGAAGGGATATGGGGACATATATATATGTATAGCTGATTCACTTTGTTATAAAGCAGAAACTACACACCATTTTAAAGCAATTATACTCCAATAAAGATGTTAAAAAAAAAAAAAAAAGATGGATCAGGCCAGAATCATAAACTGGAAATAAACTTAAAGTAAAATAAAATTCTGCTCTGTAGAATTATTTAGACTTATCTGTTGAGTCATACTTCATGCTGGAGAACCGTGGGCTTTCCCTGAAGGGAAATGTTGAAAACATTTCCTTTATGGGAAACATTTCTATTAGGTTGAAAGCACATGGCAAGACCAGAGCACAACATGTAATTTTGGAAAATCGGTGGTCCCCCAAGAGAAAGGAGAGAGGAGGGGACAGGAAAACACTTTCAGACTTCACAATCAGATTCAGTCACTTCTCCTTTCCAGGGAGGGGCTGAGAGAGGCCAGAGAAATACCCTAGTGAGTTCCCTCCACATGTAAAGATAGCCCCGAGTTTGGGAGACAAGACGCTTGCGACAAACCCTGTATTGTAGGTTCTAACACTTTACGTGCATGAATCTCACAGTGGCGTTGCAAATCAGGTGCTGCCATCATTATTGCCATCATAGATGGGGGAACTAAGAATGTAAGAGATTAAGCAACCCATCAAAGGAACAGGAACAAATAGGGACAGAGAGTGACACATTTGAGACTTGAACCCAGTCCTATCCGATGCTAAATCCTGTGTTCTTAACCACAGAATGATAATACCGTATTGTTTTGCATACCATGTTTAAGTCTTGATTGTAAGTGGAAGTGGAATGTCGCTGAATTTTTAGCTGATAACATGGTGAAATTAGTAAAAAATTTTATCCACGTTTCTAGGGTCCATTTCGTTTCTGTCTTTGTCTAGGCCAGAAGTTTTCCTCCTTTGCTTAGCTTATGTTCAGCAGTAGATGGATCTTGTCAGGTTACAACAGGAATATTTAATTTCAAAAATTTAGAGATCACCCCTCTTTCATCTTTGTCTGATCTCCTTTATACTCTGCAGCCAAAATTATGTTCTGAAATGCAAAATCAGTCTTGTTCCTCCCCTGCTTAAAACCTTATAATGGCATACCATTACTTATAAGAGAAATCCCAAGGTCCTTAGCCAGGCATGCGACTTCATATTTTTCATCCCTGCTTTCCTTTCCAGCCTCATTTCTCATTCCCATTCCAGAATAAGATCCAGCCATTTTAAACTATCTGCAGCTGGTGTACTTTCTCTATGAAGGAGGATGTAGAACACTAAGAGTTTTCACCGAATGATTTGGTAAAAATATAACCATAGAATCAGATCCCCAAAAGGCCTCAAGTACATCTCCAATTTGCCCACCAACTGCCCCAAAGTACCCCTAGTATATTCATAATGAGTTGACTTTCTTAAAAATCCAGAGTCCCCAATCATCAGTCTCAAGGCTTTTATTGGGTTTAGAGGTGACCAGAGGCTCCCAGCGAAACATTGGATAATGTGTTTGGTCAACCAAATGGGAAAGGTGACTGTCGTTGTTGGATTCTGAACAGCTAGGAAAGCAAAGAAGCTGTGAAGGTATAGCTGGAATCAAGAAAAGGTCATCTCCTCAGTGGGGCTAGAAAGGAAAGTTGTTAGTCAGCCTTAATTCTTTTTTTTTTAATTTTTAAATTAAAAAAAGTTTTAAACATCTTTATTGGAGTATAATTGCTTTACAATGGTGTGTTAGTTTCTGCTGTATAACAAAGTGAATCAGCTATACATATACATATGTCCCCATATCTCCTCCCTCTGCGTCTCCCTCCCACCTTCCCTATCCCACCCCCGTAGGTGGTCACAAAGCACCGAGCTGATCTCCCTGTGCTATGTGGGTTTAGGGTTCTCTCACCCGCAGTCAACGCACAGGCTGGATGGATCTAGGTCACGGTAACTTCAGGTTGATTTGCAGCCCGGTGTTGCCTTACCGCTTCATTAGCAGCTTGTTAAACCAGTCGCTAAAGCCATTTAGAAAATTCCTGGTAAGAGGGAACCAATGGGAGCACAATGTATTGAATGTCACTTTGATACCTCCCAGGGTCCACTAACAGGACTTTTTTTTACTTGTCTTGATGTGTGCTGTTCCTATATTTACAGTCTGCAGACCCTTACATGTGAGCCCATTTTAATGACACTGGAGAGCAAAAAGGAAAAAAAAAAAAAAGATCCATCCAAGGCTTTCCTGAAATCAATACCATAATTACATTTTAGACCCTCCAGGTATTAATCTCCTTTCTTTCAGAAAAGCATTCCATTTTCCTAGCATTGGTCTCTTAGAAATAATACTGCTTCTCCATGGCTCTGTTGAATTTTTTTCCCCCTGAGGGAGAAGGAAAAGCAAGCTTTTCCTTTTCACCTTCTTTTCTCCTACAGCCCTTCTCTCTTTTAAACTGAATGTTCATTCATGCTCTAAAAAGACTGTGTGCAGACAAAGGGCTGATGTGAAAATATTTTATAATGTCAACAGCTTGAACATAAGCTGTTTTCAGTGCTTTCTTACACTCCTTGATTTCATTATTTTATTTAACAAATACTATGTTTTTTCCTCTAAAAATAATGCTAATACTATTTGCTGAACACTTGTTACAGGCTAATGGTTGTTCCAAACACTTGACATGAATTGACAGATTTAAATCTCATTAGAACTCTGTGAAATCAGTACTATTTTCACATTAGGACTCCAATGCATGGAGAGTTTGGAACCTTTTCCCAAAGGCTCACAGCTAGTAAAGGCAGAACAAAGATTTGATCCCAGGCAGTCTCACTCCAGCACCTGCATGCCCAACCAGTAAGCTATATCTGGCTGAATCTGTATGTACCTTACACTGGGCTACGTGCCTAGAGGACTGTAAAAAATTAAACACAATTGGTGTCTGTACTGGATTGAATAGTGTTCCCTCCAAATTCATGTCCACTTAGAACCTCAGATTGTGACCTTATTTGAAAACTGGATCTTTGTAGTTATAATTAGTTAAGATGAAGTCATACTGACCTATATACTCTGGAAACTGTAAAACATTGATGAAGGAAATTGAAGGTGATACAAAGAAATGGAAAGACATCCCATGCTCTTGGATTGGAAGAACTAATATTGCTAAAATGGCCATACTACCCAAAGCAATCTACAGATTTAATGCAATCCCTATCAAAATACCCATGACATTTTTCACAGAACTAGAACAAATAATTCTAAAATGTATATGGAACCACAAAAGACCCTAACTTGCCAAAGCAATCTTGAGGAAAAAGAAGAAAGCTGGAGGTATCACTCCTCCTGACTTCAGATTATACTACAAAGCTACAGTAATCAAAACAGTATGGTACTGGCAGAAAAACAGACATATAGATCAGTGGAAGAGAATAGAGAGCCCAGAAATAAACCCAGGCACCTATGGTCAGTTAATCTACTACAAAGGAGGCGAGAATATACAATGGAGAAAAGACAGTTTCTTCAGTCAGTGGTGCTGGGAAAACCAGACAGCTGGATGTAAAAGAATGAAATTAGAACATTCTCTCACACCATATGCAAAAATAAACTCAAAATGGATCAAAGACCTAAATGTAAGACTGGAAATAATAAAACTCCTAGAAGAGAACATAGGCAGAACACTCTTTGACATAAATCATAGCAATATTTTTTGGAGCTGTCTCCTAAGGCAAAAGAAATAAAAGCAAAAATAAACAAATGGGACCTAATTAAACTTAAAAGCTTTTGCACAGCAAAGGAAACCATCAATGAAACAAAAAGACAACCTACAGAATGGGAGAAAATATTTGCAAATGATATGACCAACAAGGGGTTAATATCCAGAATGTATAAAGAGCCCGTACAACTCAACATCCAAAAAACAACCCAATTAAAAAAATGGGCTGAAGACATTGCCTAGAGTCACACACTAGGACATGGTGAATGGATCTGCCTGTGACAGTGGATCAGTCCCTTAACTGTGCTATATTTCAGTTTCCTTATCCCTAGAGTGATGATGGTGATGATGATGATGGTAATGATGGTGGTGATGCTGCTGCTGATGCCTGTGATGATGATGGTTGTCATGCACCACAGGCTAACTCCATACTAGGGTCTCTGATGGGAAACCATTCTTCTCTATTTTACAGGAGAGTAAACTGCCCAAGGCCACCATTCCTGTGATCACAGGATGATCTGGCAGAATTTGTGTGAAAGCAATTTGTAAACTGTCCTTGTGCTGCACAAATGTTAGTTATATACAGCAGAAGTCCTCCTAATAAATTACTCCCACTGGCCTTGGTATGCCAACTTAGGCATTTTCAACACTTAAATCAGGAAAATGTTTTCCTCTCTGTATTAGGTCAAAGTGAAACAATAAAAACTCTATTGTCCCCTTTTACCAAAGAAGTTTATTCAGACTGTCTATAGATAGGGTCTTTTCATTTTCAGTCAGGCTTTTTGATGTTTAGACGATAATTTAAAATTGTAAGAGTTACAGTAGACCACACAAGAATGGACTTCATTCATAGGTGATAGATTCTGAATGATGTCTGTAGTGAAATAAAACATTATTAATTAAAGGTGGGTAGGAAGGGAAATTAGAACTAATGTTTATTCAGGTACCAATCAATTTAGCCCTTACCTACGATGTATAAGGTAAATATTATTGTTATATGTATTTTACAGTATCTTCAGTACTGGGGCATTAAAGCTTTCCCCAAGGATAGCCTGCAAATATAAGACCAAGGGAGAATTTAAACTCAGATCTGACTCCACAAACTATACCTTTACAACGATGCCACCTGCCTTCCAGAAGAATGGGCAAATAACTACATAGAGGTAGAATAATTTGAAGGAGAAAAACTTCCCTTTCTAAATTTTTCTACCTGGTATACATGGCAAAAGCTGATGGGAGTATTTAGAAAGGAGCTGGGATAGCACTCAGTGTGTTTTGGTTTCTGAGCCCAAAGTTACATTAACATGCTGTGTGGTATGAGACATGTCACTCTAATGCTGTGTGTTTTGGTCCTGATAAGATATGGTATTAATAGTCAGAAAATAGTTAAGCATTAAGTTTGAACTGCAATTGTCTTTCAGAAAAATTATCTGAAACTTGGAAATAGGCAAATCGGCAAAAAAAAAAAAAAAAAAAAAGGGTTACAAGCGTTCTTTCGGCGCGGTGCTGGGCTTGACATTGCATTATCTGGGCCATTTTACCACTCTGTAGAGGCAGAGGTGAACGAGCAGAATTTTGTTCAGCAGAAATGTGAATAATTTCTGTCTGAAGAAGAGAACTCCAAAGGTTACTGCTTATGGCCTGTTGGACATCGACCAGTTTGGTTTCTAAGGCCAGAAAACTTTATTCTAACAGTGCTTATAAATACCTAACTTCTCAAATTCTCTTAGGACTGGTTTTAATACTTTACTGTTTTTTTAAAAATCAACTAATAAGTTAAATACAATTTTTGACTTGTGTTCATTTTATATTTGTATGAGAGTCATGATTTGAAAATTATGGTTTAAGAGTTTTTAGCTAGGAAGCCTCAAATCTGCAGCCTCTTCTGGAATCTCTGCCTCTGCTTCCTCCAAGTGACACAGCCATGGCACTGGAAGTCGAGACAGTCACCTGGCACTCTGGGCTCCTCCTGAAGCAATTGCTGGGCAAAGAAGGGGGTTATGTGCTAGCTGGGGTGATTGCTCCTGAGGATCAAGCAGAAATTGAGTTGCTACTATACGATGGGAATAAAGGAAAGTATGTAAATATATCTGAAATGCAGGAGACCCCCTCTCAGAGCTCCATGTCTTAGAAGGCCCATGTCTTCTGATAAAAAAGTGAAAGGAAAAGGTCAATGGGAAACTATTACAAAAACTTAATACAGGCAGAACTGCTAATGTCCCAGACCCTTAAGGATCTGTAGAATTAGGGTTTTTCAGAACACACTTTGAAAAATCCTAATCTAGTGCAATTCTTTCATTGTTACAGACCCCGAACCTGCTTAAGTTTTCACAGCAATTTTTATCTAACTGGCTAGTAATAGGTTCCTTAGTTCTCTAAGTCTCTCTTGGAACACTCAATTAAGTCCTTAATAAGTATTCAATATTCACTGAAGAAATACCATACTGACTTAACACCTACTAAGTGCCAGGCACAGATCTAGACCTTGGGAATACAACATTCAACCTATGTTTCTACTTTCTTACATGAAGCTGTCCTTTAAGTGTGTGGGGGGGGGGGGGGGGGGAGGGGGGAAGAGAGAGAGAGACAAGCAATAAATACATAAAAGCATCATTTGGAAAGTGACAAATGCTATGTAAAATATAAGGCAGGAATGATTATAATGGTTAGAGGCTACTAGTTTATATAGGGTGGTCAGAGAAAGCTTCTCTGATAAGAAGACATTGGAGCAGAGACCTGAATTAAATCAGTGAATGTGTTAATTAAATCAGTGCATTAAAGCCCTGAGTGTATCTAGAGCAAGGGCTGGCAAAGTATGGCCCACAGGACAGATCTGGCCTGCCACTTGCTTCTGTAAATAAAGTTTTGTTGGAACACAGCCACATCCATTTGTGCACACATTGTCTATAACTGTTTTCATACCATAAGAGCAGAGTTGAGTAGTTGCAGCAGAGGTGGTATGGCCTGCAATGCCTAACCAATTTACTATCTGGCCTTAAAAAGTTTGACAACTCCTGGTCTAGGG
>NW_006793375.1:1450017-1467859 GCF_000442215.2 Lipotes vexillifer
AAGAAATAGCACGTGCAAAGGCTCTGAGGTAGAAGTGTGGTTGGCATGCTTAAGCACTGGGCAGTATGCCTGGAGGGAGTGGGGATGGGTGGGAGAGGGTTGTGGGGTGGAGGGAGGGAAGGTCAGATCATGTGGCCACAGTGAAGGTTCTGGCTTATTCTCTGAGTAAGATGGGAGGCCACTGGAGATTTAAAGCAGAGTGACATGATCTGATTTATGCCTTGAAAGGAGCTTTCTCGCTACTGGCTTCCTTGTATCTCTTCTGCCTTTCTCAATACCCTGTCCCTAAATCTTTCTCCTCAGAAAGCAGGGATAGCTTAAGAAGTGATTATACATTGAGGTGATGAAGCCTTGGTTAGTTCTAATCCTTGCATATGAAGGGTCTCCTAGCTCTTGATTCTATCATTTTTGAGGACCTGGAGCTTCTGATGAGGCTTCAGTGTGCGTGAGGACTGACCGAGCTGTCCACTCCATGACCAACCCTAGGGCCTCCCAGAAAAAGGCTGGCATGGCACACACTTCACAAAGACCACCCCAGAGCTTTGCTCTTCTCTTTGAAGACACATTCACCTATTTATGAATCATTTATGCCAAAGTAATAATGTACTTTCTAAATGCTGACTTGTGGTCTAAAAACATCTAATACACACTACCCTCAGCTTGGGGGAAACTATATTACTTGTTATTTTTGAGATGCATTTGCACCAACATAGGAATATTCCATCTTTTCTTATGTGGGGACATGTGTGACAATGAGAAGCTCATTTCCCCTCCTTCAAAAATGGAAATAAACACCTTCTAAAATGAATTCCATTGGTCTTTTATTCAACTCCAGTATCTTTTGGGCCATTCAGTAACACACGATATTTACTGTCAGTGAGGATGTTCTTAATAGTATATGCACCATTTGAGCTACCTCTCTTGCTTCAAAAGAAATATTCTATTGTACGCTGTCCTTTACCAATTTATTTTGTCATCCATGAGGGTGGGTCAGTGGTACCATGACTTTTTACTTTCCAGGCTTTTATTTTCCTAGACAGTGTGGATATAGTGAAAGGATATAGTCTGAGGAGTTAGGAAGCAAATTATGCCAGATGTTCAACCTCTAATATGATAGGTGGCTTGGGTGAGATGTCTCATTCATGGAGCGTCTGTTTATCTATTGACTCTTTGTGATTGGCCACCTTGGACAATTATTAGAATTGAATGCTGTTGCTGTTGTAGACATCAAAACATGTTGATATGTTGAAAGCACTATATGAATATGAAGTTGTGGTATTATTTTTAATTCTTCTAATTCGTGATCTATGAAGAGTATGCATTACTTGAATCATTCAATCTATACTGAAGAAAAAAGAAGAAGAAAAGCAAACGCAAATTGGTGAAAATAAGAAGTTTAAAGCAGAGGTTAAAACATTAAAAAAGGCTATTTGGCAGATATATGGTTTACATTCATTTGACAAATCGGCTTCAGGCTTAAACTAGGAGATGCAAAAATCTTAAAAAATATTCTGAAGAGGCTTTTCTCTCTTTTCCAGAGCTGTGAATCATATGATATGGAATTTTATGCTGTGTTTTGGTTAGAACCTACTTATTTGATGTTAATGGAGTAAGCAAAATGTAAAATGGTACTCATTTAATCTTTATTGGAAAATCTGCTTTCAGAATTTGGCAGTTCTCTTCAGTGGCATAGATGAGGAGCTTAATGCTAATGTTTGGGAGGAATTTTAAAAATCTACAGCCAGTCTGGTTTGTAGCATCTGTTTTGGACCAAGGTGTCTGAGAATGCCATAAAGAGTCTTAAGCCTTAAGTCATCTCAATCTGTTCTTAAAACCAACTGGTAGGAATTGAAAAGTGTTTAAAAAACAAATCCCCCAGTAATCCATAATCTGAAAAATGGTAGCAGTAGTTGGTTACTTCTTGTCATTGCTTGGCTGGGAAAAACTTACGTAACTTTGTCAATAGGCACAGCATAGCCACCTTCACCAACTTTTCCCCTAGTGATAGTAATAATATTCATTGAGCATCTGAGCTTTGGCAGGCAGTGCAGAAAACCCATGGAACCATAACCATTTTCTTCCAGAAGCTTCCAATCTAATGAAAACTGGTAGTAAGTTCTCTTTGTCAGAGCCATGATTTTACTCTTGAACTATTTTCTTTCAAATACTTTTCTCAAAGAAAAACGTCCTCAATAAAATCTCCAATAACATTACAGAGGAATTATCTATTTTGCCAGAGTATGTGTTGCTCAAAATCTTTTCCCTGAGATTTTATTTATATAACCCCAATTCAAGAGTTCTTTCCACTGAATGTGGACTAGAATTACAGAAAAGTCAAGAATCCCTCTTGCCATCCAGGATGCCTTTACCTACTTGAGTGGCTGGCAGATACGTTTACAGGTGAATATATATATATTTAACATCTTTATTGGAGTATAATTGCTTTACAATAGTGTGTTACTTTCTGCTTTATAACAAAGTGAATCAGTTTTACATATACATATGTTCCCATATCTCTTCCCTCTTGCATCTCCCTCCCAACCTCCCTATCCCACCCCTCTAGGTGGTCACTAAGCACCGAGCTGATCTCCCTGTGCTATGCGGCTGCTTCCCACTAGCTATCTACCTTACGTTTGGTAGTGTATATATGTCCATGCCACTCTCTCACTTTGTCCCAGCTTACTCTTCCCCCTCCCCATATCCTCAAGTCCATTCTCTAGTAGGTCTGTGTCTTTATTCCCATCTTGGCCCTAGGTTCTTCATGACCAATTTTTTTTCTTAGATTCCATATATATGTGTTAGGATACGGTATTTGTTTTTCTCTTTCTGACTTACTGCACTCTGTATGACAGACTCTAGGTCCATCCACGTCACTACAAATAACTGAATTTCGTTTTTTTTTATGGCTGAGTAATATTCCATTATATATAAGTGCCACATCTTCTTTATCGATTCATCTGTTAATGGACACTTAGGTTGCTTCAGTGTCCGGGCTATTGTAAATAGAGCTGCAATGAATATTGTGATACATGACTCTTTTTTTTTTTTTTTTTTTTTTTTTTTTTTGCAGTACGCGGGCCTCTCACTGTTGTGGCCTCTCCCGTTGCGGAGCACAGGCTCCGGACGCGCAGGCCCAGCGGCCATGGCTCACGGGCCCAGCCGCTCCGCGGCATGTGGGATCCTCCCGGACCGGGGCGCGAACCCGTGTCCCCTGCATCGGCAGGCGGACTCGCAACCACTGCGCCACCAGGGAAGCCCCACATGACTCTTTTTGAATTATGGTTTTCTCAGGGTATACGCCCAGTAGTGGGATTGCTGGGTTATATGGTAGTTCTATTTTTAGTTTTTTAAGGAACCTCCATACTGTTCTCCATAGTGGCTGTATCAATTTACACTCCCACCAACAGTGCAGGAGGGTTCCCTTTTCTCCACACCCTCTCCAGCATTTATTGTTTCTAGATTTTTTGATGATGGCCATTCTGACTGGTGTGAGATGATATCTCATTGTAGTTTTGATTTCCATTTCTCTAATGATTAATGATGTTGAGCATTGTTTCATGTGTCTGTTGGCAATCTGTATATCTTCTGTGGAGAAATGTCTGCTTAGGTCTTCTGCCCATTTTTGGATTGGGTTGTTTGTTTTTTTGATATTGAGCTGCATGAGCTGCTTGTAAATTTTGGAGATTAATCCTTTGTCCGATGATTCGTTTGCAAATATTTTCTCCCATTCTGAGGGTTGTCTTTTGGTCTTGTTTATGGTTTCCTTTGCTTTGCAAAAGCTTTTAAGTTTCATTAGGTCCCATTTGTTTATTTTTGTTTTTATTTGCATTTCTCTCGGAGGTGGGTCAAAAAGGATATTGCTGTGATTTATGTCATTGAGTGTTCTGCCTATGTTTTCCTCTAAGAGTTTGATAGTGTCTGGCCTTACATTTAGGTCTTTAATCCATTTTGAGTTTATTTTTGTGTATGGTGTTAGGGAGTGATCTAATCTCATACTTTTACATGTACCTGTTTGGTTTTCCCAGCACCACTTACTGAAGAGGCTGTCTTTTCTCCACTGTACATTCCTGCCTCCTTTATCAAAGATAAGGTGACCATATGTGTGTGGGTTTATCTCTGGGCTTTCTATCCTGTTCCATTGATCTATATTTCTGTTTTTGTGCCAGTAACATACTGTCTTGATTACTGTAGCTTTGTAGTATAGTCTGAAGTCAGGGAGCCTGATTCCTCCAGCTCCATTTTTCATTCTCAAGATTGCTTTGGCTATTCGGGGTCTTTTGTGTTTCCATACAAATTGTGAAATTTTTTGCTCTAGTTCTGTGAAAAATGCCAGTGGTAGTTTGATAGGGATTGCATTGAATCTGTAGATTGCTTTGGGTAGTAGAGTCATTTTCACAATGTTGATTCTTCCAATCCAAGAACATGGTATATCTCTCCGACTATTTGTATCATCTTTAATTTCTTTCATCAGTGTCTTATAGTTTTCTGCATACAAGTCTTTTGTCTCCTTAGGCAGGTTTATTCCTAGATATTTTATTCTTTTTTGTTGCAATGGTAAATGGGAGTGTTTTCCTAATTTAACTTCAGGATTTTTCATCATTAGTGTATAGGAATGCTAGAGATTTCAGTGCGTTAGTTTTGTATCCTGCTACTTGACCAAATTCATTGATTAGCTCTAGTAGTTTTCTGGTGTCATCTTTAGGATTCTCTATGTATAGTGTCATGTCATCTGCAAACAGTGACAGCTTTACTTCTTCTTTCTGATTTGGATTCCTTTTATTTCTTTTTCTTCTCTGATTGCTGTGGCTAAAACTTCCAAAACTATGTTGAATAATAGTGGTGAGACTGGGCAACCTTGTCTTGTTCCTGATCTTAGTGGAAATGGTTGCAGTTTTTCACTACTGAGTACGATGTTGGCTGTGGGTTTGTCATGTATGGCCTTTATTATGTTGAGGAAAGTTCCCTCTATGCCTACTTTCTGCAGGGTTTTTATCATAAATCGGGATTGAATTTTGTCAAAAGCTTTCTCTGCATCCATTGAGATAATCATATGGTTTTTCTCCTTCAATTTGTTAATATGGTGTATCACATTGATTGATTTGCGTATATTGAAGAATCCTTGCATTCCTGGGATAAACCCCACTTGATCATGGTGTATGATCCTTTTAATGTGCTGTTGGATTCTGTTTGCTAGTATTTTGTTGAGGATTTTTGCATCTATGTTCATCAGTGATATTGGCCTGTAGTTTTCTTTCTTTGTGACATCCTTGTCTGGTTTTGGAATCAGGGTGATGGTGGCCTCGTAGAATGAGTTGGGGAGTGTTCCTCCCTCTGCTATATTTTGGAAGAGTTTGAGAAGGATAGGTGTTAGCTCTTCTCTAAATGTTTGATAGAATTCACCTGTGAAGCCATCTGGTCCTGGGCTTTTGTTTGCTGGAAGATTTTTAATCACAGTTTCAATTTCACTGCTTGTGATTGCTCTCTTCATATTTCATATTTCTTCCTGGTTCAGTCTCGGCGGGTTGTACATTTCTAAGAATTTGTCCATTTCTTCCAGGTTGTCCATTTTATTGGCATAGAGTTGCCTGTAGTAATCTCTCATGATCCTTTGTATTTCTGCAGTGTCAGTTGTTACTTCTCCTTTTTTATTTCTAATTCTATTCATTTGAGTCTTCTCCCTTTTTTTCTTGATGAGTCTGGCTAATGGTTTATCAATTTTGTTTATCTTCTCAAAGAACCAGCTTTTAGTTTTATTGATCTTTGCTATCGCTTCCTTCATTTCTTTTTCATTTATTTCTGATCTGATCTTTATGGTTTCTTTCCTTCTGCTAATTTTGGGTTGTTTTGTCCTTCTTTCTCTAATTGCTTTAGGTGTAAGTTTAGGTTGTTTATTTGAGATGTTTCCTGTTTCTTAAGGTAGGATTGTATTGCTATAATCTTCCCTCTTAGAACTGCTTTTGCTGCATCCCATAGGTTTTGGGTCGTCGTGTTTTCGTTGTCATTTGTTTCAAGGTATTTTTTAATTTCCTCTTTGATTTCTTCAGTGATCACTTTGTTATTAACTAGTGTATTGTTTACTCTCCATGTGTTTGTATTTTTCACAGATCTTTTCCTGTAATTGATATCTAGTCTCATAGCGTTTTGGTCGGAAAAGATACTTGATACGATTTCAATTTTCTTAAATTTACCAGGGCTTGACTTGTGACCCAAGATATGATCTCTCCTGGAGAATGTTCCATGAGCACTTGAGAAAAAAGTGTATTCTGTTGTTTGGGGATGGAATGTCCTATAAATATCAATTAAGTCCATCTTGTTTAATGTATCATTTAAAGCTTGTGTTTCCTTATTTATTTTCATTTTGGATGATCTGTCCATTGCTGAAAGTGGGTTGTTAAAGTCCCCTACCATCATTGTGTTACTGTCGATTTCCCCTTTTATGGCTGTTAGTACTTGCCTTATGTATTGAGGTGTTCCTATGTTGTGTGCATGACTATTTACAATTGTTATATCTTCTTCTTGGATTGATCCCTTGATCATTATGTAGTGTCCTTGTTTGTCTCTTGTAATAGTCTTTGTTTTAAAGTCTATTTTGTCTGATATGAGAATTGCTACTCCAGCTTTCTTTTGGTTTCCATTTGCATGGAATATCTTTTTCCTTCCCCTTACTTTCAGTCTGTATGTGTCCCTAGGTCTGAAGTGGGTCTCTTGTAGACAGACCATATACATACGGGTCTTGTTTTCGTACCCATTCAGCCAGTCTGTGTCTTTTGGTGGGAGCATTTAATCCATTTACATTTAAGGTAATTATCGATATGTATGTTCCTATTCCCATTTTCTTAATTGTTTTGGGTTTGCTATTGTAGGTCTTTTCCTTCTGTTGTGTTTCCTGCCTAGTGAAGTTCCTTTAGCATTTGCTGTAGAGCTGTTTTGTTGGTGCTGAATCCTCTTAGCTTTTGCTTGTCTGTAAAGGTTTCAATTTCTCCATCAAATCTGAATGAGATCCTTGCTGGATAGAGTAATTTTGGTTGTAGGTTTTTCTCCTTCATCACTTTAAATATGTCCTGCCACTCCCTTCTGGCTTGTAGAGTTTCTGCTGAGAGATCAGCTGTTAACCTTATGGGGATTCCCTTGTGTGTTATTTGTTGTTTTTCCCTTGCTGCTTTTAATATGTTTTCTTTGTATTTAATTTTTGACAGTTTGATTAATATGTGTCTTGGCATATTTCTCCTTGGATTTATCCTGTATGGGACTCTCTGGGCTTCCTGGACTTGATTAACTATTTCCTTTCCCATATTAGGGAAGTTTTCAACTATAATCTCTTCAAATATTTTCTCCGTCCCTTTCTTTTTCTCTTCTTCTTCTGGGACCGCTATAATTCGAATGTTGGTGCGTTTAATGTTGTCCTTGAGGTCTCTGAGACTGTCCTCAATTCTTTTCATTCTTTTTTCTTTATTCTGCTCTGCGGTAGTTATTTCCACTATTTTATCTTCCAGGTCACTTATCCGTTCTTCTGCCTCAGTTATTCTGCTATTGATCCCTTCTAGAGAGTTTTTAATTTCATTTATTGTGTTGTTCATCACTGTTTGTTTGCTCTTTAGTTCTTCTAGGTCCTTGTTAAACATTTCTTGTATTTTCTCTATTCTATTTCCAAGATTTTGAATCATCTTTACTGTCATTATTCTGAATTCTTTTTCAGGTAGACTGCCTATTTCCTCTTCATTTGTTAGGTCTGGTGGGTTTTTACCTTGCTCTTTTATCTGCTGTGTGTTTCTCTGTCTTCTCATTTTGCTTAACTTACTGTGTTTGGGGTCTCCTTTTCACAGGCTGCACGTTCGTACTTCCCATTGTTTTTGGTATCTGTATCTAGTGAGTAAGGTTGGTTCAGTGGGTTGTGTAGGCTTCCTGGTGGAGGGGACTAGTGCCTGTGTTCTGATGGATGAGGTTGGATATTGTCTTTCTGGTGGGCAGATGCACGTCTGGTGTTGTGTTTTGGGGTGTCTGTGGCCTTATTATGGTTTTAGGCAGCATCTCTGCTAATGGATGGGGTTGTGTTCCTGTCTTGCTAGTTGTTTGGCATAGGGTGTTCAGCACTGGAGCTTGCTGGTCATTGAGTGAAGCTGGGTCTTGGCATTGAGATGGAGATCTCTGGGAGATTTTTGCCATTCTATATTACATGGAGCTGGGAGGTTTCTTGTGGACCAGTGTCCTGAACTTGGCTCTCCCACCTCAGAGGCACAGCCCTGATGCCTGGCTGGAGCACCAAGAGGCTTTCATCCACATGGCTCAGAATAAAAGGGAGAACAAATAGAAAGGAAGGAAGGAAGGGAGGGAGGGAGGGAGGGAGAGAGGAAGGGAGGAAGGAAGGAAGGAAAGAAAGGAAGGAAGGAAGGCAGGCAGGAAGAAGATAAAATAAAATAAAATAAAGTAAAATAAAATAAAGTTATTAAAAGTAAAAAATAATTATTAAGAAAAAAATTTTTTAAAGTAATTAAAAAAACCCCAGAAAAACCCTGGACAGAAGCCTAGGACAAATGGTAAAAGCAAAGCTATACAGACAAAATCACACACAGTAGTATATGCATACACACTCACAAAAAGAGAAAAAGGGGAAAAAAACATATGTATCGTTGCTCCCAAAGTCCACCTCCTCATTTGGGATGATTCGTTGTCTATTCAAGTATTCCATAGATGCAGGGTACATCAAGTTTATTGTGGAGATTTAATCCGCTGCTCCTGAGGCTGCTGGGATAGATTTCCCTTTCTCTTCTTTGTTTGCCCAGCTGCCGGGGTTCAGCTTTGGATTTGCCCCGCCTTTGGGTCTTAGCATTGAGACAGAGATATGTAGGAGAGTTCTCGCCGATTGATATTACATGGGGCCGGGAGGTCTCTGTGGTACAATGTCCTGAACTCGCCTTTCCTACCTTAGAGGTTCAGTCCTGACACCCGGCCGGAACACCAAGACCCTGTCAGTAACACGGCTCAGAAGAAAAGGGAGAATAAAAGAAAGAAAGAAAAATAAAATAAAATAAAATTAAGTGATTAAAATTAAAAAAAATTATTAATGTAAAAAATTTTTAAAGGAACAAAAAAGAGAGCAACTCAACCAATAAACCAAATCCACCAATGATAACAAGTGCTAAAAACTATACTAAGATAAACATAAATATCAGAAACTAGTCAGTTGCATACAGCAAATCCCCCAAAGTCCACTGCCTCAGTTTTCAGATGGTTCGTTTTCTATTCACATATTCCATAGATGTGGGGTACCTAAGTTGACTGTGGGGATTTAATCCACTGCTCCTGAGGCTTCACAGAGATATTTCCCTTTCTCTTCTTTGTTCGCACAGCTCCTGGGGTTCTGCTTTGGTTTTGGCCCTGCCTCTGCATGTAGGTCACCGTCGGGCGTCTGTTCTTCACCCAGATAGGAGGGGGTTGAAGGAGAGGCTGATTCGGGGGCTCTGGTTCACTCAGGCCAGGGGGAGGGAGGGTTACGGATGCGGGGCGAGCTTGCGGCGGCAGAGGCCGGCGTGACGTTGCACCAGCCTGAGGCGCGCCATGCGTTCTCCCTTGGAAGTTGTCCCTGGATCCTGGGACCCTGGCAGTGGCGGGCTGCACAGGCTCCCGGGAGGGGAGGTGTGGAGAGTGACCTGTGCTCGCACACAGGCCTCCTGGTGGTGGCAGCAGCAGCCTTAGCGTCTCCCGCCCGTCTCTGGAGCTTGTTTACGCGGTGCTCAGAATCCCCTCTCGTCGCGCACCAGGAAACAAAGAGGGAAGAAAAAAGTCTCTTGCCTCTGGCAGCTCCAGACTTTTTCCCGAACTCCCTCCTGGCTAGCCGTGGCGCACTAGCTGCTTTCAGGCTGTGTTCACGCCGCCAACCCCAGCCCTCTCCCTTCGCTCAGAACCGAAGCCCGAGCCTCAGCTCCCAGCCCCGCCCACCCTGCCCGCCCCGCCCTGCCCCGCCCCGCCCCGGCGGATGAGCAGACAAGCCTCTCGGGCTGGTGAGTGCCGGTCGGCCTCGATCCTCTGTGCGGGAATCTCTCTGCTTTGACCCCTGCACCCCTGTGGCTGCGCTCTCCCCCGCGGACCCGAAGCTCCCCGCTCCGCCTCCCGCAGTCTCCACCCGCGAAGGTGCTTCTAGTGTGTGGAAACCTTTCCTCCTTCACAGCTCCCTCTCAGAGGTGCAGATCCCGTCCCTATTCTTTTGTCTCTGTTTATTCTTTTTTCTTTTGCCCTACCCAGGTATGTGGGGAGTTTCTTGCCTTTTGGGAGGTCTGAGGTCTTCTGCCAGCGTTCAGTACGTGTTCTGTAGGAGCTGTTCCACGTGTAGATGTTGTTCTGATGTGTTTGTGGAGAGGAAGGTGAACTCTGCGTCTTACTCTTCCGCCATCTTGAAGCTCCTCCTCTAGAGGTGAATATTAAAAAATTTTTCTAATGTGGGGACCACACCCTGCCTCCGAAAATTATACGGTATACACTTTGATTAGACATGATCGTTTAGCTTAGGATTTTCCCCCAAGGTGCTGCCCATCCCACCATATGTAGCATCAGGGCTCTTCCTAGGACGCTTATGGGGTCAGGCCTATCTTTGGGAGGCATTTTAGCCTTACTTTTAGAGGAAGAGAATTGAGACCAATCAAAGTCTTTGCCTTATTTGTTTGGAAAGAAGCGAGTAGTAAGATAGAAATAGTGTTTTAGGAAAGAGGCACAAAGCATGGCACTAATCTTGCCAAAGCTAGGAATTGTGTAGCTTCTTGCCTAGTGTAGTGCAATTCATAATAATAATAATTTTATTATTATCTGTTAGTTATTGAGAATTTATGATATGTTAGACACCAAGCTCATGGCTTTCCTTGCATTTTTCTCGGTTCATCCTCTTAAAACTCTGGAAAATAGGAGCTACTCAGAAAAATCAGGTAACTTATCCAAGATAACCCTCTTGATAGGTGGCCGAGCTAGTCTTTCTATCTCCAAAATTCATGTGTTTAGCCATTCTGTGATATTCTTCTCTATGGAAATGATTCAATATTTGAATTGGTTTAAAAGGGTATAAACATCAACTTAGGAATCCATGTCTTCCTGAAAATTTTATGAAGGATACCTTTAGTTAAGGAAAATCTACAAGGGCTAAGATGAGTTACCTCTATTTCACTGGGGTTCTCAGAATTGTTTTTCATCATGGAACTCCATTCCTGACAAGATTAGGATGGATAGGTGGACAGATTGGTCTTTTAAATTGCTTTTCACTTTGGTATTTTACGATTATGCAGTGCTCTTGGAACTTTCCTATATCTCATATGAAGTATCCAGTATTAGATTCTGCTCGCAATGACTACTCATACTTCCATGTCTCCATTTCCCTGTTTCTGCAATGAGAATAATGTACTTTTTTCTTTCTTCATGGGGATACTATAAGCTACTCTTATATTACAACAAAAATATAATAGCTATATAAATGCTTCAAGTTTATGAGGAAGACCAGAAACAAAAATCCAAGTTACCATTGTCATCTAAATTATTTACATTGTAATGCAAAAATGGAAAGACTCATAGCTTCTGTGGCACACTTAGCTTTATTGAAATTGAACAAATATTTTTAATAACCCCTTTTACAGCACATGTAAAATTTAATTTTTTCATTATATTTTTTACAGGTTGTCTTTTATCTGAGTAAGCAAAAATACGTCTTTTTTTTTTTTTTTCTTACTTAAAACATGTAGCCAGGATTCAAACCACGTAGCTCTGGTACCAAAAAGGCAACAGGTTATGAAAATCACAGTACAATTTTAAAATTCTTTAAGTTAGTTAAGGATATTTCAAACAATATTCACTTGGATTGACAGTAGAAATCATGGGTCAGTTGACATTAGGACTAATAGTTACACCTACAATGAGAGCAGAAATGGGAAGTTCAAGCTAATATGAGCTACACCGTTCAGGACACATCATCTCCATAAATACTGTGGCTGAGAAGCTGCGACAGCTAAGTCACACTTGAGTACTTAATTGCACGTAAATATAGCCAAAGTGAAAAAAAATGTAGTGTGCTAACTTGGATCTAAAAGAAAATGGGCATTTATTTTTAAGAGGACATACGATCAAATCAATTTCACAATACACAATTCAAATCCCCAAATTACATCTAGGAAAGAAAAAGAGTATTAAAATGCACACCTACATGGACAGTAAAGTATAAACTTGTTCTTTGTGATTGGTATTTATTTTTTGTTGTTGTTTTCTCGATAAGTAGAAATTATTTATGACCCACAAAAGGATTCCTCAGGTGAAGCACTAATTACGGACATTGTAAAGAACGTAGCTCAGGAGGCTTGTTTTAAAAACGAGGCAGCATTTTCCTGAAAAAGTTTGGTCCTCATCTCACTATAGGCTAGTCACTATGGTCAGATGGTAAGCATTTTCCTTTTGTGTGTGTGTGCGCACGCGTGTGTTTAAGCTGTCTTTTCAGTACCAGAATTAGTCACAACCAAACCAAACCAAACCGAACCAAAAGACAAATAGCCCTCAAGTACTTGACTTTGCATATCATGTCTATTTAATGCATCATCTGAAAGAGCAATGCTGAAGACTCTGAAGGGAATTATGCTCACGTGATTCTGCAACACCGTAATTTTGTGCAGACATTTTCCTTCATTGCCCGGATAACTTATCTTTTTTCATGTAGGTGCCAGGAAACCCACCCCCATGATCCTCCCTCCCCCCTCCCCCAGTCTTCTCCTCTGTCAAAGTGATATAAAGACAATTTCACTGTGTATTTACAAGCACAACAGTTAGGCAAGAAGGTCCCAGGGTCTGAAGAGCACATCTATTTCTTGTGGACATCTTCATGCCGAATGATCTTGTATGTGATCCAGTAAAAGATGTTGAAAATGAGGAAGGCCAATGGGAAGGCAGCCTCTTTTAAAGCTAAATCTCCAAATCCCAGAATTACACTCTAAATCTAAGAAGAGGACTATTCATTCATGCACTCACTCATTCATTCATTCACCCATTCTTTCATTCAACAAAGCATTTACTGAATCTCTGCCTTGTACCTGGCTCTGAGCCAGGAACTTCTAGTATTGTGGCTCATTCATAGCCCAGTTCCTTCCATTAACATTGGCTTTAATGTTTGTGTTAGATCTAAGATTAACCCCTTAAATGTATAACTTTTCCTCTCCAGCCCTCTAGTTCACCTCAGTTATATAGCAGAGATTAAATATTCAGTGTTTGGAGTTGAATATTTCTACCATGGTTAGTTTTTCTAGTGTCAACTTTTTATGTTGATTCTTTGGCTATTCATATCTACCATATGAACATACGTCGTTTTAGCTGATGTCAGTGGTTTTTTGTGTTATTTCTACATGAATTAGATAAAAGACTGAAAAATTGTAACCTTATGGTAAAGAGCAAATACCCTACATAGAGACAAATGTATGGAATTTGGGTGCGTGGTTGGGTTGAAAAGATGGGATTGAAATGACCTGCTTAATAAAAATCTAGTTCTAAATAGCCATCGATTGAGTCATCATCTTCTGCAGCTAGATTACTGTTTTCTACAATACTGTGCCACCCCTTTGAAACACCAAAGACACTGCACTCTTTATCTTGCTAGAGAAGAATATTATATTAGTTAATTTGGTTATATTTTTCCAAAAGACAGTAAAATTTGGTATTAATTTTATTTCATTGATGTTTATTGCATGTCAGTTGTGCCTTCACACATATAAAAGATATACTGAATGAAGGACTTTTAAAAATTTTATTGGAGTATAGTTGGTTTACAATATTGTGTTAGTTTCAGGTGTACAGCAAAGCGATTCAGTTATACGTATATTATCTATATATCTATATTCTTTTTCAGATTCTTTTCCCTTATAGGTTATTACAAGATATTGAGTAGAGTTTCCTGTGCTCTACAGTAGGTCCTTGTTGGTTCTCTATCTTATATGTAGTACTGTGTGTATCTGTTAATCCCATCCTCCTAATTCATCCTCCCCGCCTGCCACGTTTCCCCTTTGGTGACCGTAAGTATGTTTTTGAAATCTGTGAGTCTGTTTCTGTTTTATAAATAAGTTCATTTGTATCATTTGAATGAAGGACTTTTAACATAATATTAATGTGAGATAGCCCAACTGTAATCCAAATGGTACAGCAAGGACAAATTTAGGTCAGGAAAATCAGACCAAAGCTCTTCTAATAAAATAACTGTAAAACTACTCCTTTATAAAACCATCTTCCCAGTACTTTTATGTATATGAGATTGTCCCGCACAAGTTGGTTCAGGATACTCTGTCTCATTTGTTAACAAAATGTAATAAGGATTTTTCATTCAGCAATTAGCTGTTGAGTGTTGAGTCTATGGCGAGCATTTTGCTAGATGCTGGGAGACAGTTGATGAAGTTGGACAGGAGCCCTACCTGCATGGAGCTTTCAGAACCCAGTGGAAGTGGCCAACCTAAAGGCATTCTCATATAGGGAAGCTGGCTAAGAAAACCCAGCCAGACATTAGAGTGCTTCCACGTACTCAGCTCTATAAGCTCTATAATGAAGACTTCAACTGGACTCAGATTCAAAGAGTAAATCTGGTTTCTTTGTCTAAAATGGGAATGATATATTTTATGGGTGCAAAAGTTTCAAATACGTGAAATATTTTAAAATGTGGACTAAACAGATATATTAATCATTACAGTGTCGTTGGAAGACTTATTAGCAAGAATGTTGGAAGACTTATTAGCAAGAATGGAAGCACACAGGAGGAGGGGACTTGTTAGTCACATGGGTTATAAGCAGTCTTATTCTTCCTGCCTATTACTAACTGGTAATTAGATCTTAACCAGTGTGTGAGAGAAGTAGAAATGGTGTGATTTGGTTTAGTTAAAAGATCCAGACTAGGAATTTGGCTATTTGGGTTCTAGGCCTGGCTCCAAAGGTTATAAGCTGTGCTGATCTGAGGCAAGATATTTATTCTTTCAAGGGCTCAGAGACCTCATGCCAAACTGTTGAGTCTGGACTAGGTCTGTGGGTCTCAGCTTTGGCTGCTAGGGAACCTGTACAAGTATATGTATGCTTGCCTCCCCTCCCAGCCTCTTCCAGACCAACTGAATCAGAATCTCTGGGAATGAGAGCTGAGAATCCATATTTTTTTAAAAAAATCCAGTGACTCTAATGCAAAAGGTTGGAAACCAGTGGCCTAGATCAGCTCTAATGTCCAGCTCTAACCTTGTCTATGTTATTAAGTCTAATATAACTTTTCAAGTGGAAACAGTCCCTCAAAATACATTTCCCCTTATCTGCATAAATTTACTGGGCTGTTTTTCCTTTCCATATCTGTAGAATCTTACAAATTGCTGTTCTCACCTCTATAAACACTTAGAAAGTCACAAATAAGTGTATAGTTCACTGCCTGAGTGAGATAAGATTCTTTTAAATTTCCTGGGTCCCTGAAGAAATAGAAAGAGTAGTTGGCTAGTAACCTGTTTTTAGCACATGAAACAAAAGGAAATCTAAATACACACATCCATGTTTCTTTTCAGACTGACTCACTCATTTAATTTCTGTAGTCTTTCTTCACATACTGTGAATGGACAGCTGAAGAGATTAACTCATTCAATTAACTAGCAGAAGCAGAATAGAATGATAGCAGGTTAGGTTATTATTATGTCATACATTGCCGTGCAAACTGTGGGCGCTTAATAAACATTTGTTGAAAAATGAACAAAGGGAATTTTAAGAGTTTCTCTCTGCTTGAAAATACTTTCACCATTCATTCAACAGTATTTCAAATTATGCTTCTGAGCATAGTTACAACTAATTAAATCAATTCTTTAAAATTCTCCACCACAAAAATAAATCTGTCATAGGTAGAATTCATTTAATTTTTCATGTGCAGGAGATATGAATGCTAGTTTAAGGGTCTTCTTATTTACCATTATGATTCATTCAATGCATTTTAAATATAGAACCTTAAATTACCCACATCAAAGGGTATAGTCTTGATTCAGAAAACATAATTGCAACCAATTTGAATTTTTGTGTTATAATGAATGACTAATTGCCTTTATAGCAGGTTCAGAATAAAAACGTTATGGTAATGTGGCAAGATTCCTATATGAGGGCAAAGTGGAGATGAGCTTGAGTCATGGATAAACTGAAGCTAAAATAAAGAACAATCTGTAGGCAGAGATTAGTTGAGTGTAGTCACAGGGACAGTCGGTGTAATCCTCTCAGTGAGGAAAGAATTGCAGGCATATATTCTCCATTTCTTCTAATTAGCCAGAAAACCAATTACTTAATTATTGCTACTGACCTGCTATCTTCAGTATCTTTGAGCAGTAAATACTTCTAGCTCACTCTGTTTTGTTATTCACTGATTAAATTCCCACAGAAAATGAATCATCCAGTTGAAGTTTCAGTACATGCAATTTCTATATCCCACTTTGATAAAATCTCCTTAAACCCTGTCTGCTGTATGTAGGAAGCACTGCCGTGGTACTGTGAAATTCACTGGAGACTTATCATCTTATCTTATCTTATCCATCAGTTTTACTTATTGTAAAATTCACCCATTCCTGTGTTTGGAATAACTCTTTGTCTAGATGTGAAACTGAACCTAAAGCTCACCAGAATTGCATCGTACTGAATTGTTTAAGCAAATAATTTCAGTATAATTAAAGAATATAGGGTTTATACAATGAAAGATTTCAGTGGGACCCATATTTCCAATTTTTCTTTTATGTCCTAGAAAGGAGGAAATAAAAGGACTCCTATAAACTGGGGTAGGGGAAAACTCTTTCCATGCCATTTCTCACCCAGATTCTTTGATTGAATCTTTGCCCTTCTACTGGAATAGGAAATGGCCCAGTTGGAACTGAAGTTTGCAGTGAGCTTCGATCAATGCAAGGACATTATGGAGTCTCCAGCCCTCCTTAGGGAACAGTGTGAGTCCAAACACAAGCAGGTTTTCACCAAAAAAGTCCCCTGAGCAAATGAAGGCTGGGTGATGCTTAATGGTAGCCCTGCTTGGGCTTCCTAGCCTTGGGGAGGAGGGATGGCCTTGAGAAATTCTCAATTTTTTTTTTTTTTTTTTGCGGTACACGGGCCTCTCACTGTTGTGGCCTCTCCCGTTGTGGAACACAGGCTCTGGACGCACAGACTCAGCGGCCATGGCTCACGGGCCTAGCCACTACACGGCATGTGGGATCTTCCTGGACCAGGGCACGAACCCGTGTCCCCTGCATTGGCAGGCGGACTCTCGACCACTGCGCCACCAGGGAAGCCCTGAAATTCTCAATTCTTATGGCCTCAGTTTTCTCCTCTGTATCATGGGGGCTTGGGAGTAGATATGAATAATAAATAGATATCATGTATTGATTATAATTATATACCATGCACTTAAAACCACAGTCAGTCCTATCACCAAACCATCCCTACAGATCACATGGTTTCAGAGGAAATTGAGACCGAGAGAAGTTATGTGGCTTCCTGAACTTATATTGCTAATAAATGTTGAAGCTGAAATTCAAATCAGGTCTGTCAGATCTCCAAATTGTCTGATTCCAAAGACTCTGGAAGTCTTTGGTTTTTATGAATTTGTCCCTAGCAAGCCCCAAATGGCTTCCATTCAAGATTATGGAAGAAGAATCCCACTGAAATTTGTAGAACAACAGAACTGAAATAAAGTAAACCAGGGCTTCCCTGGTGGCGCAGTGATTGAGAGTCCGCCTGCCGATGCAGGGGACACGGGTTCGTGCCCCGGACCGGGAAGATCCCACATGCCGCGGAGCGGCTGGGCCCGTGAGCCATGGCCGCTGAGCCTGCGCGTCCGGAGCCTGTGCTCCGCAACGGG
>NW_006793375.1:1467902-1494816 GCF_000442215.2 Lipotes vexillifer
AAAAAAAAAAAAAAAAAAAAAAAAAGTAAACCAAATATAATCCCTTGTTGCTTAATGGCATGTGGTGAAATAAATTAAAACTGTCACAGTGTCGTTTTGGGGCAGACAGCGAATAGCATTTTTTCCAAAAGAAAAGCAAATCAGTGGATCATCTCTTTTTCAGTGCAGGATATCATTATGATTGATTTTTGAAGAAGAATGAACTTCTGGTGTTCATTTCTTGAGCACTTGCCACTTATGTATTCATAATTCCAACAAATGATTCCTTGAGCACCTATTATGTGCCAGGTATGTGGTGAGGGTACAGCAGTGAACAAGGAGATGAAGTCTCTTTTTTTTTGGAGTTTACATTCTAGTGGGGAAAACAGTAAGAAGTAGAGAAATTATGTGACACACACACAACTACATATTTATACATATACACAGATAAGACACCCCACACATTTGCACATACACAAACACACACACAGAGATAATGATGGAGGCTTTGAAGGAAAACAATCAAGGTAAGACACTTAAGAGAGTTGAGTGACAGAGTAGTGGATGTTTTAGATTGAGTGGTCAGAGAAGTCCCAAGGACATGCCAGGCACTGTGCCATTTGCCGGGAATCCAGTGGCAAGACAGATCAGACTCTTGCCTTCAGGTGGTTCCCAACCTTGAGGTGAAGACAGACATTCATGGAAGAATCGCATGAGCACGGAATTACTAGCTATGATAAGGGCTCTGAAGGGAAATTATAGGGTGTTAGGAGAACATATTAATGGGGGTCCCGGTCTAATCTGGCTGATAGGAGAAGCTTTTCCCTGGGGAAGTGATATTTCATTAGAGGTCTGAAAAGTGAGAGGCATTAAAGAGGGCACAGCAGAGTTGGGAGATGTCTGAGATAGGAAGGTTTGCTGCAGTTGAGAGATGGTAGGATGGCTCGTGGAATGCAGAAGGAAAGTGGGGTGAGACACAGTTTCAGAAAAGACCAGGGGCTAGATCACATAGGACCTTGCAAACCGTGGTGTCGGTTTGGAGCTTTATCTTAAGAACCAAGGGAAGGAAAAGATGAATAAGACCTTGGGTTTGGGGGGGGTCATACAGAACCAAATACAGTATTATATGAGAGAGATTCTTGACATATGTACAAAGGTTTATTGGAGCTCAGGTGAGCCTGAAGCCTTTAGAGTTGGTGAGGGTATGGACAGTAATGCTGCTGAGATATACAAGGCAACATGCAAATCATCTATGATCCCCTTAATCTGAAAAAGACTCTGTAGCTACCTATTGGTGTTTAGAACTCATTTCCAATTTTCTTTTTTAATTATTATTTAAAATTTTTGCTTCCCAGTCATGTTAAAGAATAGGTAGACAGGGACTCTGGTTTATGATAGCTGATTTCCACTAATGTCTTTACTCACCAAAGGGTAAGCTCCTAGGAGTGTGCCCACCTCATCTCTGTAGTCCTCTTCCCTGGCACAATGCTGGGCCTATGAGTTATTCAAAACCCGTGCTTGGCAAGATCCTCTTGATTCTGAGAAAAGTCTCAGAAAGGACATGCTTCCGGGAGGAAGGGAGGGGACAGCGATTGTCTCCCAGCTGATTTCCCTTTCTTTGACACTTGCAGCCCTTCCTGCGGCCTCTGGATCAGTCTTGCCCAAAGAACTTCCATTCTATCCCTTTCACTGCAGACTCACTAGCCTTGGCGTTGTAGAGGTGCAGAGGAAACACTGGGATAGAATCTAAAAGGCTCAGATTGAATTCCCTCAGTCCCTCAATGTTTCTGCTCTTCTATTTCCTCTTTAAAATGAAGAGATTAGCCATTTAGCCATTTTCTTAGTTTGAGTATAGGACTATAATGCTGGCTAGTATATTGCCTTGAGACTAACCTCTAGCTGGTTGATATGTTTAAGACATTCTTCCCAACTGCAGACTAGACAGTATGCAAGTAAGGATCTTAAAGCCTTCTTCCTCCTGCTGCCCTCATGCCTTTGCTAGGGTTGGCCTTGTGGGCATGCATACTGTGCCCTCACTCGCCCCATTGCTTAGAAGGGTACTGTACTTGGTTTAACGCTTTGCTGTAGCCATCTTAAAATTCATAATGATTTCTGAACAAGGACCCCACATTTTCATTTTGCACTGGGTCCCACAGATTTTGAAGCCAGCCCTGTTTTCTGCTCCAGTGGAACTAAAGGAATGCCATTGGCCCATTGCTTTCATTCCTGGCTTAATACTTTTCAAGAGTTTCTCATCTCCTTAGTGACCACTCCTAAGCTCCTTTGTGACATTCAAGGACCCCCTATGTCCTGTCTTATACCTGCTTCTCTCATGGGGTTTCATGGTCTTTGGCTTTATTCTTTGCATAGAATACTCCTCACCTCTCTTCACTTGGCGAGCTCCTGCATGTCCTTCAAAGCTCTACTCATCCCATTCAGGGTGCCTTTTCTTGACCCCTGAGCCTGGGCCTTGGGTTTCTCCTCAGCTCCTGTAGCACTGGGTCGCATGCCTCCATAATGGAACCTGCTGTCATCATAGGTTACATGTCGGCCTCTTTTATGTGACCTTCAAGTGGAAGGACCCAGTTTTGCATATCTTGATTGCCCTAGTACCTAGAACAGTATTTGGCTAAAGCTGCCTATGTTGAATATTATATATAAGGTAAATGCTTCTTAAATGAATGTTGGAAAAAAGTCTTCTGTGATATGAAAAATGCTTTCCTAGCTTATTTATTATATGGTTTATTTTTGCATATTGAATTTATATAAAATTAGGGCAAACCTAAACTCAGCAGTGCCACTCAAGAACTGAGGTATTTATGATCTGTATTTGAAACACTGTCCATTTTTTTTGGCCCAGTGTTAAGCTAGTGAGCAGCCCAGAGAGTGTGAAAATATGTAAAATTAGATCCATCTTATTAACAATTTTAGCAAAAAATACATGCTTCTTTGCAAAAAAAAAATAGAAGAGACAAAGACTCCAGAGTACAGAGAAATAGTTTTTCATTTATGCATCTATTTGCAAATCAAAATAATAAAGCTAGGTAAATGAAAAGCCAGTATGTATTATATACTTGCAAGTATTTCACCAAATAAATGAGACCTTATCAGTTATTACCCATAGCAAAGACTAAGGAGTATTTGCATAATATTAAGGGTATTTGAATTCATATGCCATCCATTTGGGTTTGGTGAAGAGAGTAAAATTCCTATAAATCTACGGTCATCACCAAATATCAGTTTTAAGTCTTGAAATTTTAATTAATGGAACATTTTTCTTCACGAATCTCTTAAAACACATTAATAACTGCACTATGGTGCTGTGCACAATGTACACAAAATCATTACACAAAATCTCTTTCACGAAATCTCTTTCATTGCCTCAATCACACATGTTACTTTTACAAGCCTCTCTGTGTATATAAAAAGAAAAAAGCGGGCTTCCCTGGTGGCGCAGTGGTTGAGAGTCCACCTGCTGATGCAGAGGACATGGGTTCGTGCCCCGGTCCGGGAAGATCCCACATGCGGCGGAGCGGCTGGGCCCGTGAGCCATGGCCGCTGAGCCTGCGCGTCCGGAGCCTGTGCTCCGCAACGGGAGAGGCCACAACAGTGAGAGGCCCGTGTACCGCAAAAAAAAAAAAAAAAGAAAAAGAAAAGAAAAAAGCCAGCAAGCTTTCTTATTCGGGCCAAAGCTCACCTCCAATAACAGGTGGAAGATATGTGGGCAAGAGAGGACAAACAGAACTCAGCTGTGGTGTGAGCTGGGGTTCCAAAACTGCTGTTGCCCCAGCCCGCAAATGCCTTGCAGGGGTTGGGGCATTGGGAGTTGAGCTGGGCTAAGACTCCTAGTTATCCATGAAAACTCATCTTGCTTTCTTCTTCCACTGGTGGGTCATTCTTGAGCTCCAGGTTGCTTAACTATGGCACTGTTGACATTTGGGACCAGGTAATTATTTTTGTGGTAGGGAACTATGTTGTATATTTTAGGATATTTAGCAGCGTCCCTGGCCTCTACCCACTAGAAGCAAGTAACACACACTTCCCCCACAGTCGTGACCATGAAAAGTGTCTCCAGACATTGCCAGATGTCTCTCGGTGGGCAAAATCGCCCGTACTTAAGAAGCCCTGCTTTAGCTGCTCACCCATGTGCGCCTGGGGAGTCTATATTTTCCAGCGTCCCCTGCACCTGTGTGGGACCATGCACCACATCTAGTACCAGGATGTCTAACCAGCTCAATCACCAAACCAGAATCTAGGCACCTCTTACCAGAGCCTCCACTCTCCGTGCTGAGCTGAGCTACCTGACAGTGGCGCATCGGAACAATTTCCACCAGAATTATAGTGATCACCTTCTACCTAATCCCCTGGCTTCTAGACGCTCCCTCCCAACAAGAAGGTCTCTTCTCAATCCAGCAACTAGAGGGATCTTGTGAAAATGTGAGTCAGGTCAGATCTTCATGAGCTCGAACCTCCAGTGGCTCTCACCTCAGTAAAGTACAAGTCCTTGTGATGTCCCCCCTTTACCTCTCAGAGCTCAGCTCTTGCTGCTTTCCCTCTAGTCCAGGTGTCAGCAGACATTTTCTGTAAAGGGCCAGGTAGTAAATATCTTAGACATCATGGGCCATCCTGAAGTATAGGTCCCTTTAATGCGTATTTTGAATCTAATTTCCTAAAGTGAACTATGTACTTGACTCTATTTTGGACCACACCTCACCTCCAGCACCCTATTTTTTAATAGACTGGAAGTAATTATCTAAAAATAACTGTTTGATTTTTGGCTCAAAATCTATAAAGCAGAAATGTTTTCACTTAATGTCAGCTGCAGTGTTAGAGAGTAGTTTAGAAATCAGTTACATGGTTGTGATGTTTCGATGCCCAGAGGGAAGCAGTGCCTTGCATATGGAAATTCTTTCCTAGTAGTCCCTGTCAAATCTGGTCTGGCCAGAATGCTCGGAAGACACACACTAAATTCTAAGAAGCGTGAAGGTGAACACCTTCCATCTGGAGTATGAGCTCTTCGATGATTAGCGTAGTCTGCCATCTGTTCAGGGTACAAACAAAGTGAATGTTGAGACTGTCTACACAGTGCAGACTGGAGGGGACAGGTGGTCAGAGGGTGAGCCCACTGCCGAACTAAAAGGCGTAACAGCGACAGCAACAGCGCATCATGTTAAGCATTCACTTGCTTTCTAACGTGGATGTCTGTGACTGCCAACTTCTTCAGACCATTATCATGCTTTGATCTCTATATATAACATACACACTTGGTGTCAAAAAGTGGTTACCGTGTGAGATTATCTGTTGTTTACCTGGCACTTCCACTCCTGTCGAAGTGCCTGCCTACGGCTGGGAAGAACTACATTTTCCAGAATTCCCTCCTTGATTAGTTCCAGGTAAGGATTTGCCGGTGAGAGGAATTTGAGAGATTTGGAAGGTAGAAGGGAAGGAGAGGCCATTATTTTGGGGAGTCTTTGGGAGTCAGATGAGGCTGCTCTGTTAGACACAGCGGCATTACAGACCTTTCTGTGGGCTCCCACTTTATGATTCCACTTTGGAGGCCAGATATGGTAGTTTCTCAGATTTTCCTGTCAATACCTGCTTTTCCCCCCAGAGCTTCAGCTTAAAGTTCTGTCCTCTGACTATAGCCTTCCAGACCTTCCTTCCCCCAGTTACTCTCATATTTATATAAACCATAATTTCTATAATAAACCCCTTATCCTAGTAGTGTGTATAGTGTCTCTGTTTTCCTGACTAAACCCATCCAGATACAGATATACAGGTAATCCAGGCTTACAAGTACAAAACAGCATCTTGATGCAAGTTACTGTAGTTTTCTTCAATTAAGATTTATTGAGCATCATAATGTACCAAGCATTAGAAAGAAATAAGGGCACAAAAGACAGAGCCCTTCCCTTGAAGTCAGTGTGGGATTGGTGGAGGGGGTCTAGAGCATGTGGACCAGTGGCTCTCAACCAAGAGTGATTTTGCTCCCCAGGGGACATGTGGCAACATCTGGAGACATTTTGGGTTGTCACAATGGGGCAGAGGGTGCTATTGGCAACTAGTGGTAGAGGCCAGGACACTGCTAAACATCCTGCAATACGCAGGACGGCACCTCACAACAAAGCGTGAATTATCTAGCTTCAAATGTCAATAATGCTGAGGTTGGGAAACCCTGATACAGACAGATGACTCCAGTATAATGTGATATCTGCTATGATAAAGGAATGTACAGGCCACGGGATACTATGGAAGAGGTGATGTTAGGCTAGAGTCATTAAAGGAAAGTTAGATGGCACTTTTTTCTGTAATAATACCATGGAATGCACTGCTTCTGGAAGAATACATGAATATTACAGATATGTTACAGAAAAGTGAATGTAAAGGCAGCCTCGTTTGGTTCACTGAGCCTGCTTTTTAGTGCAACTACAGAGCAGCTCAAGGACACTTGTCTGTGCCATTTGGCCAGGTGTTAGTATCTTTTAATCTTCCTGTATCTTAATCAGGGAGGATTTGTTACAAAGGACAGAAACCTGCTCATGACAGCTTAAATGAGGGAATTTCATTAGGAAATTACTATAAAAATATTGTAAGAAAATCTCTTGAGTCACCAAGGGTAGAGAAGCAGTGCCCTGTAAAGGTAAGAAGGCTGGGTTCTAGATCCAGAACTCCTGGTTTCCAGTCTTGTCTCTGTCACTAACTAGTGTGGGAGCTGGATAAGTCACTCAGATCTCTACGTGCCTCAGTCTCCTCTGCAGTAAAAAAAGAGAATAATGGCATCTTCCTTTTAGGGTTTTTGAAAGGATTCAGTGAGCTAATGCACACTGAGGGCTTGTATCAGTGCCGGTATATAGTATGTACTCAGTAAATGTTAGCAACGATCATGATGTTGATGGTGGTGTAAGCAGGGCTACCAGTCCAGGAACTCCAATAAGCAAGTCAGCAAACGAGATTATTCACCATCTCTCAGGGCTGTGATTCTCCCCCATTTCTGCTTTTCTCCTTTCAGCTTCCTTTACTTATGCATATTTCAACTGGGCCACCCCAACGTCAACCCTATGGGAACCTTTTCAACTCAGGTCCTTACTACCGTTAGAGCTTACTAATTAGAGTGCTCTTCATTCAAATTCTTGAAAGAGAGAATGTCACTGATATCCCAGTTTATGGACTGTTGTACTTGAGTCATCGGATACGAAAAGGGGTAGGAGATACAAACAGGACCGCCTGAGTGCAGGGTAGGGGGCAAGGGAACCCTTCCAGGGTGCTGAGTGTTCCTGAAAGCCCACCACACGAGGAACCATAGAAGGAACAAGAGAGGCTGGCCTTGAAAACAGATGAGCGTGGCTCATATAACAGGTGTTTTCAGAAGAGGGAAGAGCATCTGTACTAATGATTCCAAGGTTGCTGATCAAAAACAATTGGTTGACGTTACAGGGAGACAGAATTCAACTCAACATGCGAAAGAACTTTAAACAACTCTATGCCTGAACATGGAGCACAGCATCTTGGAAGGTAACGAATTCCTTGTTGCTGGAGATATTCAAGTGTTTCATCATTTCTTGGAGTTGTTTGCTATTGATGTAACATGTGGGTTAGGGGCCAAGATAACCATTTATGTACCTTCTAATTGTGCGAGTCTCTGGTTGGGTATGAAAATTGGTAAGGTAAGAAGTCCAGGAGGGAAAACCAAATTGAAGGTGCTGACCCAAGTGCAGGAAGGATGTATTTAGTAAGCTGTGCCCTGCTATGACCCTCCTTGACCTCCTGGAAGTTTCTGATCACTTTGATCCCATTTTGAGAAATCCTGCTCTAATGTGATCAACCCACAGCAACAGTTTGGCTCAGGTGTATTTTCTCTTTTGATTATTTCTGACTCGCACACTATTTTATGTCCTCATTTCTAAGGGTTTCATTTAAGCAGCAAGTCCCTTGCTGCTGTTATAATGCTGAAGAAGCTTCTAATATAGAATATATAAAATATAGAATACAGGATAATTTAAAAAACCACAAATAGTAATGTGCAACCTCATATTATGTAAACTAGGCACAGAATGGATGTATTTTTAGAGGTCTACACAACATGTTTGTGGAGGCCTGTCTTTATGATAGCTGCTTTTGACAGCCTAGAAGCTCCACGCCATAATAGTACCCTTCCAAGCAGCCACTTCTTTCTTTCTCCTCTTCCCTCCCACTGCTCAGTTTCTGCTGAAAGGAGCTCAGAGGGAGAGGAGTAGACGCTGTTGGCTGTCAAAGGTTGGCGAGCTGTTCATTTCTGCAGGGAGCTCAATAAACTCAAGAGCTGAGAACTCAGTGCACAGGATTGGATCTATATTTGGTCTTGCCCTTAATCCCTTCCTTGCAACTTTGAAAAGATAGGTTAACATCATGATGAAATAAATCACCCAGGTGTGACTTGGAGAAGGCTTAGGAGGGTTGACAGAGGGGCAGTGAGGCATATCCTGAGGAAAGAGACATCCCCGGGCCATTACTTCATTGTTTTCCGCAGTTGCAGAACAAACACGTTTTCTCCAGGTGAAAAACTATAAACCTGCTTTCTCTGGCCAATCGTATTTCTTTTGGAATTTGAATGATCCTGATAAGCTAGGTCTTCTCTGTTGAGTGTGGATGGACTGTAGGTTCTGTTTTAAAATTAACAGCAGACGAACACTGTAAACCATGAGGAGGCACTTTTCCTGTTGCTTCTTCCAAGGACATTCAGAGCAGCAGAGTGAACCAGAAACACAGCCTGTGCTCCATCCTTCTGGATTATTATTTAGTTCTGCAGATCATCTATGCCCCGGCTCTCTTCTCCCTTCCCTGCAGCCACTTGTTCACCAGTACTTCAACTATAGCTTCTTGTAGGCAACTCTTGCAAAAAAGAAAATTAGGAAAAGGAAAATGGGAAAGAATGGAAGGGTTTTTTTGTTTTGTTTTGTTTTCCTTTTCCTTTTTCTTTTTCTTTTTTTCTTTTTTCTTTTTATCTGTACTGCATTTCCAAGATCTCCCCTCCTCTCTGCTTCATTACTATGGTTACCAGATTTAAGATTTCAGACAGAAAGTTGTCTGTAGGCCCAGAGGGAAGATTGATTGCAGTAAACCCAGAAGACAGAGATTGGGCACAATTCGAAAATAATACTGGGATCTGTTGATCTAATTGTCAGCCAGTCGAGTTTCTAATTAAGAGAGTGTGCATGAAGGTATGTAGCACAAGACATGTGCTAGGCCCTGCCACTTCCTACCGAGCCCTAGACTCTACATGTATACAGCTTTTGTTTGATTTTAGCAATAAGGTAGCAGTAAATGCTTCCAGCTCCTCTAGAGCTTCACAGGAGAAGCAACTTTCTGTTACAAGAAATAAGCTCCAGTGATCAAGGATTCCGAATTCACTTTTCTGGTTATCCATGAACTGATCATTTGCCTCCAGAATAAACATGCAGATGCTGCTGGCACAGATCGCCAGCCCCTTTATAATCAGGCCGTAACAGACTGTCCGAGTTTCATTTTCCATCATTTCTCATGACATAACCTATGCTTTAGAAACTCTGTTCCTTCAGTGGCCCAAACTTTTCCACATCTCTAGGCCTTTCCATGTCCTATTCTTCATGTCTAGCGATTCTCTTTGACTTGTCTGCCTGCTGAATGACAAGTCAATCTTCCGTCCTTAGCTCACCTCTGTGTAGCAGTAGCCATGCCCTCTTCCTATTCTCTCCTAAATGCTTGCCTTTATTAGGTTGGAGTTGAATACTATAGTTGTGAGTCTCTTGTGCACTAAACAGTGGGCGATGAAATTAGTCAAAATAATGCATAGGATCGTTTTCAAGAGTCAGAGGACATTGTACATGAGCATGAGGAGATACGTTAACATCAAGAGCTCTATTATACTATTCCAGGTAGCTGTCCATTCCTTTCCCCACCGATTTGTTGTGTGTTGGGCTAGAAGTCAGATGCCAGTGGGCTGGATCCTTAGGAAGACACAGCTCTGTATGTTTAACTGCCTCGTATAAGAAATGGCATGACTTCTGATGACTTAGTGCTGGCTGGTTTCCCACCTTCAGGCCACTGAGCTATGAGCCCCGAGTAGAAACCCACAATTCATTCAACATTTCTCAAGTACCTAGTATGTACCAGACAATGTGACAGTCTCTTCAGATTGAAAGATGGGTAATAGCCTTTGCTGTTTAGATTTCTGATGACATTTTCCTGCAGGTTTTTTTTTTAAAAAACAGACGAAGGGAAGAGAAAGGAAATATTTGATGAGTGTTGGCTGTGTGCAAGGCACCGTGGTTCACATGCATAATCTTGCTTCCTCCTAATAGTAACCCTGTGACAAAGGGTTTATTAGACCCTTTTTACAGATGAAGAAACTAAGACCCAGAGTATAAGACCACGGCTCCACATCACTCAGCAGATATAGTACCAGCCAGGATTTGAATTCAGCCAGCTGGACGCCTGGCCAAAGCTCATTTCACTATGCCATGATTGTCTCCTATCTCTTTATTTTTATGATTTTAAGAGAAGAGGTGTATATTTTTAAAGAGGACAGGAATTCTTATGGCAGAATTATTCTAGAAAAGTGTGCTATAATGAAACATGTTGAGGGGATATTTGGCTGGTATGAAACAATCTGGCTTTATGAAAGGGATTTTTATAAGTTTTTTTTTTCATCAATCTGTCCTCAAAGACTGGAAGTGTGAAAGAGCGTTTGTTGATACTATGATGAATTAAGGCATCTACGGTCTGGCAGCCAGGAACTGGCTGTCTGTACGACATTTAGCAAACCTCAGAAACTCCCTATGGAGATATCACAGCCAAACTATCTTAATTCGAAGCATTTTGTTCTTTCCAGAAGTCGTATGACTATTTAGAACAACTGTTTTACTATAATACAGGCGTGCGCAGTTCAATCCTGTTAACCACAGTGAAACTCCTCACCCTGGCATGGATTCTATTGGATGGCATTTCACATCGTCTCCTCCTCGCTCGTGTGAACACAGAGCTTAGAGAGGGCACCTTCTCAGTTATGGGAAAAGGTGTTGCGTAGGGTTCCCGTTTGGTTTTCAATACCAGGTGATAATCCTAGGCCACTGAATAGCTAGAGCTACTCTTCTTAGGACAAATAAAACCACCTGACAACAATAAGCAACACAGGATTAAATTATTCTGTATGACTGAAATCTTTCATAATTAAAAATAAATAAAATTACTGAAAAAGAGAGCAGTCATAGTGATGAACATAGCATTCCTCATCACATGAAAATTAATTTTATTTAGCGCTTTGGGGCATTTTCCTATGCCTTAATAGCATGCCTTATTTTAGACTGTGCATATTGCAATATGTGTACATTAAAAAAATGGACTGTTTTGCAAGATGTTCTAGAGCAGCATTTCTCAAGCTTCAATGTGCTTGTGAATCCCCTGGCGGGTCCTGTTATAATGCAGATTCTGATGCAGTAGGTCTGGGGTGGGGCCTGAGAGTCTGCATCTCTAACCCGCTCCAGGTGATGCCTGTGCTGCTGGTCAACAGGTGACATATTAAGAAGCCAGGATCTAGCAAAGTAGTTCTCAAACTTGGCTACACCTTGGAATCAGCTGGTAAAGATTAAAAAAAAAAAAAATCAAGATGTTTTGATTCCCACCCCCCCCACAAAGATTGCCTTAATTGGTCTGGGGTGTGGTCTGGGCATGCGGAAATCTTCAAAAACTCCCAAGTGACTATACTATGTAGCCAGGATTGAGAACCTTGCTCTAGTGCATTATCTTGTCTCTAGAAAATGTGAGGACTCATTTCTGATGTGACTTTTGTTGCTCTTGAATAAATCCAGCTGCAGACAGAGTGAAATGAAGTGGGAACATTCAATAACTTAACCTCCTAATGTTTACACTTGTGTCAACTTCTTGAAAAGCAATTCAATTATATGCCCAACAAAGTTCATACTCTTGTTACCAGGACAAAGAACCATATTTTGGATCCCCTTTTTTTACTATCTGGTATAAATATAAGCTTATACCGAATAAAGAGCTAACTTACTAAAGAGGAAATTCCTAATTAAAGGGTTTCTCTGGCTCTTCTTTTGGGTTATATCAGTTCTAATTAATTACTCCTCACCTGAGTAGTATCTTTGTAAGCAGATTGTAATTATGAAGCTAAACTTTTTTTTTCTCTCAAAAGCCTCAGCCCTCTGTGTGTCTCTGTCCCTGAGATCAGGGTTTCTTAACCTTGGTACTGTTGACATTTGGACCAGATGGTTCTTTGCCGTGAGTGCTGTGTCCTGTGCTTTGTAGAATGCTTAGCAGCATCCCGGCCTCTACCCACTTAATGTCAGTGTCACATAGTCTCTCCCCCTCACCCCCACCAGAATGCCTCCAGACATTGCCAGTGTCCCCTGGGGCAGGGGAGAGCTAGCCTCTGCTTGAGAACCACTGCTTTAGATTAAAGGACGTTTCCATGTCACTGACTCTCATTTTTACCCTGAACGTCTCAGTGTGGGAAGCTCCCCAGGTTCATCTATTGCAAATGAGAGGCATACTATCAGCAAGATAGGACGAGACCATTTTCTGGTGAGCATTGAACGTCAGCTTCAAGAGTGGAATTTTCATTACCTATGAGATAGAATATCTAATTCTATTTTATTTATTCACAATAACACGATGATACTAGAATACCTTACATTTAACATTCCAAGACGAAATGAAGTTTACAAGCGCCACTTCCTCCTTGGGAAGAGCCCCTCCTCGTCAGCTGGGAGTATTCTCCCTTCCTAGGAATTGCCACGGCTCCGACTATATTATGGTTCCTAACATTGTCTATTCCATATTAGAAAACTTTTGCATTTAATTTGTTTTCTTATTGATCTCTGAAGCTGCATGGAGCCAGTTTCAAGCAGTTTTCCTAGCCTCACTCCCCCTTACTAAAACATAACTCTGTACAAAGCAAGCATTATAAAAAATATTTGTTAATCAAATGAATTCTAGGGTTGTCCAGCAGCTTAGAGCAAAAACTAAGAAAACGGCCCATTTCTTTATAACCGCTTCAGCGCAAAGCCAGGATCATTTATTTTGTAAATGGTTGCACTTGCTTTTGATGACCATTCATCAGTCAGGTGGGAAATAACTCCAGCTTCACTTAAGTGTTTTGTCCTCAAGTGAGTTTATTACAAACAAGAATACTATTGAGAGAAGACAAATTAATATTGTGATTAGTAAACCCACATCTCTTTAATTTAATGTCAGAGAGGCACCAGGCTTCTCTCATTTAGTTTGATCTTTTTATGAGAATCCAGTTCTGTTGAAATAACTACAGCTTGCATCACCGTGAAGAATTCTACAGCAATTAAGAGCTATCCAGTCAAAGGGAAGGTTTAAGATACCTGCCATCAGTCTTAGACAGTAACAGAGCGGAAGGCACAGGCTTAGATATCCGGGACATAAAGAGATAGAATTGTATCATGAAACCTGTCAAGTTGTTTGGAAAAACCAGTAGCACGGACATATTTCAGCATTTCCAACTGTAGGTTGCAATAGATGGAATGCAGTTGTTTATCGGTAATTTGAAGAAACCACTATTTTGCCACTCGCTGCTCTTTCTAGATCCTTAGCCCTCTGTTTTCACACTTTGGGCACAAAAGGTACTCCAGGATCTGTTTGGTATTTGGTGAGGAGGCAGAGGACGGGATTAAATGGGACCGTGATTGTCATCAGTCCTCTGCCCAGGAGGCGTTGCTTTTGTTCTCTCCAAAGCAACCCTGAGACAAGGTATTTGTGTGCAAGTAGTTTATTTGGAAGGTAGCATTGGCGGAAAGCGGGACAGGACAAGGGCGAAAGTCAGTAGAGGGGGTGTGAATGATCAGCCATCACCAGTGTTGGCAAGTGGGGCTCAAACCTCACACAGCCTCAGACTTGGACCTACCAAGGGCTGAGGAAGCTATTTGGCCCCCAACACCCCAGCTCTCACTGGTTGAGAGCCGCTCTGGCACTTCTGGCCTGCCTCAAGGATGCATGGAGAGCGCTAGAGTGGTCTGTGGATGCTCTCAGACAGTCGCAGGAAACCACCTGCCATGTGTGGTCGTCAGAATAATGGCCACCAACGATGTCCATATCCTTATCCCTGGAACCTGTGAATATGTTACTTTCCAGGGCAAAGAGAGTTTGCACGTGTGATTAAGCTAAGGCCCTAGAGATGAAGAGAGGGCCCTGGATTATCCAGATGAGCCCAATTTAATCACAAGGCTCTTACAAGTGGAGAATCTTTCCCAGCTGTGGTCATAAGGATACGTGCCTATGGAAGGAGGGTCAGAGAGATGCAGCGTTGCTGGCTCTCAAGATGGAGAGAGGAGGCTGTAAGTCAGGGAATGTGGGTGGCCTCTAGAAGGTGGAAAAGGCAAGAAATCACATTCTCCCCTAGAACTTTGTTACATAACAACGTGAAGGTGGCCACCGTGTACTGGCCCCCTAGGTTGTTTATTTCTCCATTGCATGCTGAGACCTGTTAGCTCAAAATGCAGACCTGTTAGCTGGCACCAAATGCAAATTTTACCCATTGAATAATTTTTTAAATGGCACAAACAAGCAGATTGTTCGTCCCCTAGAGCCTGCCTGCTTCACACACCTCATATAACTATGCCCGGCGTCTGCTGGCCAGTGATAAGGTAGAGCCTGTGGTTAGAAGACCCCAAGCCGCTGCTGCCCTTCGGAGCTGTCCAATGGGACCCTGCCTGCATGCTGCTGAATGCCGCCACCAAGACAGATAAGGCCCGCTCTCGGATCTCCTCGTCCCTGGGAGTCCCCTTGCCCTCGTACCTTCTCGTCGGTAGCTCCGCGTTGTCAGCCCCTGGCCCGGTGCGTGCCGTGAGGGACTCCCCCCATCCCCCCGTGCAGTCCTGCCCAAGCCCATCCCTACAGCTTGTGCTGTGGTACTGCCGCTCGCAAGCACAGTTTCCCCTGATCAGCCCCCGAATCCTGACAACCCCACAAGCCTCCAGAAGCTATGCAACTTTGCCGATACCTGATTTCCACCCAGGGAGGCCCGTATTGCGCTTCTGACCTCCAGACTTAAGATAATAAATTTGTCTTGTTGTAAACCACTAAGTTTGTGGTGATATTATAGCAACGACAAAAAGCATGTGTGTGTGTGGCTTCCCTGGTGGCGCGGTGGTTAAGAATCCACCTGCCAGTGCAAGGGACATGGGTTCAAGCCCTGGTCCGGGAAGATCCCACATGCCGTGGAGCAGCTAAGCCCGTGCGCCAGAGCTACTGAGCCCACGTGCCACAGCTACTGAAGCCCGCACACCTAGAGCCCGTGCTCTGCAACAAGAGAAGCCACCGCAATGAGAAGCCCCCGCTCGCCACAACTAGAGAAAGCCCGCGCGCAGCAACGAAGACCCACCGCAGCCAAAAATAAATAATTAAATAAAATAAAAAAAGAGAGAGAAGCATGTGTTACTGCAAATAATTCAAACCACAAAGGCATTTTCGTATTTACACTTATGTAAGGCAAGCTTTGCTAAGGTCACAGTATGTATGTCGGATTTGGAAAGGTAGTTGCAGCAAAACTACAAAAAGATAAACGTGTATTCGTAGTAATCTATGCCTCTGGGGAGGGGCTTTTAGGTAAGTGTACAATTAAAAGTGTTTAATTAGAAATGCTGCAGCAGCATTTTCCTGACACTGCCTCATTCCAGCCTGGCCATTTCTGTACAGAGTGACATTCCTACAGTTCCATTCTGATTATAGCATCTTTAAGACCTTTTGGTGGCTCCCACTTCATGAGCAGCTGTAGTCTTTCTTCCTCATCCCTCCATGTGCCCAACACTTGGCCAGACCCAGCTCTCTTTTTTTTTTTTTTTGCTTTAAGTTCATTATCTGTTTTCATCCTTATGAAAGTATTTTTTTAATTGAAGTATGGTTGATTTACAATGTTGTGTTAATTTCTGTTGTACAGCAGAGTGACTCAGTTATACACATATATTTTCTTTTCCATTATGGTTTATCACAGGATATTGAATATAGTTCCCTGTGCTATATAATAGGACCTGGTTGTTTATCCATCCTATATGTAATAGTTTGTATCTGCTAATCCCAAATTCCCACTCCATCCCTCCCCGCCGCCACCCCCTTGGCAACGACCAGTCTGTTCTCTATGTCTGTGAGTCTGTTTCTGTTCCGTAAATAAGTTCGTTTGTGTCATATTTTAGATTCCACATGTAAGTGATATCATATGGTATTTGAGACCCAGCTCTTGATGATGACCTGAAAGCACCCTGTTGTTTCTTGCCTCTGAGCCTTTGCATAGCTGTTCCCTCGGCCGGAACATCCTCCTCACCCCTTTTGCATCTGTCAAGTTCTTATTCCTGTGTTAAGACCCAGGTTAACAGTCAATTCCCTGGTGCTACTAAGTGGAGGAGATGCTCTCTCCTTGGTCATCACCAAATCTTGCACTTAAACCTCTCTTGTGGTACACGACACTCTGTGTTGAAATCATTTGTCTGGGAATCTGTCTATCCTAGCAAACAAAACACAAATAGCACCAAAAGGAGACTAGTTGATGCAAGTTTTCTTATTTTAATGTTGAATTCCCTTAAAAAAATTGTATAGCAAAAGTCTCTTAAAAGAGTCTGTGTGCAAAACTCGAACTTCAACTAAGTTTGGTAATTAGAGGATCACTGATGTTAAGGACCTGGGGTAACTGTGTTATTGCCCCAAAGGAGTGGGGGGTAACTACTGTATCGGTCACATTTTCATTTACATAGAAAATGTTCTCTTTTCATTCTCCTTCTCCTCTTGACATTATCTCCATTTCTCTACCCCCCTCCTTGGACCATCACATGAGTCCTACTTTTGTCTGTTTATCCATTCTGTCTGGCAAAAACCTTACTCTTCACAGGCATGTGACCTGCAGTGAACATAGGGGTGCACATGTCTTTTTGAAGTAGTGTTTTCATTTTCTTTGGACAAACACCCAGAAATGGAATAGTTGGGTCATATGGTAGTTCTATTCTTAATTTTTTGAGGAGTCTCCATACTGTTTCCCATAGTGGCTGCACTAGTTTACATTCCCACTAACAGTGTACAAGGGTTCCTTTTTCTCTGCATCCTCTCCAACATTTGCTATTTCTCTTCTTTTCAGTAATAGTCATTCTAACAGGTGTGAGGCAATATCTCATTGTGATTTTGATTTGCATTTCCCTAATAATTAGTGATGTTGAACATCTTTTCATGTGCCTGTTTGCCATCTGTATATCTTCTTTGGGAAAATGTCTATTCAGAGTCTCTGCCCTTTTTTTTTTTTTTTTTTTGTGGTACATGGGCCTCTCACTGTTGTGGCCTCTCCCGTTGTGGAGCACAGGTTCTGGACGCGCAGGCTCAGCAGCCACGGCTCATAGGCCTAGCCGCTCCGTGGCGTGTGGGATCCTCCTGGACCGGGGCACGAACCCGCATCCCCTGCATTGGCAGGTGGACTCTCAACCACTGCGCCACCAGGGAAGCTCTCTGCCCATTTTTTAATTAGTTTGTTTTTTAATGTATTTTAGATATTAACCCCTTATCAGACATATTATTTGCAAATAGCCTATCTCCCATTGCACAGGTCGCCTTTTTGTTTTGATGATAGTTGTCTTTGCTGTGTAGAAGCTTTTGAATTTGATGTAGTCTCATTTGTTTTTGCTTTTGTTTCCCTTGCCTTTGGATTCGGATCCACCAAAAAACACTCAGTAAGACTGATGTCAAGGAGCTAACTGCCTATGATTTCTTCCAGGAATTTTATGGATTCAGGTGTTACATTGAAGTCTTTAATCCATTTTGAGTTAATTTTTGTGTAGAGTATAAGATAGTGGTCCAGTTTCATTCTTTTGTGTGTGGCTGTCCAGTTTCCCTAACACCATTTATCGAAGAGAGTGTCCTCCCTTGGATGTTCTTTGCTCCTTTGTTAGTTAATTGTCCATATATGTGTGGGTTTATTTTGGGGTACCCTTTGTGTTCCATTGATCTGTTTTTGTGCCAGTACCATACTGTTTTGATTACTACAGCTTTGTTGTTTAGTTTCAAATCATAGCATGTGATGCCTCCAGCTTTGTTCTTCTTCTTTTTTTTTTTTTTTTTTGCGGTACGCGGGCCTCTCACTGTTGTGGCCTCTCCCGTTGTGGAGCACAGGCTCCAGACGCGCAGGCCCAGCGGCCATGGCTCACGGGCCCAGCCGCTCCATGGCATGTGGGCTCTTCCCGGACCGGGGCACGAACCCGTGTCCCCTGCATCGGCAGGCGGACTCTCAACCACTGTGCCACCAGAACCAGAATCTTGTTCTTCTTTCTCAAGATTGTTTTGGCTATTTGGGATATTTTGTGGTTCCATACAAGTTTTAGAATTATTTGTTCTAGCTCTGTGAAATATGCCATTGGAATTTTGATTGGGATTGCAATCTGTAGATTGCTTTGGGTAGGATGGACATTTTAACTATTCTCCCAGTCCATGAGCATGGAATATCTTTCCATTTGTGTCTTTGATTTCTTTCATTAGTGTCTTAAAGTTTTCAGTGCCCAGGTCTTTTCCCTCTTTGGTTAAATTTATTTCTAGGTATTTTATTCCTTTTAATGCAACTGTAAATGGGATAGTTTTCTTAATTTATTTCTGATAGTTAGTTATTAGTGTATAGAAATGCCACAGATTTTTGTATATTGATTTTTGTATTCTGTGACTGTACTGAATTCATTTACTAGTTCTAACAGGTTTTTGGTGGAATCTTTAGGGTTTTCTAAAAAGTGACAGTTTTACTTCTTCCTTTCCAATCTAGATGCCTTTTATTTTTTCTTGCCTAATTTCTGTGGCTAGGACTATCTTGAATAAAAGTGAGAAGAGTGGGTGATTTTGCTTTCTTAATTTTTAAGATGTTATTTAATTTCTTGTTATTATCTCTGGTATTGATTAAAATAAGAACCTTCTCCTCTTCCTCTTGCCTCCTGTCCTGCTCTGTTTGAAGCATTTTCCATAGTGCCCAACTGGACTTTTTTTTTCATAATGCAAATTTCACCATGGCATCCCCTCCCTACTTAAAAACTCAGTGTCTCCCCATTGCGCTGAGGAGAAAGTTCAACCCTCTTAGCATGGTGTGGAGCCTTTCCTTGCCTAGTACCTGTTCACCTCTCCAGCTTCCTGTCTTGTTACTCAACCCTGAGGGAGCCCATGTGTTGGCTTGGTACTGTCTTAGTTGGCTCTTTCTAGAAGGCCCTGAGACAAAGATATGAGTACAAATAGTTTATATGGGAGGTCATCTCGGGAGGCGATCTCAGGAGGCACCAATAGAGGAGTGGGAAAGTGAGGTGGGGAAAGAAACAGTGTCAAAGGTGCATTGGTACAAAGGTTACAGTGTGGGCACCTGGGGCTCAGTGCCACTCGGGATCCCTGGGAGCCAGTGTAGAACATGCCTCAGAGGGACAAGGAAGTTGGGATATTTAACCCCTGCACCCAGCGGTTACTGATGGAGGGCTGTTCCTGGAGTAAGCCCTCAGTGTTGCCAGCTTGCCCTGCAAAACTTGAGCATGCTTCTGGGGCCTAAGACACCCTCCTTCTCCTCACACCAGGGCAGAGCAGAACTTGTAGTAGGAAGCCACCCCTGTATTTAGAAGCAGAGAGTGCCGTGGGGATATGGGTGGGGCACCACAGTGTTTACCATAGAGTCTGTATCACAGTATGTCTTATGTACATAGACTAATAAGCCGACACATTTTCTGTCTCTCCCTGGCCTGTGAGCATCCCAAGGGCAGATTTGTGGATGGCTTGTAGAAAGTGTGCAATACATCTACACCGAATCTCTAAGTGAGTGAATCAAAACAAGAGTCTGAAGGTAAGGGAAAGTGAAAATTTTGAAGAGAAGAAAATCAGAGTCAGAAAAATATGACCTAGTAGGAAGGAAGGTAGTAAAGAAAATAGAGATAATGGGAAATAGCCTGAGATGAAAGAAGGAATTGGAGGGAGACACTACAAAGACAGGCATTTAGTTTGCAACGCTGCTTCTGCAAGTCACTTTGCATCTTACAAAAGGGAATTCCATGCTGGATGCCCTAAAAGAACAGTCTGTCACAATACCTAACAAAATGGAAGAAGCTGGGAAGAAGGAACAACTGAAAAATATTTCAGGCCTCTATACCCCTGACAAGTATCAGGTCTGTACCTTGGTGGTACAGGGGAATTACAAAGTACAGTGACATTTCTTTTTTCTTGCTCGCTTTCACAGTTAAGTCCAAAGTCCTAATCCACACAGGTCTGTGAAAGCCTCATCTGAACCCCTCAACCTTTAAGACAAAAACCAAACATGCCTCCTGGCTCCCAGGGGAAGCATTTACAACCTCTTCAACATCCTGCTTGCTAAGGAAGCAGTTGTTACCTTAATTAATGATGTATGAAATCCTCTTTAAGCACTTTGTGCAAACATGTGGCAGAATATGGAAAAAATGCTAAATGACAAAAGAGAACATACACTGTTGCACTGTATTCTTCTTGAAAGGAAAAAAAAAAAAAGCTTCCTTCCAAGGACAAGGAAAAAGGAGACCTGTAGGGATCTTCAATCTAAAAATACCTTTATAAAGTATTTTCTGTTTGTTAATCTTTCAGTGGCTAGTTTCCCAACGTGGAATCTCTGGGGTTAATGTCCTTGACATGACTATGGACACCTTAGTAGCAAAGGTATGAGGTAATCACGGCATTTTCTTACCGAAAGCCGTTTTACAGAGTTCTCTGGAGCCTCACTACTCAAAGTGTGGGTCTCTGGACCAGCAGCATCAGTATCACCGGGCCCGCAAATGTTGGAAAAGTCCCAGGCTCTGACCTACTGAGTCAGCGTCTCTTGGGCTGGAGCCCAGAGTTCTGTGTGTTGCCTAGGCTTCAGGTGATGCTCATGTGCACCAAAGTTGGAGAAGTACTGATCTAGAGCAGGGCGGTCAAGTTGGAGTCCATACACCAGCACCACCTGTGAATTGTTCATTGCAGTCTGCAACTGGACAAGTGCACTTGTTGTTGGTTATTCTCAACTCCTGTGCTGGTCTGCGGAGTGAGGATTCCTAGGCATTCTCCCAGTCTGAGTAACAAACCCACTTTAAGAGTTCCCCACTGGGTTTTCTCTAGAATGAATAAAACTGTTTGTTGCTTGTTTAATGCTGTCCTGCTGCCTTCCCTTTCTCTTTAACAGCAAACGTGGATGTGTGCGCCTACTGAAGCACACATGTTCAGGTATTAATCCTAAAAATAAGTTTATATTATGACTCTTCAAACCGATGAGCATTCCCTAAATAGGTGTGATAAAGAGCTTAATTTTTTTTCCTACCCACATGCAAGCATCTTCATCTCTCAGAATCAGAATGTTAATTCAGAGTCTGAGCCTAGTATTTTCCAGATGTGACCCTGCCTTACTTCATGCATGAAGCTATGCATAGCATCAGAGATCTTTTTTGGGGGTGGGAGGCATCCACATGAATTGTGTCTTAATGAATGAAGCCAATCAGATGGAGTTTTCCTTCCTACTCAGTTGAGTGTGCATTTGAATAAATAAATTTTTTGAAGGTAGGCTGCTGAATAGAATTTGCCTTTTTCTAATGTAAGGGAGAGACAACTGGCCGTCACCCAATGGGCCCCACGTATATGTGAATCAAGCAGGAGTTGACTCTGACTGATGTTAGCAGAACCGGAAGTGCTCTCCTGCCTTGGTGGGCAGGTGTTTGCAAGGGTGGCACGATTTACGTACAAGAAATGGAAAATAACCTAGAATGTTTCATACTGAGAAGTGTAACCTACCAATGTTCTAAACCAAGGTTTTCTCCACCATGGAACTGTCAACATTTAGGGCTGGATAATCCTTTGTCGTGGGCACTGTCCTGTGCACTGTAGGATATTTAGCAGCATCCCTGGCCTCTACCCACTAGGTGCTAGTAGCATCCCTCCCTTGGCTGTAACAACCAAACATCTCCAGACATTGGCAAATGTGCCTTGTTGGGGGAGGGCAGAGTAGCCCAGGTTGAGAACCACTGCTCTAATCCTTTGGAGAGGAAGAAAAAGGTGAGAGCCCTTAAAAAGCAAGATTATCAAAGGTTGACCTTACTCTGAATATAGTTCAGTGTGTCCCCTGTTTGGTTAGATTTGTTTGGTCGGTTAGGCTTAGTGGTAGTGACATCTGCATTTCAGCAGCCTTCTTTCAAAGTCCGTTTGCATTCTAATTGGGTTGGCAGGGTCTTATTGGGCTCTGTAACTTTGAGAAAAGTGCCCTTGTACTGACTGGCTGTGGCTCAACTACGTCTTAGCAGTGGGAGGTAAAATGGAAGAATTCAGCTTACCCTTAATCTTTCTACTTCTCTTGTTTGGACACTGTAGACTAAGAGCACGAATTCATTATTTCAACCCTATGATTATAAAAATAGCTGTACCTGGCTGACATCTTGCCATGCAGTCTAATTTCCCTTTGTGGAAGAAAGACAAGAGGAGTAAAAATGGGGGAGGGAGCAGGTCGGCAGCCTATTGCTGTATTCTAAGATAGTTGATTTTAATCTGTAGAATATGTTCCCCCATACATTGAGCAAAACCTTTATGACTCTGAGTCTACCACATACCTTTGTGGTGCAGAAAGTGGATACTAAAACAAGCAATCACTAAACGTAGAGCTTAGCACATACCAGGGCCTATTTTAGGAGCTCATCCCATGGGAAGTCATTTTATTCTCACCACAGTCCTATGAGGTGAATACGTATTAACTCTATTTACAGATGAGGAAACTGAGGCACAGGGAGTTTTTTTTGTTTGTTTGTTTGTTTTTTAAGTAACCTGCCAGGGTCACAGACCTGGTAAATTACAGAGCCTCCGTTTGAAAGTTGCCAGTTGTAGTAATCTCACAGAATACCAAGCTCAGGGTTACTCTGAGGCCATGATAGAGTGAGACAAAACAAGGCCACTTCATAATGTTATCTAAGCACAGCTGAAAACAAGGTCACTATGACACCCAGAAAATACTAAACATCTTTCTTTCAGTTAAAATGAGTGACTGCTGCTTCTTTACCAAATATAGTTTTATTTCACCCTAGTCTGCCCTCCTATAAATAAGATTTATTGAGATACCTAATCACTGAATTTCCCCTGCTTTCTGACAGCGTCCAGTCTAGAGCCAGCCTCTGCTTCCGTAGTCTTTCCTCCCAAATCGCCCAGTTTAGAGCCCTCTCTCTGTCTCCCCCTCACTGCAAAGAGTAGTAAACCCAACTTAACTACCAGCTTGTTCCTGGTGGCCTTTGCTTGAAGGGCACTGACACCTATTTGTCAGTGTGAAAAAGCTAGAAGTAGTAGCTCATTTTCCAGATGAGTAAATCACTATCAAGAAGATTAATACATTCTAACAAATGGGCCAAATCCAACGAGGTGAACATTTATAGCAATAAATATAAAGTCCTTTCTTTAGGTTTGAAAAAAATCAAGCACGTAGTCGAGAACAGATAACTTGACAGCTATTTGTATTAATAGAAAAAAAAGACTTGGGAAATGAACAAGCATTAGCAACGTCAAAATGAGCCAATCATGGAATATGACTACTGGAAAGCACTACTGTAATTTAATGCTCTGTTAAAAAGTGCACATAGGGCTTCCCTGGTGGCTCAGTGGTTGAGAGTCCGCCTGCCGATGCAGGGGACGCGGGTTCGTGCCCCGGTCCGGGAGGATCCCGTGTGCCGCGGAGCGGCTGGGCCCGTGAGCCATGGCCGCTGAGCCTGCGCGTCCGGAGCCTGTGCTCCGCGGCGGGAGAGGCCACAACAGTGAGAGGCCCGCGTACCGCAAAGACAAAAACAAAACAACGAAACAAAAATAAAGTGCAGATAAACGGAGGGGATATTCCTGCTTTTCTGTATTACATGCTGGTCGTGCCTGCACTATCACATTCTGTGACTCATACTTCGAGATGTCACTAGCGAACTAGAGCAAGGGTGACCAGTGTGCTGAGGGGCTGTAAGCTGTATCATAGGAAGGGCTAGGTCAGTTTAGCTCAGAAACTTTGAGAAGACCTGCCAGCTCACCACCCTTAAGTGTTTGAAGGGATGCCTCCAGCAAGAGAGGGAAGAGACTTGTCCTGCAGGGGAGGGAGTGTTGGTCTGACTGGGACTTTCTAGGACCGCATGGGTGTGAAAAAGCCACTCCCAGGTGACCATTTGCTCTGGGTCCTTGTCTTCTGGCCTTCACCAGTGGGGCTTCCGCCCCGCTGGAATGGGAAGATCTAAGGGCCTTGGAGCATTGAGGAGGAAATAGTGCAGGGCTCTGGAGCTCCCGAGTGGAGGGACAGGGCTTCTAAGTTGTTCCCCTCCTGGGGCAGTGCCCTGGGATTTGAGGCTAAAGCCTGGATAATGATAGAGTAGCTACTGTTCTTGTAGGTTTATTTCCCTCCAGTAGGTCCAATGGAGGGGAATTGGAGGGGTCCAGTTCCCCCCCAAAGGGAAGATGATTGGTTAAGAGCAGGATTCAAGTATTTCTAGGTAGAGTGTCCTAAATAATACCCCCCCCCCAATACATTTCAATTTTATATTCTTGTGTAAAGCGTGCAACAAATGGGTAGAAAGTGACACCTTATGAAAGGAACGAATTACATACTACTATGCGTGCTGGAATGAGTGGTATCATTTCCACCCGGTAGGATCAGGAAATTCTTATTTTTAAATTGAAGTATAGTTGATTTACAATTTTGTGTTAGTTTCAGATGTACAGCAAAGTGATTCAGTTATGTGTATATATATTTCAGATTACTAGGAAGTTATCTTTTGGGAAATTGGCAATCTATCTAAGAATTAAAGGACAGGGAAATGAAGGGAGGGAAAGGGAAAATTGCAAAAAAAAATGAGTACTTTTCCGAGTCACTGTCACGTGAGACATTTTGGTCAGGGCCTCACATTCTCACCCTGTTGTCTAATTAGGTTGAGGCCCCGTCTTTTCTTCTGGGGAGGTTGAAGTCTAAACAGTGTGTTCACAACATTCCCTTTAAAAGGCGGCTCATCCTCAGGTGGCCTAGAAGCCATAGCCATGTTCTCAAGCAGCTACAATTTCTGTTTAGTCACTGAAAATAAAGAAGGCAGAGCTCTATGGGTAACTGGAAACCTGAAATCAGGCACAATGCCAAAGTCAGGAGTGGTGTGGCCAGATATAAAAAGACAGGGCGAGAGAAGCGCAGGTGAGGCTTTAAAGTTCTTATGTGGAAGTTTTTAAACCATCACATGGTGTGGAAAGTTACTGGAGCTGAGGGCATAACATAAAAATAGGATTTTACTACTTAGACCTGGGGCACATCAACTTCTAACAGGCTGGGGTTGGCCCAACCATAGGGATTTGCAAGTTCTGTCAGTGAAGATCTCAGCTTGATTGTTGCTGAGAAACTCGGCTTTGATAAAATTGGCTGCTTTTTGAGATGTAGAAAAGGTAAAGCAGATACACCTAGTTGCAAATTGCCTGGTCCCCTCCTTGAAAGTGACCCTGTTTCATAACTTGATGGTTCAATAAACACCAGGCACACTTCCCATGTAAGTAAATGTAATCTCAGGGCTCTCTGAGTAAACATCTTCCTTGAACAAATCATCATGCCAATGTCACTTTGGGAAGTAATCTGCTCTGGGATTTTCTTACACCGTCTAAAGAATCAGGCTGGGGCTTCCCTGGTGGCGCAGTGGTTGGGAGTCCGCCTGCCGATGCAGGGGACACGGGTTCGTGCCCTGGTCCGGGAGGATCCCACATGCCGCGGAGCGGCTGAGCTCGTGAGCCATGGCCGCTGAGCCTGCGCGTCCGGAGCCTGTTGCTCCGCAACGGGAGAGGCCACAACAGTGAGAGGCCCACGTACCACAAAAAAAAAAAAAAAAGAATCAGGCTGGATTGTGTTGGGGAGGTCAGTTTCCCAATGGGAAATTAAAGAGATGACTTTTTTATTGGGAATATTGAACATTTTAACATGGTGGCCTTGTTTTTGTTTTTAAACTCAGGCCACAACCTATTAGGGTCTGTGAAAGTCTAATGGTTCAAGACCAGCTGGGCTGGAACTAGGGCAAGGTAAGGTCTCAGGTGCAAAATGTAGGGGGGGGTGCCAAAACCCCAGTACTTCAGGTCAATATTTTAATGCAATATTTGAAAAATTCCTTATTAATGCAAAAATCCATGGGGAAAAACTACCAAATTTAAATAAATACAAGATCTGACCCTGTACTTGTGTGACTAATCTCGCTTGCCTCACCCTAATCTCATCCCTGATGGACCAGCCTTAAAAAAACTGAATAGAATATATTAGGGTGCATTAGAGATGTTTGTTTCAAGTGTGTGAGTGGGAGAGAGATACTGGATCAGAATGTAAGATGTAAAATGACGTGAACTCTGCAGAGCAGCAGCTGAGGCCCGGGACAGTGGAGCCAGGCTGCCTGCATGTGTGGCTTTGGGCGTTTTACTTAACCTCTCAGGGCTTTCCTCTCCTCATCTGTACAGTGGAGATAAGAACACTGCCTTCATTATTGGCAGGATGACCACTTAATTGATCCCAACAAGGACAGTTTTGATAGTGGAAAGTGGCTCGGACAATCCAGCTCTATAATGTTGATGCCTTTTTATTTTACAGTAATTATCAAACAGTAAGGCAGATTTAAATCATCAAGAATGACAAAGCCATTCAATTATGAGCATTTAGATGCCCACAGCAAGACTGCTCAGCCTCTATTTGTTGGTCTCATGTTCACTGAACTTAGGATTTTCCCATGTTTTCCACTGACCCCACCAAAGGGTGGCCTAGTGGCTTTCTAGGTTTTGTATGCCATGTCATGGGCCAAGGCTGGTGCCCCAAATGGCCAGCAGGACATCAGTATCTCATCACTGACCAAAAGAAAGAAAGATTTATCCCTAGCCTCTTGTGTCTGAGTGCACTTGATTTTATCAGCAAGCTCCCTTCCAGCTATCCTGGAAAGAG
>NW_006793375.1:1494826-1512180 GCF_000442215.2 Lipotes vexillifer
GTTATGACATTGCTTCTGGGAAGGGTCAAGAACAGAGGCCAGGGATGGGGATGGTTATTTTTTAGATTTTAGCACATGTTAAAGTGAGAACTTGTGTACTGCACTTGTGTACCCGCAACCCAGAAGATCACACCATGACAGAAAGTAGATGTATAGGGTGGAGGTCCACCAAACCCATCTGAGTTTATTTTAATGCAACTATTATTAAGTGTTTTGGTTTAAAATGAATAATCCAAGACAAATGCTAAATTACACAGGGCATCAGGAAAATAGGCAGAAACAGGACTTTCTGCAGTAAACTGGGCTGTATGATCACAGTACTCACAGTTGTGGGGACTAAATCAATTCTTGTATGGAAAGTATGGTTTATAGTAACCCCTCAATCAGTGTGAGCTCTTGTTACCATTTTTTCTAAACATAATTCAGACTCAAAAAAATTGGAAAGTGCTACCTTGGAAAGATGCCGTTTCCTAAGGGACAAATAATTGGAAATGCCTCCCCCTCCTTTTTTTTTTTTCAAAAGTCAATTGTCAATGATAGTAAGAGCCGTGACTGCAAAGGGGCACCTGCTGATTGTTTTAATTAAAGTTTTAAATTTAATCGTAAACTTTAAATTCATAACCACAGACCTCAGATGGGCTCTCCCACTACCTCTGCCTCAGCATTCTGACCCCATCTCTCTCCTTGGAGCAATGGCTTTTTCATTCTCCCAAACTACTATTTAATACTATATCTTTCCTCCTTAAACCTTCTACATTCCTCCTTTCCATCCCATTTTCAGCTGGCAACCTGCCTCATAATCCTTGGAAATGATAGGAGCAATTAGGAGCTCCTACATCATACCATCATCCAACTACCAGTGTCATTCTCCCATTTTGTCGGTACAGTGGTGTAGCACATGGGCTCTGGAGACACAGCGTCACACCTCAGATCTTGCTGTGGTACATCGTGGCGCATGAGCATATGGGCAAATTATTTAACCCTGCTTTGGTATCCTCATCAGTGAACTGACACTAATTTAAGTCATTATTAAAATGGCTGAAATATCTGTCCCCATGTAAGGCCAACCCTGACCCTTGGCTCTGGATTTCACCCTTTCTCATCTTCTAAAGGTTTTTTGTTTTTTGTTGTTTTTCCTAGAAATTATGGTGTCCTTTCCCTGCATTGTTGATTTCTCCCTTTTTGCTACAGTATTCCTGTTGGCATACATGTTCTTTTATTTTCCATTTTGAAAGAAGGTTCCTCCCATGATCCCACATTATCTTCCATGCTATCTTCTAGGCTCCCAGCAGGTTTAATGTATCATTTTTTAGGGGCAACAGATTTTGAAAACTCTCTCTCATCTCTTGTAGGTAAAATTTTAACTTCAGTTCGCTAGTGATATCGTTACAGGCACTGGAGTTCTCCGTATCAAAGAGCATATTTCTCTCCCAGAATCTGAAACTGAAAGCAAGTGCAAGGCTTCTGGAGTCCTATATGAAATTAAATTATAAACCAGGGCACTGCTTCCCATATGTGTCTGCACACTGGCATTGCCTGGGGACCTTCAGAAGATACACCTGTGCCCCATTCCGAGACTGGGATTAATGGGTAGGGGGTGTGGCCAAGGTTTGGGATTTTTGAAAGATCTCCAGGCTATTGTAATGTGCAGGCAAGTTTGGGAACCACAGAACTGGAGATTTCGAGCCATGTATTTCCAACCTCAAACTTCTAGATAATGTAAGTTTTGGGTTTCTGCATTAAAATTAAAGTTGAGACAATGAGATCAGTCGAATTGGATTTATCAGTTTGAAATCAACATGAGTAGGGACCTTATTTACATAAAGCCGAGCAATTCATAAAAAAGCAGTTTTGTGAGCAAAGACACACACACAAATTATCAATGTTCAAAACAACAGGATTTTAAAGTAATTTTGTCAAATGGAATATATATCTCCAACTACAGTTGCTAGATAAAACACAGGGCTCCCAGTTACATTTGAATTTCAGATAAACAACAAATAATTTATTAATATAACTCTGTTCCATGGAACATCTCGGATGTACTTATACTAAATATTTATTATTTATCTGAAATTCAGGCTTAACTGTGTGCCCTATGTATTTTTTAAATTGAAGTATAGTAAATTTACAATGTTGTGTTAGTTTCAGGTGTATAGCCAAGCGATTCAGTTATATATATGTATGCGTATGTGTGTGTATTCTTTTTCACATTCTTTTCCCTTATAGGTTATTACAAGATATTGAGTAGAGTTCCCTGTGCTATACAGTAGGTCCTTGTTGGTTATCTATTTTATATATAGTAGTGTGTATATGTCAATCTCTAGCTCCCAATTTATCCCTCCCCCCCCTTCCCCCTTGGTAACCATAAGTTTGTTTTCTATGTCTGTGAGTCTATTTGTTTTGTAAATAAGTTCATTTGAATCATTTTTTTTAGATTCCACATATAAGTGATATCATATGATATTGGTCTTTCTGTGTCTCACTTATTTCACTTAGTATGATAATCTCTAGATCCATCCATGCTGTTCCAAATGGCATTATTCCATTCTTTTTTATGGCTGAGTAATATTCCTTTGTGTGTGTGTGTGTGTGTGTGTGTGTGTGTGTGTGTGTGTGTACACCACATCTGTTTTATCCACTCATCTCTTGATGAATTTTATTTGCTAAATGTGACAACTCTGTCCCAATATTAAAGGACTCACCTGAGCAGTAATTCAGTATAGTAGGCTGAATCAGGACAAAAATTAACTTCAGCTTCTTGCTCACTATGTATTGTTCTATTTTTTAAATTACATTGCCTGGATAACCACCTCGAGCTCTACCTGACTTTGTCTGCACTCAGGGTCAACTGTACCTTATTCTGCCTCTTCTGCCTTCTCCGGAGCCGCAGAAACTCCTTGTGCTGCCTGGAGACAAAGTTCACTGCTGCATATTCCAGTAAGGCTGCAAACACAAACAGAAGGCACACTGCCATCCAGATGTCAATCGCTTTTACGTAGGAGACCTGAGAGAGAGGGAGAGACAGAGACACCATTGTGAAAACTTGTGGGGAAACCAGGTTCCTTATGGTGTGAGCAGCAGAATAATGTCATTTCCCTTCATCAAGGATTATTTTCTAGGCTTTCCTTAAGAAAATGCTTAAGCGTTTTCCATCCCACTTTGCAGGTTCTGGGCAGAGCAGTGAAAGTTACATGTCCCCCTGCCCCAGGCCCTTGTTCCATTTCTCGCAGTATAGCCCACCTGCTCAAGTAGCCTCATCCCTGAGACCAGCTCCAAAGGTGACTACAAGAATTGCCTTCGTGAAAAAAGAGGAAGAAAAAACTTTGAGGTAAAACAGTGGGTGCTACTCTTGAAACTGCTCATTTCCTTCTATTTTTTCTTACCATTTAAAAGCTCATTAAGATAATTCCAAAACTTGGATGAGAAATAAACTATATATGGCTTTGGGTCCTTCAAAAACCAATTTGTAATTTCCATTCAGCTTTTGCTCCTAATTGGCGCAGAAACAAGTTTCTTCTTTTTTTTTTATTGAAGTATACAATATTATACAAGTTACAGGTGTATAATATAGTGATTCACAATTTTTAAAGGTTGTACTCCATTTGTAGTTATTTAAAAATGTTGGCTGTATTCCCCTTGTAGCTTATTTTATACATAATAGTTTTTACCTCTTAGTCCCCTACCCCTAAATTGCCCCTCCCTTCTTCCCTTGCCCCACTGGTAACCACTAGTTTGTTCTCTATATCTGTGAGTCTTCTTTTTTTTTTTTTTTTACATCTTTATTGGAGTATAATTGCTTTACAATGGTGTGTTAGTTTCTGCTTTATAAAAAAATGAATCAGTTATACATATACATATGTTCCCATATCTCTTCCCTCTTTTCTTTTTTGTTATAGTCACTAGTTTGTTGTATATTTTAGATTCCACACATAAGTGATATCGTACAGTATTTGTCTTTCTCTGTCCGACTTAGTTGCACATGGCAAAATTTAGTTCTTTTTTATGCTGAGTACCATTCCATTGTGTGTGTGTGTGTGTGTGTGTACACCACATCTTCTTTATCCATACATCTATTGATGGACACTTAGGTTGCTTCCATATCTTGGCAATTCTAAATAATGCTGCTATGAGCACTGGGGTGCATGTATCTTTTTGAATTAGTGTTTTTGTTTTTTTCAGATATATACCCAGGAGTGGAATTGCTGGGTCATACGGTAGTTCTATTTTTAGTTTTTTTAGAAACCTCCATACTGTTTTCCCTAGTGGCTGCACCACTTTTCTCCACATCTTCGCCAACATTTGTTATTTGTGTTCTTTTGATGGTAGCCATACTGACAGGTGTGAGGTGATATCTTACTGTGCTTTTGATTTGCATTTCCCTGATGATTAGCAGTGTTGAACATCTTGTCATGTGCCTGTTGGCCATCTGCATGTCCTCTTTGGAGAAATGTCTATTCGGGTCTTCTGCCCACTTTTTTAATCTAGTTGGGTTTTTTTTGTTTTTTGCGGTACGGGCCTCTCACTGTTGTGGCCTCTCCCGTTGCGGAGCACAGGCTCCAGACGCGCAGGCTCAGTGGCCATGGCTTATGGGCCCAGCTGCTCCGCGGCATGTGGGATCTTCCCGGACCGGGGCACGAACCTGTGTCCCCTGCGTCGGCAGGCGGACTCTCAACCACTGCGCCACCAGGGAAGCCCAAGTTGTTTTTTTTTTTTTTGATGTTGAGTTGTATAAGCTGTTTATATATTTTGGATATTAACCCCTTATTGATCATATCGTTTGCAAATATTTTCTCCCATTCCATAGGTTATCTTTTCATTTTGCTCATGATTTCCTTTGCTGTGCAAAAACTTTTAAGTTTGATTAGGTGCCACTTGTTTATTTTTGCTTTTATTTCCTTTGCTTTAGGAGACAGATCCAAAAAAAATATTGATGTGATTTATGTCATACAGTGTTCTGCCTATGTTTTCCTCTAGGATTTTTATGGTTTCTGATCTTATATTTAGGTCTTTAATCCATTTTGAGTTTATTTTTGGATATGGTGTAAGAGAGTGTTCTAATTTCATTCTTTTACATATAACTGTCCAGTTTTCCCAGCACCATTTATCAAAGAGACAGTCTTTTCTCCATTATAAATTCTTGCCTCCTTTCTTGAAGATTAGTGGACCATAAATGTGTGGGTTTATTTCTGGGCTGTCTGTCCTGTTCCACTGATCTGTGTGTCTGTTTTTGTGCCAGTACCATACTGTTTTGTTTACTATAGCTTTGTAGTATAGTCTGAAGTCAGGGAGAATGATTCCTTCAGCTCTGTTCTTTCTCCAGATTGTTTTGACTATTCAGGGTCTTTTGTATTTCCATACAAATTTTACAATTATTCTCATTCTTTGAAAAATGCCATTGGGATTTTGATAGGGATTTCATTGAATCTGTAGATTGCCTTGGGTAGTATCATCATTTTAACAATATTAATTTTTCCAATCCAAGAATGTGGTATATCTGTCCATCTGTTTGTGTCATCTTCGATTTCTTTTATCAGGCTTTTACCTCCTTAGGTAGGTTTATTCCTAGGTATTTCATTCTTTTTGATGTGATGATAAATGGGATTGTTTCCTTAATTACTCTTTCTGATATTTTGTTGTTAGTGTATAGAAATGTAACAGATTTCTGTATGTTAATTTTTTTATGCAGCAATTTTACCAAATTCATTGATGAGCTCTAGTAGTATCAGGTGGCGTCTTTAGGATTTTCTATGTATAGTATCATGTCGTCTTCAAACAGTGACAGTTTTACTTCTTCTTTTCCAATTTGGATTCCTTTTATTTCTTATTTTCTGATTGCAGTGGCTAGGACTTCCAATACCATGTTGAATAAAAGTGGCAAGAGTGGGCATCCTTGTCTTGTTCCTGATCTTAGAGGAAATGCTTTCAGCTTTTCACTGTTGAGTATGATGTTAGCTGTGGGTTTGTGATATATGGCTTTCATTATGTTGAGGTTAAATAGTTTTAAACTATCACAATTCAAGATATTCAACCAAAGTAAAATATCAGGGCTGTAGCCTTGGGAAGGTATCTGGTTAAAAAGGAAACTTTTATGACCCTTCTGTGATTGGTTGAGTGCTTTGTACATCTTACTTGATAAAGCAGATTCTGAAAGCAAATACTTTTTATTTGCAATGCAAAGTTCCCTTCATCTCACTCAACTTCCAATTATTTTTTAAAATAGGAGGCGGAAAATAATTAGATGAAGTTGTAACATGTTGGACCACAGACGATTCTTATTCAACTGCCTATGTGAATGTGTACTATCTAGTTCTAATTTTTAAATAGGGTTTTCTGCTTTTTAACAGCTGTCACTGAGTGTTTGCCATCCAGAATTTATACATTTTACATATATTAATTTTCTAACCATTATGACAACTGTATTACCCCCATTTTCTGGTGAGGAAACTGGGGTACAGAGAGGTTAAATTATTACCCAAAGTGAGAAAGCTAAAAGGTGGCAGAGCTAGGATTGGAATTGGAACCCAGTCTGACTAGTGAATCTCCTTTCTGGACACACACAAACATACTACTAGGATTATACCTTTTGTATCTTGCATTTCCCTTTGATCTTTATAGTGAGCATTTCCCATGTAATTTAACTTTCTTCTAAATCATAATTTCCAGTGCTTGTATAATTGTCTATACCATCATTAATCATTCTGTATGATAGGATATTTAGGTGATTTTTAGTTTCATTTTATGCTACTGTAAATTTGGGAGCTATGAATATTCTTCCCGCCCCCCCCCCACCGCCCCAGATATTTAACTGTATCTCTGATTATTTGTTAGGTCAATTTTTAGACTCGAATTATGGGAGTCAATGCTAAGAAAATATGCTCCTGACTTAGAAAGTTAGTAAGAGCATAGAGGATGTAAAAGCAGAGACTCTAGAATGAGATGCCCGAAGTAAGAAACACTGCTCTGTTCTTACTCTAACTTTGCCAAATTGTTTAACCTGTCTCTGCTTCCCCTCCTCATCTGTATAAAGGAAAATAATAGTAGCTATTTTGTAGAGTTATGTGGATAAAATCACTTAATGTATGCAAAGTGCTTAGAATAGTGTTTGGCACAGAGTAAGTGCTATATAAATGTTTGCAATTATTTGACTACATAAGGGCGTGATTTTGTTAATAGAAAAATCTTGGAAGAGACAGAAAAATCAACAAGGAAAATAAAAATTGCCCACTGTCCTAATATATTCCAATTATTATTTTTAAGGTTATCACCTGCCTTACACTGTCTCCATCAATCTGAACTACTTGTCAGTCCCACATATGTTGTGACAAAGTGGTATAGCACCTGGGATGCTTATTCTCAGTCTTTCTGATTAACAGATGACTCAGAATCCTTCATGACTTGGCTTGGATACCAGCTCCTCTGGGAAGCATCCCTAACCTTCCTACTTTTGTCTCATCTGGGTTGGGGGCCCCTTTTCCTTGCTCCCTTATAACTCTCTATTGAGCCTGTCTGTTCTTTTTCAGTCCAGCAGCTTCCCTGACCTCAGCACTAGACTCACTAGACTGTAAACTTTTTTTTTTTTTTTAAGAAAGGTCCTGTGTAGTATTACTCTTTGTATCACCAGCCCAGGACCTGGCAAATAGTGAGTAAACATTAGATATGTGGGATGGATGGATAAATGGATGATTGAATGACAGAAGGAAGGAATGAAGGAAATACCTGGCCATCTTTCCATTTTTGTACTTTAACTTCAATAATTCTTTACTATATAACATTACCCACAATTGCACATATTGGATATTTCTGAGAGTGGACTATTAGTGCATTTAAATTCTCTCAGCTCACCAAGCATTCCTGGAATGTTTCTTTCCTTAATAAGCAATAATTTTCTTGTATTTGCTGTTCTGGAGCAGTCCTATTCTCCTGTAATAATAGAACATTACCAATCACAGCATTCCGGTTATATATTATTCAGATGGCCTTTGAATGTTTTAAGACCTAATAATGAGAAGAATTTGTCAGTGCCTGATAGATGTCCATACCAAAAGCTAAGTCCAGTAGAACTCACCATCATTCCTCCCCTTGCTAGTGTTTACAGCACTCAGTCATTTGTAAACCTTTCCCCCCTCTCCTTCTAGCCATCAGCAGGCCAGGCACGTATTTGGCTTCTTTTATAGCTGCTCATAAACAAATCCTTTCAGTCTCTTAATGATTTTGGTTGGTCTCCGAGTTTCCTTCAAATCATGATCATCTTTCCAGCACTGAAGTGCTGGTATTAACTGCATTATTCACACGGATTTAGGTGGTGTTGTGAGACATCTATTACGTATGATGGGATGTCCTTCAGTGCTGGTCTCTCAGGATTGAAATGCCCTTTTGTTACTTCCATCCAGCTCTGATGTCACATTCTCTCCCTTTGGCTGCTAATCCTTAGATGTTTTTACCTCACATTTTTTCCTGTCACATTATTTTTATGATTCCTGGGCTTACATGAGCCCTTCCTGAACTACATTACTACAGTCTTGCAGAACAGTTTTCAAATTAATGAAGCGCTCAAAATGCTAGTATGATTCATTTAGTGTTATCTCTCCAGGTATATTTAATTCAGAAACATAAACACTGAGGGCCTACTTTGTGGAAGGCACTGTAGTAGGTGCTGGTGGGAGGTGGGGCAGAAGATACAAGAATAACTAAGATGCACATTGATTCTTCCCAGGACTCCCCACATGATACCCCAGGAGAACCTGTTCATGCTGTGCTCCAGAAAGTATCATTCACATAGGTCAGGGAGCAGCAAATTAGGACCTATGAATCGAATCTGCCCCACCACGTTCTATAAATAGTTTTATTGGAACACAGCCATACTCATTCATTTATATATTGTCCACGGCAGCTTTTACAGTAAAATGGCACAGTTGAGTAGTTGTGACAGAGACCATATGGTCTGGAAACCCTAAAATACTATGTGACCCTTTACAGAAAATGTTTGCCAGCCCCTGGCATAGACTGCAGTGTTGTCTGGTTTGTCCTGGGGATGTAAATCTTGGTGGCCCTGTTTGGTGCTTGAGAAAACCACGGTCTAGTGAGGGAGATAGTCAAGTGAACATAAAACTGATACAAGGCAGATGGTCTCATGTGCCAAAGTAGAGGAAAAACCAAAAGGTGGCTGGAAGATGTGGGGAGTTCAGTAGTGACAGGGAAAATCAGGAAAGGCTTCGTTCCTGGATGGCATGGCATTTGACTTAGGGCTTGAGGAAAGCTAGGACTTTGATGGGTGGAAGCAGCTATGAAAGCAAAACCATGAAGATGGGAGAGAACAGGTGGGCTTGAGGATGGTCAGCAATCCAGTGACTGGGATGTGCTAGGTACCGGGGAGGTGCATGGTGAGGTATGGACAGGTAGGCTGGGCCAACACAACCGCCAGGCAGAGGCATCTGGGTTTCAGACTGCTTGTAAAGATAAGCTAATTATGGTTTTGAGGTGGGGTATAGATATATAAGTCCTTTTCTAATTAGCTTGGATTTCTTTGTCTCAAAAGCAAGAGTCTTAGCAAAAGTAGACATTTTCCCTCCATATAGAAATTTACCTTCTCTCCTGACACTCTCAACTCTACACAGGGTCAGTTCTCTTCCATGCTTTCTAACAACATCTCTGAATCCTTTGCTGAATCTTCTTTGATTTCTTATCTGTGGTCCTTGAACTCTTTCCTCTTCGATTTTCCCTGTATCTTCAGGTCCTCAATAAATTCATCCACTCCTATAGTTTCTGTGTGTGTGTGTGTGCGCATGTGTGTGTGTGTGTGTGTGTGTGTGTGTGTGTCTCCCATAGCAGAGATTGGCCAAGTTCTTGTGAATCCCATTTCCTCTTCCTGGGACACCAGTAAACAAGATTTTCCAGTTCAGGTGGATCCCCAGTGGAATGTGGGCAGAAGTAATATACACTGCTTCAGGGCCTCTAAAATCTCCCAAGAGGTCATTAGGACTTAACCTTTCTGCAGCCACCTTGGGTGTCACTCATCTAAGATGACAGTGCTGTAAGATGGAAGAAGCCTGGATCCCTAAAAGACGCAGGGCCACCCATTTCACAGTGGAATGTAATGTGAGTGAGAAATAAATTTTTATTGTTTAAAGCCATGGAGATTTCAGGGTTTTGTATTTCCAACACTCCCAAACCCATCACTCAGTCCTGACCTCCTGACCTCTCACCAGTATTCTTGTGCTAATTATAAAAGGCCCAGTGCGGGGTGGGGGTGAGGTGGTGGTAGTGGTGGTATTTCCCTGGTGGTCCAGTGGTAAAGAATCCGCCTTACAATGCAGGGGATGTGGGTGGTTCCATCCCTGGTCAGGGAACTAAGATCCCATGTGCCGTGGGGCAACAGGTTACACTGGGACAGGCCAGGTAGTCAGTGCTGCCACCATCCTTCTCTTCCAAGGAAATCTGATTTTCCTGGCATTAAACAGCAGGTAGTAAGCCCGTGTGCCACAACTACAGAGCCCACGCACCCTGGAGCCTGCGTGCCACAACTAGAGAAGAGAAAACCCACATGCCATAACGAAAGATCCCGTGCCACAACGAAGATCCCACATCCCGCAACTAAGACCCGACACAGCCAAAAATAAATAAATAAAATAAATTTTAAAAGAATAAATAAAAAAAATAAAAGGCCTGGGAAATTCCCTGGCGGTCCGGTGGTTAGGAGCCCGCGCTTCCACTGCGGGGGGCATGGGTCTGATCCCTGGTCCGGAAACTAAGATCCCACAATGCCGTGCAGCATGGCCAAAAAATATATAAAAAGGCCCGCAGTTAGGATTTGCAAAAGCAAAATCATTAAATGCCCCTCCTTCCCATTCACTTCATTTGAATCTTGCTTCCCACCGGCAACACTAGTTTCACCATTAGTTCTTTCCTTGCCTTCACCTCTATTCAGTCTGTCGCAAAAGCTCAACATTGACTTCTGCAAAGCACCCTTAGGTTCACCCTTTTCTCTCCATTCCAGAGATGTCACTGCAACCCTGGCCATCAACGCTTACACCTGGTTATTATAACAACTTCCTAACTGATCACCCTGTACCCAGTTCCTCCTCGTGGCACTTTATCCTTTTGCTTCTGCCAGATTAAATTTAAACACCAATTCATTTTGCAACACATCTTGAGAATTACTGTGGCTGTTCAAAGCTTGAGAACTACTGTGGCTGCCTAGTATAGGCTCTAGTATCCAAGATCTCACATAGCATGTGTCTACCCTAGTTATTCAGTCTTATTCCACTCTTTTCTAACATGAACCTTGACTCTTTCCTAACATGAACCTTGTGCTTTGTTTAAGCAGTTCTTCTTACCCTGAGGAAGCCAACTCCATTCCTACTGAGAATCCCAGTCATTCTCAGATGGGTGTAATTTTGCACCACAGGAGACGTTTGGCGATGTCTGGAGATATTTTTGGTTGTCACAACCAGGGGGAGGTGCTACTCGTGTCTAGTTGGTTGAGGTCAGGGATGCTGCTAAACATCCTATAAAGCACAGGACAGTCCCCACAGTGAATAGTTATCCAGCCCAAAATGTCAATAATTCTGAGATTGGTAAGCTCTGAGATAGAGAGAGCCCCCGCCCCTAACCCAGGTATCCAGGCCTGGTTCAGTGGTCCTCAGCTGGGGCTGATGTTGCCATGAGAGGACACTTGGCAATGTCTGAAGGTGGTTTTGGTTGTCCCACCTGGGGAGTGAGGTTTTGCCACAGGCTTCTAGTGAGTAGAGGCCAGGGATACTACTAAAAAGCCCAGCAATGCATAAGACAGCCCTCATGACAAAGAATTATCCAGCCCCAAATGTTAATAGTATGAAGGCTGAGAAATCTTGGTTTATGCTCTTCTGCCAGCATAGAAATTCTTCCTCCCTTTTCCTGCTTTCTCTACCTATGTATTTCCAGGTAATTCCTCAAGGAGTAGCTCAGTCTCCATCTCCAGAGTGATGCTTTCTCTGCCTATTCTAGCCCACAGTGGTCTTACCCATCTTTAGGATTTGTAATGCACTGACAGTTAGCATCAGACAGTTGAGTGTTTGCTTCATGTTTGCATGTTTTATCTGCCCAGTTAAAGTATAGGATGCTTGGAGGATAAAGACCCAGGTGTGTCTTTTGTATCTATACCCCCAAGAACAAGTCTTTGTGCATTGAGTAAATGCCCCATAGTTTCTGCTGACTGGCAAGTTATTCAAGCTGCATATAAATTCAAATTCCTTTCACAATCACTAAAGGGAAAAAATTTATCTCACGTCTTTTAAAGCCAATAGCTGATGATATTAAGATTACTCTAGATTTATTTTCACTAAGGGAAAGAAGAACAGTTATTCTGTTGAATTTACAATTCCTGTAGTTTACAAACATATCTGGTGAAACAGTAGAGCCAGTCAAGTTGTTTAGGTTTCTGTGGCACTAAATAAACATTTACCTGATATTTGAACAGATCAGTTAGTTGATGGAGTTTACTCATTACTCAGTTACTTTGGCATCATGCTGACATTTCTTAGAGATACTTTTCACTAGTGTTTTTTTTTTTCTTTTTCAACACTATCTAGGTATTTTTGAAAACCTTGGCAGTTTTTCATGAGGAAATTTTTTCATTAATTATATACTGTGATCAGTTTCAAAATGGAAAATCAAACCATGAATTTATTTACTTTAGTCCCATAATTTGTTTTGTCTACATTCAAAGACTACACCATTTCCTGCATCATGAAGTCAGTTGTTCATGGGTTCGGCCATTTTCTGCCCAGTGTTTATCCCCATCATAGAAGAGTGGCTCGTCATTGTATAAGGATTGCCTGAATGTCCTTACAGCTTGGGTGCCCTCTCCATCCCTCATGGGCAAGGCACTACCATTTGACAATGGGCCAACTAAAATATATCCACATTCCCAGCCCCTAGGCTGACCCCAGAGAGCTGAGACATTCCTCTAGCAGCCAGTCAAGGAGGATGGGTATGAACACGTATGAAGAGAAGTTCTCTCCAATAGAGAAAAATCACAAATGACTGTGATAAACCAAGTATTTTTTTAATAGAAAAGAGACAAAATGGAATTTATAGGACAATCTCAAAATACTAAGATATTTTTCTTGCTTTGAGTGGAATGATGTCTCACACCCACCTGCTTGAGTCAGTGTTTAATTATTCTCAGAGTATGCATACAAACCACTGCTAAACCAGAATAGAAGTTTTTCTGCTCTGTACAGTGCAGTTTCTTTTTATCCAATTTAGAAGGAAAATTTTTAATTAACCCTGATTAACGCAGCTGTTGAAATGGATACCCGTTGGTCACAGTAGCCTGACTTGTGCTTCCATTACATGGGACAGAAGCCTTTGGTAGCTCCAATCAATTAGTCTTTTATTGAGTGCTATACACCCCACCCTCTCCATCCTCATTTTATGGGGGGAGAAAAATAAGTTTATTAAATGCATGTCTAAATCTTATACAGGTAGTAAGCAACAAAGATGGAAATGAGAATTCTGGCTTTGACTTTCTGTTTTGTCTCTTACCTACATTCAGTCATGGTAAAAAATATCATCAGAAAAAATATAAGCAGTCGAATTAATCCTAGTGCCAAAGGTCCATGGTGTTGTACAATTTTATCTTTACAATTTCACTGCCAAGTTGCCATTTTTATTGCCTAATTAAAGAGCTCACATCTGCCATTTAACGCCAGGAAAATCACATTTCCTTGGAAGAGAAGGATGGTGGCAGCACTGACTACCTGGCCTGTCCCAGCGTAACCACCGCACTCCGTTTTCTCTCCATGTCTTACACTCTTGCTGGGTTCTGGGTAGAGTACTGAATAAACACAACTCTTGTGAGGGTGCTGTTTGTAAAAAGAGCCATTGGGTGGCAGTGCCTCCAAGCCCGGTTTCATCAGGACAGGACCTGAACAACCTCAGGGACCAAATAATTTGGGTGTTGGGTGTCACACAGGTCTAGTTAGCTGATATTATTTCTTAAGATGAATAAATTTCTCTCCATTATGGTGGTCAGAAAACTGTTCAAAGTTGCTTGCCAAAGCACACTCTCCGTGTGAGTTTTGTGAGTGGAGAGGTAAGAGAAGGGTAGAACTGCCAGCCCCAGAATGCACGAATAATCCTAGGTGACAGCCACTGTTAGAGGCATCATAGGGACACCCTAGAGAAAGGCAGCCCCAAGGCTCAGCTTTCTGCAAATGTAGGTGTCTGGGGGAGGGAGGCAAGGTGAGGAAGGAGTGGCATCTGGAGGAAGGGGAGGGAGCAGGGCTGGTGGGGCTTCTTCCCCATATGCTGCGTCTGCCACATGTCTCACCACATTCTCAGCTGATGGACAGGAATACGGATTCCTTCCATAGTCTGCTTCCGGTGGCTGCACCTTCAACGACAAAAGAAGTGCAGTATATTGCTTCTTAGGCAAAGGCAGGAATGAGGAGGGAGTTGGGAGTCAGGAGCAAATTGCCCAGCAGTGTAAGAGCAACCACGATGAAGAAAAGAGCCAGTTGGATGATATCAGTTTTGGAAAGGCAACCAAAGGCTTTTGGTGGATAATGAGATGATGCTCCACTTAATAGATATCTGTGTAGTCATTGTGTGTGTGTGTGTGTGTGTGTGTGTGTGTGTGTGTGTGTGTGTGTGAGAGAGAGAGAGAGAGAGAGAGAGAGAGAGAGAGAGAGAGAGAGAGAGAGAATCAGGGAGAATATGAAGACGGGTAAAGGAAGGAAATGATCCAAGGATTCCAGTGTCACGGGGTCATTGAAGGATTGCATAAGACACTTTCGGTAAATCTTAACACTCATTTGGCAGATTGTGGACCCTCAGTCACACTGGTTTGCCAGGAATGAGCTCTTGAAGATATTACATAATTCAAAGCTTGCATAATTCAAGGTAATTTTCCCTAGAGGAATACATAAAAAGTAGAATTGTTTGTATTTCATGTTCTGTGCATGCATTAAGACTTTATTAGTATTTTTATACTGCCCTATTTCAAACTCACACAAGCTAAGTTCACATAAAGTGGCACCTCGTTGTAGCGAGCACTCCTATACGTCAGGGGGCCTGCGATGTGCTGTTATGAAAACAAAACAACAAACTCCCACCACCATCATCAGTGAAAAGCTTTCAGCCACAGAACTCTAGGAGTTATCTCTGTGATATAGATAAGAAAGCTGAGTTTACTCTTTAACTCCACCAAGATCACACGCAGAAGAGTGGGTGAGCTGCTCCTCACATCTCCTCTGGCTTGACTCCACCCTCCGTGCTTTTCTGGCTCCCTGACGCCTGAGGGAAACCGTCCCCAGGGAGTGAGTCGGCAGAATTACTCACAGACTGTGGTTTCACCAGATGACAACATCTGATGTGAAAGAGGTGAGAGAGTGCAGGCAGCGGGCTGGGCGAGCCTGAGACAGCACAGTCACACCTGCCGCCATGGAGCTACTATGAAAAGAAATGTTGGAAAATGAGAGAGAGCCACAGTGTCCTTCATCTGCTTTCTCAGCCATGGGTGCTGTTTCCACTTCTTTATTTACTCCCCCACCCACCTCATCGCAGGTTCAAATTTCATTCTTATGAACAAGGAAGGAGAGGAGGGAAGTTTAATAAAAACTGTCCAGTCTCGTTCTCTGACTGAGGCTGAGGGAAAGGCCTTGGGATGGCGGCTATAGGGTTTGTAGCGATGACAGTGGTTTTCTCCTGCCCTCCGTCTGCTGCTGCCCAGAGAGGGGGCTGGATGGGAGGGGAAATCTGGAGAAGCTGAGCGGTCTCCACCTCCCAGACTGGGCTCGTTGCCTTATGATTTCCAAGTCGGCTGCGCTCCCTGGAGTAGCATGAGGAGGCCAGATCAGGAAGGCAGCACGGGCCAAATCTCTCACCCCCGACCGTTTTTGAAACCCTGAACCTTAGCAGAGTGAGCAGGCAGGCCATTGCTGGGTATGTGCGGGCTCTTCGTCACCCCAGAGCAATCACGATGGCGGACTTCTGACGCAAGCGGACTTCTGAGATGCTCGGTGGGGTGGGTGAGATAGGTGAGCAATGGACGATCCTGGACTACAAACGGTGGCAGGCTTAGAAGACCATTCCAACCTGTAGTGGTAGAGAAGCCGTCTCCTCAAGAGCACCTGGGATCCTGTGATGACTCTGGGCCGCAAAGAGGCTTCTCCAGGTGCTGAGCGTCCCTGCAATGCACCTGAATCCTCTGAGCCCTGGGATGCCACAGCCTGGGGATGAGGACGGATGTTCCTTTGGTGGAGGGCAAGAGTCTTTCACAACTGAGATATTGATATCTATTGAATGGCAGTCGGTGGTAGCCAAGAAGGTTTACCACCCACCCCCTGGCCTGTGGCCTGGTTTAGCTTCAGCTCTGCACTTTAATGTTAGCTCATGGTGCAGGCAGCAGGTTAGTGAGGAGGACTCTGCGGGAGCCACCTTGATAGAAACCTTCCCTTCTTGGCCTGAGACCCTGGGCACTCATACCTCGGGCATGGCAACCTCAGGCTCCTGAAGTGAATCCGGAGCATACTACTGTCTCTCATGGCATCCTGAGTGAACCTGAAATGGAAAAATTCCAGGCCCCCATCATGTTCAAGGTTACATGTGGGGAGAAGAAAACAAGAAAAAGAGCTCCAGGTCAATCAGAGGCCTGGAATTAACGTGGTACAAGAGCCTCTGGCTGGGCTGGTGATCTCACTTTTTGTTACTGTAAATTACCCAAGAGCTGGCCTCCACTGTGTCCATTTCCTGTAGCTGAGCAGCATTTTGATGCAAGTCAGTTCCATGCCTTTCTCCTCACCACAAAAACCAGAAACACAAACCACCCGCTAATAATTAGCTACTTATTTGCACTAGATATGAGCCTGCAGGAATCTGTTCATAATTAAAAGGAAATCCTACAGCCTCTTGAATAAAATGACACAAATAGATAAGCAAGCTCTTTGAAGAAATTAAAAAGGCCATGCTATCAGGAGGCATTTCTATATTTCAATATGGAAGTGTACAGACTGCTAAAAAAAGAACAAAAGATAAATTGTGAAAGTGGAAAGATTTGGGTTGGGCTTATTGAGCACATCAATTTCTAATACATCAGTTGCATATATCTGCTTCAGAGAGTTGAGATGAGTCCCAGTCCCTTGATGGAAATCAATCCTGTAGCATTACAGAAGCTAAGAAAAGGAGGCAGGGCTGTGATGGAGAGGGCAGTGAGAAGATGCCAGGGATGTGGGTCTTGGCTTTGCCACTGGCTGACTTTGCAAAGGTGGCCACGTCATTTCACCCTTCTGGGCCTCAGTTTCCTTCTTGGAAATATAAAAGGGTTGGATGATCATCTCTAAGGTTTCTGAAAATCTATAACTCAAGGGAAA